>NC_140590.1:1863089126-1863091626 GCF_964204655.1 Triturus cristatus
GGTGTAGGAAATGTTTGACATACTTTCTAATTGTTTGATCCAGAATGTTTAAAGTTTTCGCTTCTGTTCCTGTCATTTCCAGTTTAAATGACAGTTTAGGGATCAAGTATTTACAGAATATCTCTATTTTCTGTGTGGGCTTAAGTGGTAGATTGTCGAGTTTTTGAGCCCAGTCAACAAGAACCTCATTAATTTTGTTGTTGCTTGAATGGCCGGTGTGTGGATCGAAGTTCAGTCCGAGGTATCTCTCACTTTCTCCTGGGTGGATGTTTTCAATGTTTTGTTTTTCAAATTGCCATGGTCTACAATTGTTTACTAGGATCTTATCTTTACGATGACTTATATAAAATCCATGTGTTTTTTTCACATTAAGTTTTAATCCTGTTATTTTACTGAATTTTTCGATGATTTTCAGATTTGTACTCATTCCTTCCCAGGTGTTGCTGAGTACTGCGATGTCATCGGCAAAGGCCAGAGCGGTGATTTGCTTGATGAGATTATTGGAACCAAATGTGAAGCCCTTGCCTTCTTTCTGAAGATCACAGATCAGAGGATCCATGGCAATATTAAACAGCAGTGGGGATAAAGAGTCACCTTGCTTAACTCCTGACTTCATTGTTATTTCTGGAGTTGCTTCATTGTTTTTTCCCTTGAAAAATGTTGTTGAGTCAGTGTATAAGTCTTTAATTATGTCTCTGATGCATGATGGAACCCTGTGTCTTACAAGACTCTGTAGAATATGACCATGGCTGACAGAGTCAAAAGCTTTTGATATATCTATGAACACCACTGCCAACGAGCTTCTGTTCTTTCGTGCCCCTTTTATAATGTTTTGCAGAAGAGTCAGATTTTCGAGACAACCTCGCACCTTCATGAAGCCTTTTTGTCTCGTATTTATTTCAACGAAAAATGTGAGTCTTTTGGTTAATATTTTTGTGAACAGCTTCATGAATGCCGTACCGATAGTAATTGGACGCCAATTACTTATCTTTTTGAGTTCGCTAATCGGTACATTCTTGGGTATTAGTATTGACCTGTTCTTCTTAATACTTTCTGGTACTCTTCTCATCAATAGCCAAGACGATAAGATTCTGGGTAGTAGTCTTGGTTGCCTGCTATGCACTTTATTTAAGTCATTCAGACCAATTTTATCAGGCCCCACTGCTTTCTTTAAATCTGATTCATCAAAGGCTTTAGTTACTTCGAGCAGTGTAATTTCTTTACATAAACTTCCAATTTCCCATTCATCTGGTATCCGATCAATTGGGATGAATTTGGGATTCTTCTTGTTTTCTTTTTCAATTATGCCTTTATAGTATTGGAAGATTTCATCAGCACTGATTTGACAAGTGGCATCTTCTGCCCCATCAGTGATTATCCTGGCAATTTTCTTTTTGTCTTTTTTGAACATTGTCTGATATTCTTTGTAACTGCCCTTTGCTTTTGTATATTTTTTCCTGTGTGTTTGATTGAGCCTTCCATCTTTCTTTGGTATCTTGTTTTGTACAGGGGCAGTCTGTTGCTCAACTTGAGCAGAGTTCGTAGGTTCATTGTTGGGTTCGCTCGTTAGTTCGGTATGATTTGATGGTTCAGGACTTATATCATTGGTGTTTTCTGATATATAAGTCACTATCTCATCCATCAGATCCATAGCAGCATCATGATGCTGGATGTTTTTTGTGTACTTTTCGATTTCTGTGATTCTATCATTCAGCTCATCAAAGTTTCTTATCTTTGGCGCTCGTTTCCTATTGATAAAGTCTCTGCGCCTTTCTGTTGTTACTTCAACTGCATTCTCTGGTTCATCGCAGGAGTCGTTCTCAGAGACATTGGATGCTTGCAGTACATCCTTTGTCGATTTTTTGCTCTTATCTCTTCTATCTCTTCTTTTTTCTGCAATTTGTTTACTATTTTTATTGTCAAAATGCGGGACCATCAGCGCATTAATGTTTCTTTGGTTCTCGTACAATTTTTCCAATTCTGTTAATAACAGTATTTCCTCCTGTGACCATAGTTTTGATGGTTTGCTGCTTGCTAGAGCTGCCAGTCTAGCCTCATTTTGCGCTCTTGGATGTGCGTGCCGAGCATGTTGTGAAACTCCAATCTTTGTTCCAAATCTGAGGTCACAGTAGCTGCACAGGAATGACAGCTCTCCTTTTTGAGGTCTTCCTTTACATTTTGCATAGTGACATGCAATATTGTGATATTCTGCTTCTTTGTCACATTTTGAACAATACGTTTTGAGATAGAAGCCTTTATGCTTGTTGGAGACATGTTTTCTCAATTCTTTGAAGGTTCCCATTATGTCTCCACACAAGTCACATTTATACTTTTCGTTTGGGTATTTCCAATATGTGACTTTTTTGGAGTAGTCACTTTTCTTTGTTACCAGTTCTTTGCTGATTCCGTATACATCCGGTAGGTTTTCAAAATTGGCTGTATCAATGTTATTCTTGGCTGAGGAGGCCACAAATTCAATGGTTTCGCTGAGGTCTACTGT
>NC_140590.1:1863699126-1864134014 GCF_964204655.1 Triturus cristatus
AAGAACTCAAAAATTCCTCCATATCCCTCGAGACCAATTGTACTCCATTATCCGTGAGTATTGTATTGGGAATGCCTTCTCTATCAAAGATTTTCTTCAAAAACTCCTTAACATGTTTAGATTCAATCCCACGCGTTATAGCTATTTCTGGCCAGCGAGAAAAAAAATCAACTAGAACTAGAATGTACCACTCAACACCAGATACAGAGATCGGGCCTAAAATGTCCAGTCCAATCTCCTTCCAAGGAGCATCAGGTCGGTCCCTTATTATCATAGGTTGTGTTCTTGGCTTGTTCACTCTGTCTCTAAGTGCACACTGCATGCAGTCTCTTATTTTCCGTTCAATTAGCAAATCCATACCTGGCCACCAGTAGGAGGAACGTAGGTATTCTTTGGTTTTAGAAATACCAAGATGCCCATCATGGGCCAAAGAAATTAACTCATCTCTCAGAGAGGTGGGAGGAACCAATCTTGCCCCTCTGAATAGAAAGCCATCGTGATCAGCAAGTTGATCCTTAACATGCCAAAACGTATCCACTTCCTCATTCTTACTCTTCACATTCCAACCCTCTTTTACACAAACTTTGACTTTTGTTAAAACATCGTCTTCACTAACCGCCCTCAACCACCTTTCTTTCTGTATAATTCCCCCTTCAATGAAGCAAACCATCTCTCCATCCTCTTCATCCTCCTCATCTAGACCTGAATTGTCACACACAACCAACCTTGACAAGGCATCAGCTACCTTGTTTTGTATGCCTGGAATGTACCTGATGTCAAAATTATAGTCCTGTAACGCGACTACCCACTTTGTAATTCTACTGGAGATCGCATCTATGCCCTTATTTTTAAATATCTCACACAAGGGCTTGTGATCTGTCCTGACCTCAAAGGTACCACCCCAAAGCAAATTCCGCAACTTCTTTATAGACCAGTGGACTGCCAGAGCTTCCCTCTCTATAACTGAATACCGCACCTCAGCACCTCTTAAACTCCTTGACAAAAATAAGATCTCATTATCCTCTCCATTATTCTTTTGCATCAATACCGCACCCAAACCTTTTACACTTGCATCCGTCACCAACACTGATTTCTTATCTGGGTCGAAACTGCTGAGTTTGGGCGCTTGGTCTAATTCCTTTTTGAGTAAACAAAATTCCTTTTCACACTTATCATCCCAAACAAACTCGCATCCTTTATGCAGTAACATTCTCATTGAAACACAGAGGGAAGCAAAATTCTTTACAAATTTACTATAGAATTCGGCCATGCCTAAAAAACTCAATAGCTCCTCTTTATTGCTTGGAGATGGCATATTTCGAATGGCAGTTACTAGACTTTCCTTAGGTAATACACCCCCGTTTCCAATAGTGTGACCTAGATAATCTATCGATCTCCTCTTGAACTTGCACTTTTCTACTTTAACTGTCAATCCCGACTGATCCAATCTCTTCAAAACCTGTAATACTCTCTCATCGTGTTCGTTGTCATCTGTACCAAAAACCAAAATGTCATCTTGATATACCCTGACACCAGGTTGTCCCTTCAAAACAGATTCCAGTGCCTCTGAAACACTGAAGCCGCCGAGACCAACCCAAATGGTAGTCTCAAGAAACGAAAAGTCCCAAACGGCGTGATAAACGCTGTCAAGTCTTTTGCACTCTCATCCAGTTTAATTTGATGATATGCAGACCTGAGATCTATTGTACTGAAAACTTTCGCCCCTTTTAACAACATCAACATGTCTGCTATTTTTGGTAACGGATATTTGTCGACCACCACACACTTGTTTAGTTCTCTAAGGTCCACACATAAACGAAGAGAGCCATCAGCCTTCTTCGCAGCTACGACCGGAGCAAGCCATTGTGTTGCTTCAATTTCTTCAATAATTTCCTCTCTTCTCAATTTTTCCAACTCTGCCTGAACCAATTCCCTGACAGCCACCGGAATACTCCTTACTTTGCAAGACACTGGGTTGGCGCCTTCCACCAGCCGAATATGATGTGTGTAGCCTTTAAGACAGCCTAAGCTACTACTGAAAACTTTGGGAAAGCGTTCTGTTAGCATACACGTAAATTGATTTTCAAAATTCGCATCCACCTTGGCCACATATGCTGATCTAAAATTTTCTTTTAATAAAATAGGTGGAGACGAATTTGGATCTAGCATGACACCAAGGTCTCTCTGGTGAAACCAGCTTAAAATGCTGTCCCCTTTTTGTGATACATAAATTTTCCCACTGGTAAGTCTATTTTTATATTCAATTAGACCCCAAAAGTACCCACACAACTTGATGGGTTCACCTCCATAGGCAAAGGATCTAATGTCTGGTGAGTAAATTCTGATATTATCTTTGATCTCTTTTACATAAAACTCTTTTGAAATTATGGTGACTTTAGCACCAGAGTCAAAAAGTACTTTTGTAGCCTTGCCCTCAACACATATTTCATCAGTCGGGCAGTTTTTTCTTTCCTCAGTCTGAACTGCCTGGATTTGAATCTGTCCACAGTCGACCTCACTAGAAGAATCACAAGTATCTTCCACATCAAAATATATTTCAGAAACCTTTCCCTTGGAATTTCTCTCTTTACATGCCACCGTAAAATGCCCTTTTCTTTTGCTCTTACCACACGTGGCTCTCCAACCGGGGCATTGTTTATCATTCGCTAAATGACCTAATTTACCACAACGAAAGCATGTCGCTTTAGAAGCATCGAACTTTACTGCAGTTCCACTAGAGATACCTTTCTTAAAATGATCCCTTTTCTCATTGTTAGTTTTAGGATTTTCTTTTATTGCTTGTACCGAATCTTTGTTCTTCTTTTCTCCATTCTTCTTTATTACCTCTACACACTTCAAAGAATGCTCAATCCTTTTTGCAATGATTAAGACATCTTCTAAGTTTGGCTCGTCCTTCTGCCAAAGTTCCTCCCTAACACTTTCAATGTTACACCCTAACATAAACTGATCTCTAATACGTTCATCTAGTGTAGCACCAAACTTGCACGAAGAGGCTAACTTCCTTAAAGCAGTAATGTAATTTTCTATGCTTTCATCTTCCATTTGTGATCTCCTACCGAAATGATACCTTTCCAGTATCGTACTTACCTTCGGTAGGTAGTGTTTATCAAGCATAGCTATGCATATCTCATATTCATTCAAACTCCTATCCACTAGCTCCGGGAGGTGGTCAAATACCTCCTGACCTTCCGACCCCAAACAATGAAGCAATAATGCAGTTTTTCTTTCGGCACTCAAAGAGGCTCCACACACCCTGGCATATCTTTCAAAGACTTTGCGCCATTTCTGCCATTTAATGGGTGGATCTCCCGGGGAGGACAAAAAGAAAGGGGGTGCAGTAACGTTCTGCATGTTTAAAGCTAGCCCTCAAATGTGATAACTTCCAATTATTACCTGAGTCTCACATTTAAAGCTAGCCCTCAAATGTGATAACTTCCAATTATTACCTGAGTCTCACCTTCACCTTTTTCTTTTTAAAAAAAATAAAATAAAAAAAATAATAAAAAAATGTGAGGCGATCTACTCTTTCACCCTACTAATTCTATCAGTAGGATACAGGAATAATAAGTAGAAGAAATAGCTCTTCATATAGTTGAAACAATATAAAAGAAACTAAACACAGTTGAGTTCTCACAGTTAAACGTACAATTTGACTACTATAATATAATCTTTACAGTGTGTGTATCACTGAGTTGACACACGTACTAAAGTATCTTCACAGTGTGCGTATCACAGAAGTGACACGCAAGCAAAACTGTAGTAGTTAAGTCAGTTACTTCTTGCAGCATGCGAGAAGATGAGCGCGCTGAGCAACCACCGCAGAGAATGTTCTATTAACCATACCTCCAATATAATCTTCAAGAGTGTGAATTGCTGGGATGACACAAAGTGATCCGTTACCGACACCCTTTAGCGAGCTTGATTCGCGCTGTAGACAAGTGTGCGAATCACCGTTAAATCGCTTGCCTGAGCGATCTAGGCAGAAGAGCTCGCACGAAGACAGTGCGTTCCAGTCTTGCGTTTCACGCTGAAGACGGCTCCCTCAGCAGTGCACCAATGCGCGAGGACGCTGTTTCATGCGTCGGAGACAGCGCTGACGCTTGATATCAGAGGGTTCTACTAAGATACAGCGCTGAAACGTGATGACGCTTGATGACACTTAGAGGAACATTGCAAGATCCGGGCGCAGGATGGCTTTTGATGACGTTGGACGAACTCTGCAAGTCACGGGCACAGAGCGGTAGCTATGGAAGCAGCTCGAGGAACACAACGAGGTAGGAGAATTCCGTTATGTTGTTGTTGAAGAACACTTTTTAAAGAAAAACAACGGTGTAAAACCTGCCCACAGAAGCGTTTCTCTCGACCCGAAACAGTATGAACACGAACCTTTGGCAAAAGTCAAATCCTTGATGGGTGAATTCTGCAAACACGATACAGAAAAAAAAAACCAAGCTTCATTCGTTAGGCACCCATCACGCTTGAAATCCACAATGCAGCAACCAAGAAAGTTGTTGACAAGAGCCAAAGAGCCAAAGTTTGTTCGTTTGAAGCACAGAGTGAAGATCTGTTTTCTCTTAAATAAATGAGGAACGATGCTTTTCTCACCAAGAATACAAGTAGTGTTGAGGTCCTTTTTCTCCTTTTAGCTTTCTCTCCTTAAAAAGAGCTTGTCAATCCCATCTTCTGTCGCCAAAATGTAAGATCCAACTCAAAGGCAAAGTGAGTTAGGTGAATAACAAGTTTAATCCAGGATAAAAGACCCCATCCACAAACAGCTTGTACATCGTTCAGGCTCTGGTCTCAACTGACTCTTCCCTGAGCCTAACATTCTAAACACCTAGCAACATCTCAGGCTTCCATGAGATGCTGCTAGATACTACACATGGCTACTGAAGAGGGTCCTCTAGGGCTGCAGCACAAATAGCGGCACCCTAGGGGCCCTTCACCAGGACCATGCAAACTGCCATTGCAGGCTGCGTATCTTGGTTAGGGCTGGGCGGTGAACATTGATTCACCAGTGGAGTTTGCAGAGTTTTTGCCACTCCGTGCTCCGTTCGGAATGCGGAGTTTGGCAAAACTCTGCAAACCACAGTGTAGCGGAGTTTACCGACACCCTGAGCCCTTTAACTGTGGTTAAAAATGAGGAAGCAGACGTGGAAAGAATACATTTCCTAGACTGCTGGAGGCAGTATATTCGTGTATGTGAGAGTGAGGTTGCCTTGGCAATCTCAGAATCCTCAGCGGGAGGGCGGTGGTAAGGAGCTGTGCCATTGTGCCCGCAGCGTGGCCCTGCAGTGTGCAATGGAGGAAACAGTGGAACTGCTCACTGCCAGCCCGGGAAGCATTCCTTCTGGCCCCCAACGGTCACCTGCAGTTTGTGTAAAAAAGAAGAAGCTGATGCTGCTGATGCTAGAGTGCTTTGACTGACTCCAGGCGTTTGCAGGTAAGAGGGGAGCCAGGACATCTGAGGAATGTGGGTGCATTGGGACCATTGTTGCCAAAGGACAAAGCAGGGGCAATAAAACACATCCCTCTGAAGTACTGGGAATTTTAAGCCCAGAGGTGCAGGGGAACACACCCTAAGACTTCGGGTTCTTCCTGTTTCAGACCTACAGAAACACAGAGTCTTCTGGGTGAAGTCAAAGATCAGTTTATTGGCTGCAGACCAATTACAGGTATCCGAGAAGTACAACAGCATGTATGTTCTCAGGAGACTGCTTAAAGTTACAGAAACGGGCTTCTCCTTAAATACAAAATATCATGCTTCAGGCACACATTCCTTGTTTTATGGTATGGTCATTCACATGTATCTATTACAAACGAAAAGGCAGAGTCATGATGACCATCCCACATTCCAGTTTAGCCAGCCCACAATTATTTACCCAGCAAGGCTCAGATCCCACATCAGATAGCAACATGCCCCAATAAACACGAGCATCTCCTGTTTAGAAAACAAGCCATAAAGCAGGAAGAGTCAGGTGTGAAAGAGATTAGCTGGAGGCTTGTGTGGGATGAAAAGGCTTTATGGTGTGTCAAACCCTGATGCTAATCACAGGTGGCCGTAGGACGGGGAGCTCGTGAGACCGGACTGACCTGGGGCAGCGGAGCCAAGCTGCCCAGGTCACAGAGAAGTCAAAGGAAGGCACATGTGCTCTAAAGGCCCGTATTTGCTTCATAATATGTAGCCTATGTGAGGGCAACCATAAGATGGCCACCGCTCTAAGATGGAACCCACGAAGTCAATGTATAATAACGTATACATAGTGCATTTATCGCTAAAACGTTATATAAAGCACTTGTACATACCGCATTGACCATTCGCGGTTCGCTAATACCGGGATAGACAGGGGTAGGGCCGTGTCTCCCACGCGATCCCAACTTTCAAAGTACCACACCTCCCTTTCTCATGTAAAATTCAGATGGGCATGTATGCAGGGTCTGGGGCAATTTATTTTGTATCAGAAAAACAGTTAGCACACCCGAGGAACGCCCGATGGATTGGGCCGTATTAGGAGCAAATAGCAATGCATGACAGTTTGTTTACATCAGCGCGCTACTGTCTAAGTAATAACCTAATAGTAATAGAAGACATCACTGAGCTGCAAGTGGCCTCCTTCCTTTGCGCCTTTGTTCCGCATGCTTGGTCCCATTGCAGCAGCGAAGACAAAAGTAAATCACTCGGTCTGCCTCATTTGCATTGGCAGCAAGAAATCAATTGGGACATGACTGGACGGGCGTCGGCTCACTCCGCCCACACGAGGAGCTCACTGAGTTTTTCAGCAAGTCCACGGAATTCCCCGTAGTTAAACTCTGCACGCTCAGCCCAGCTCTAGTATTGGTGCAGTGAAAACCGGAGAGTCAACATGGCACAGAGCCCTGTATGCCATGCCCACAGACACTGCATGAGGTATAGGTAAGTCACCCCTATTACAGGCCTTACAGCCCTAAGGCAGGGTGCACTATATCCCATGTGTGGACATATCTGCATTAGCAGATATGACCCTACAATACCTAAGCCGTTCGTGGATTTTGTAAGTGCAAAGGGAAGCCATAGAGCGTACATGGCTTGAACACCCATCATTACAAGTCCCCCGGCACCATGATGCACTGGTGTGGTCTCTAACTAGTCTCAGCCAGCCTGCCACCACCAGACATTGTTCTAACCTCATAGGATGAGAGCCAGTGATTTCAGAGGCCAGGTACAAAGCCTGCTCTGGGCAGAGGTGCTTCTCACATCCTCCAGGCCGGAATGGACTTCCAGAGCTTGAAGCTTCAAAGGCCGTGCCGCCTTTGAAATGCAACCCAGGCATTTCCAGATAGTGGAGGATGTCAACCCCCCTCCCGTCCTGTTACACATTTGGCAGGAGGACAGGTGAGATTCAGATTAGGAGGAGTGTCCCCATTCAGTTTATACCACCCTTAAGGCGGGACAAGTGATGTGGACACTACTTTTCCAATTCCTCCATCTTGAGATGGCAGGAAAATATCCTATCAGGGCTAGGGTAGGGCCTCTTCCCACAGGAAGTGGTCATTTAGAGGGTGTAGGTACCCGAAAGATAAGTAGCCCATTGGCTACTACCTGTCACTCCCTTTAACACCACTAAATTCAGTATTTATGTGGCACCCCAGACCCTGACCTTAGATTCGACCGACCCAAGAAGAACAATGGACAGAGAAGAGCTCCTGCAGAATATTGGTGCCAAACCCTGCCTGCTGCTTTAAGGACTCGACAATCGTGGTGGGCTGTCTCGTCCTGCAACTGTGAGGCCTCCAAGAACCCTGTAGCACCTCCAACCTTCGACATATTGACAAGAACCTCCCTTGGAGTAGACGGTAAAAAAACAATGGCTCGGGTGTGGCCAAAAGGTCCAATAATAAAGTGATCCTAAGGAGAGCACTTATGGTTAGAGAGTTGAAAATTAATTATTTTAAAGGAGCAAAAAAAATAATAACGTACATAGGGACATAAGTCAGTTCATGTGAAACATTTATTTCCACAACAATAGAATTCAGGTGCTCACACAATAAGTGAAAGAGGCGTGACTTGCAGAGTGATGGTGAAGTTTAAAATAACGGCATCGCATTGACAACAATAGTGTAAAACTCCTCAAGCAACTTTATAGAATAGGAAGAGTTTTGTTGTAAAGGGTCAACAGCGTTTCGATCTCAGCTGTTCGAGATCATCATCAGGACATATAACGGGTGAGCAAGCTGAATTGATGCAATTATTCGCAGTGCAAGGAAGAGCAATTGAGGGCTTCCGAAAACAGCTGAGGGTAGAGGAGTTCACCCAGATTAATTCGCTGAAGGTATGAGCGTGAGAATATCACGTGTGTGTAAACTTGTAAGGCAGGGTCAGCTGTATAAGTTGCGCTTAACAATTTGCTGCCAATATGTTTAGTTAAAGTCACTCATATTTGGAAAGTCTTGGGAGAGGAGCTCAGCGCGTCATGCAGCTTGGGCTGTCCGCGTTTAGTGCGAGAGGGAGGCAGAGCTTGATGGATAGGGGCATATTGTTCCAAATCCAGGGGCAGGGCTGTAAAAAGGCTTGATGCTTTATTTTATTATCTTTCCAACACTTCTTAGTCTGTAGTTAGACAGTGTCTTGGCTGTGGGTGGACTGAGGAACAGCACATGTGGTGTGTTTGTCTGCTAGATATGCGAGGTTGCTGGTTGTGCTGGCATTGTAAATGATGCAGCTGGTTCTGAAGGTGGTGTGAGCCAGCAACGGGAGCCAATGGAGTTCGATTAGGGTAGGGGTGATGTGGTCATATTTGCTCAGGTCCTGGATGAGACGTGCTGCAGCGTGTAGGTTACGCTTAAGGGTGCCAGTGTGGAGCCTGGGAGGACATGAAGCAGGGAAGGGTAAAAAAAGTGGTACCTGTAGGTGCTGTAAATGTGGTCATTTTCTCACTTCACCCAATTGTTGACCACTACCAAAAAGTGTAGGTAGATCCTAATTGGGCCTGACGAATTGCCAACTAATAGATTAATGGGCAAGAAACATGTTGACCTTATTTACTAGCACATAAACTTCACATCTTTAGAGTGAAAATACGTGCCCTTTTACTTTTAATTAGGGTAGGGGCCACGTTTCATTAAAATTATTTTGAGTGGACCATCTCCCCTACTTTAACCCACACTCCTACACATCACTATCACTTACACTGATCTAGGGCCCTCACATGCACTTCACCCATCGGCATAGGGAATGAAGATCTCTGCCAAGAAGGCCCCATCTCGGGTGCCGATCGGGTATTGCAGCGCTGACCCGATAAGGAGCAGACCCGATGATGAAGCAAGACACCTAGCTGGCTGTGTGTGTGAGGGTCTTTTTCCGAAAGGAGAAGATTCTTCTCCATACTGCTTTGACTCTACGCCTTTATGTGGAGCCCATGAATACACACAACCTCCTGCTTTAGAACTTAGGAACTGCATACCACTATTGTAGAGCTTAACTAACGGGCATCTATGCTGGACCTGGATAAAGAATCGCCTGTACCTCCCTCCCTTTGATTCATCAATCACAGGAGACAGCAAGACATAAGAGTACGTGAACCAAGAAAGTCTTGGGAAATTAATGGAGACTTTGGGCTGGACTCTTATAGGAACCCAACCATTCATTACACAACCATCCTCGAAAAAAGAACACAAGCGACCAAGAGGACATAAAACCCAGCAAAAGACATACACAAACACACACATACATACACAAGGTGCACAGTGACACATGGATCTGCATCCCCCACATCTCCCCCTCACACCGATTGCAGAAAGCTGCCGTCAGCACTTTCTAAGAGGAGTTTCCTGTCTCAGTATCAGTTATATAGCTCCTTCCCTAGCGACTCAAGAGACACAGCTCATACCCGAGTACCTCTCACTGTTTCCTGCTCCTCTGAGTATCCTGAGCATCAGTGAAGGCTCCGATGGCATCGAGGAGGGCTCCGAGAAGGAATCAGAGAAGGAATCAGATCTCTTCTACAGGTAATTCTGATGCATTCTCCTAGGACCGAGGGGATTACACATCATCTGTAATCAAAAGTTAGTGTTATACAGCCTGAATAGGGGCGCTGAAGGTAACCTTCTCTTATCTAGTAATGTGCCTGATGCAGTCTGTCCAGAGTAAATGAATTATAGTCTGTACATGGTCTATGTAGGGAAACTGTAGGAATCACACCTCATCGCAGCACACGCAACGTAGCAGCCAAATTTGCTGCTGTGTTGCACAGGTGAGAAGGAAAAAAAGAGTGCAGAGCTGTAACTGCGATGACTGAGCTGCTGCTGTCGTATCCTGCTCTTCTGCTCTAATTCGGCTGCCTTGCACGGTGCACAGATTTGCACTATGGTGCAGAGGTGAGAGTGTGCTGTATCGGCTACGACTGAGCTGCTGCTGCTGTGGTATCCTGCTCTGGTGCTCTAATTCGGCTACCTTGCACGGTGCATAGATTTGCACTATGGTGCAGAGGTGAGAGTGTGCTGTATCGGCTACGACTGAGCTGCTGCTGCTGTCGTATCCTGCTCTGGTGCTCTCATTACGCTGCCTTGCACGGTGCACAGATTTGCACTATGGTGCAGAGGTGAGAGTGTGCTGTATCGGCTACGACTGAGCTGCTGCTGCTGTCGTATCCTGCTCTGGTGCTCTCATTACGCTGCCTTGCACGGTGCACAGATTTGCACTATGGTGCAGAGGTGAGAGTGTGCTGTATCGGCTACGACTGAGCTGCTGCTGCTGTCGTATCCTGCTCTGGTGCTCTCATTTCGCTGCCTTGCACGGTGCACAGATTTGCACTATGGTGCAGAGGTGAGTGTGTGCTGTATCGGCTACGACTGAGCTGCTGCTGCTGTCGTATCCTGCTCTGGTGCTCTCATTACGCTGCCTTGCACGGTGCACAGATTTGCACTATGGTGCAGAGGTGAGTGTGTGCTGTATCGGCTACGACTGATCTGCTACTGCTGTGGTATCCTGCTCTGGTGCTCTAATTACGCTGCCTTGCACGGTGCACAGATTTGCACTATGGTGCAGAGGTGAGTGTGTGCTGTATCGGCTACGACTGAGCTGCTGCTGCTGTCGTATCCTGCTCTTTTGCTCTAATTCGGCTGCCTTGCACGGTGCACAGATTTGCACTATGGTGCAGAGGTGAGAGTGTGCTGTATCGGCTACGACTGAGCTGCTGCTGCTGTGATATCCTGCTCTGGTGCTCTAATTCGGCTACCTTGCACGGTGCATAGATTTGCACTATGGTGCAGAGGTGAGTGTGTGCTGTATCGGCTACGACTGAGCTGCTGCTGCTGTCGTATCCTGCTCTGGTGCTCTCATTACGCTGCCTTGCACGGTGCACAGATTTGCACTATGGTGCAGAGGTGAGAGTGTGCTGTATCGGCTACGACTGAGCTGCTGCTGCTGTGGTATCCTGCTCTGGTGCTCTAATTCGGCTTCCTTGCACGGTGCATAGATTTGCACTATGGTGCAGAGATGAGTGTGTGCTGTATCGGCTACGACTGAGCTGCTGCTGCTGTCGTATCCTGCTCTGGTGCTCTAATTACGCTGCCTTGCACGGTGCACAGATTTGCACTATGCTGCAGAGGTGAGAGTGTGCTGTATCGGCTACGACTGAGCTGCTGCTGCTGTCGTATCCTGCTCTGGTGCTCTCATTACGCTGCCTTGCACGGTGCACAGATTTGCACTATGGTGCAGAGGTGAGTGTGTGCTGTATCGGCTACGACTGAGCTGCTGCTGCTGTCGTATCCTGCTCTGGTGCTCTCATTACACTGCCTTGCACAGTGCACAGATTTGCACTATGGTGCAGAGGTGAGTGTGTGCTGTATCGGCTACGACTGATCTGCTGCTGCTGTGGTATCCTGCTCTGGTGCTCTCATTACGCTGCCTTGCACGGTGCACAGATTTACACTATGGTGCAGAGGTGAGTGTGTGCTGTATCGGCTACGACTGAGCTGCTGCTGCTGTCGTATCCTGCTCTGGTGCTCTCATTACGCTGCCTTGCATGGTGCATAGATTTACACTATGGTGCAGAGGTGAGTGTGTGCTGTATCGGCTATGACTGAGCTGCTGCTGCTGTCGTATCCTGCTCTGGTGCTCTCATTACGCTTCCTTGCACGGTGCACAGATTTGCACTATGATGCAGTGGTGAGTGTGTGCTGTATCGGCTACAACTGAGCTGCTGCTGCTGTCGTATCCTGCTCTGGTGCTCTCATTACGCTGCCTTGCACGGTGCACAGATTTACACTATGGTGCAGAGGTGAGTGTGTGCTGTATCGGCTACGACTGAGCTGCTGCTGCTGTCGTATTCTGCTCTGGTGCTCTCATTACGCTGCGTTGCATGGTGCACAGATTTGCACTATGGTGCAGAGGTGAGTGTGTGCTGTATCAGCTACAACTGAGCTGCTGCTGCTGTCGTATCCTGCTCTGGTGCTCTCATTACGCTGCCTTGCACGGTGCACAGATTTGCACTATGGTGCAGAGGTGAGTGTGTGCTGTATCGGCTACGACTGTGCTGCTGCTGCTGTCGTATCCTGCTCTGGTGCTCTCATTACGCTGCCTTGCACGGTGCACAGATGAGCACTATGGTGCAGAGGTGAGTGTGTGCTGTATCTGTGACAACTGAGCTGCTGCTGCTGTCGTATCCTGCTCTGGTGCTCTCATTATGCTGCCTTGCACGGTGCACAGATGTGCACTATGGTGCAGAGGTGAGTGTGTGCTGTATCGGCTACGACTGAGCTGCTGCTGCTGTCGTATCCTGCTCTGGTGCTCTCATTACGCTGCCTTGCACGGTGCACAGATTTGCACTATGGTGCAGAGGTGAGAGTGTGCTGTATCGGCTACAACTGAGCTGCTGCTGCTGTCGTATCCTGCTCTGGTGCTCTCCATACGCTGCCTTGCACGGTGCACAGATTTGCACTATGGTGCAGAGGTGAGTGTGTGCTGTATCGGCTACGACTGAGCTGCTGCTGCTGTCGTATCCTGCTCTGGTGCTCTCATTACGCTGCCTTGCACAGTGCACAGATTTGCACTATGGGGCATAGGTGAGTGTGCGCTGTATCGGCTACGACTGAGCTGCTGCTGCTGCCATATCCTGCTCTGGTGCTCTCATTACGCTGCCTTGCACGGTGCACAGATTTACACTATGGTGCAGAGGTGAGTGTGTGCTGTATCGGCTACGACTGAGCTGCTGCTGCTGTCATATCCTGCTCTGGTGCTCTAATTCGGCTGCCTTGCACGATGCACAGATTTACACTATGGTGCAGAGGTGAGAGTGTGCTGTATCGGCTACTACTGACCTGCTGCTGCTGTCGTATCCTGCTCTGGTGCTCTCATTACGCTGCCTTGCACGGTGCACAGATTTGCACTATGGTGCAGAGGTGAGTGTGTGCTGTATCGGCTACGACTGAGTTGCTGCTGCTGTCGTATCCTGCTCTGGTGCTCTCATTATGCTGCCTTGCACGATGCACCGATTTGCACTATGGTGCAGAGGTGAGTGTGTGCTGTATCGGCTACGACTGAGCTGCTGCTGCTGTCGTATCCTGCTCTGGTGCTCTCATTACACTGCCTTGCACGGTGCACAGATTTGCACTATGGTGCAGAGGTGAGAGTGTGCTGTATCGGCTACGACTGAGCTGCTGCTGCTGTTGTCTCCTGCTCCGGTGCTATAATTTCGCTGCCTTGCACGATGCACAGATTTGCCCTATGGTGGAGAAGTGAGTGTGTGCTGTATCGGCTACGACTGAGCTGCTGCTGCTGTCGTATCCTGCTCTGGTGCTCTCATTACACTGCCTTGCACGGTGCACAGATTTGCACTATGGTGCAGAGGTGAGAGTGTGCTGTATCGGCTACGACTGAGCTGCTGCTGCTGTCGTATCCTGCTCTGGTGCTCTCATTACGCTGCCTTGCACGGTGCACAGATTTGGACTATGGTGCAGAGGTGAGTGTATGCTGTTTCGGCTACGACTGAGCTGCTGCTGCTGTCGTATCCTGCTCTGGTGCTCTCATTATGCTTCCTTGCACGGTGCATAGATTTACACTATGGTGCAGAGGTGAGAGTGTGCTGTATCGGCTACGACTGAGCTGCTGCTGCTGTCGTATCCTGCTCTGGTGCTCTCATTACGCTGCCTTGCACGGTGCACAGATTTGCACTATGGGGCAGAGGTGAGTGTGTGCTGTATCGGCTACGACTGAGCTGCTGCTGCTGTCGTATCCTGCTCTGGTGCTCTCATTATGCTGCCTTGCACAGTGCACAGATGTGCACTATGGTGCAGAGGTGAGTGTGTGCTGTATTGGCTACGACTGAGCTGCTGCTGCTGTCGTATCCTGCTCTGGTGCTCTAATTCGGCTACCTTGCACGATGCACAGATTTGCACTATGGTGCAGAGGTGAGAGTGTGCTGTATCGGCTACGACTGAGCTGCTGCTGCTGTCGTATCCTGCTCTGGTGCTCTCCTTATGCTGCCTTGCACGGTGCACAGATTTGCACTATGGTGCAGAGGTGAGTGTGTGCTGTATCGGCTACGGCTGAGCTGCTGCTGCTGTCATATCGTGCTCTGGTGCTCTCATTACGCTGCCTTGCACGGTGCACAGATGAGCACTATGGTGCAGAGGTGAGTGTGTGCTGTATCTGTGACAACTGAGCTGCTGCTGCTGTCGTATCCTGCTCTGGTGCTCTCATTACGCTGCCTTGCACGGTGCACAGATGTGCACTATGGTGCAGAGGTGAGTGTGTGCTATATCGGCTACGACTGAGCTGCTGCTGCTGTCGTATCCTGCTCTGGTGCTCTCATTACGCTGCCTTGCACGGTGCACAGATTTGCACTATGGTGCAGAGGTGAGAGTGTGCTGTATCGGCTACGACTGAGCTGCTGCTGCTGTCGTATCCTGCTCTGGTGCTCTCATAACGCTGCCATGCACGGTGCACAGATTTGCACTATGGTGCAGAGGTGAGTGTGTGCTGTATCGGCTACGACTGAGCTGCTGCTGCTGTCGTATCCTGCTCTGGTGCTCTCATTACGTTGCCTTGCACAGTGCACAGATTTGCACTATGGTGCAGAGGTGAGAGTGTGCTGTATCGGCTACGACTGAGCTGCTGCTGCTGTCGTATCCTGCTCTGGTGCTCTCATAACGCTGCCATGCACGGTGCACAGATTTGCACTATGGTGCAGAGGTGAGTGTGTGCTGTATCGGCTACGACTGAGCTGCTGCTACTGTCGTATCCTGCTCTGGTGCTCTCATTACGTTGCCTTGCACAGTGCACAGATTTGCACTATGGTGCAGAGGTGAGAGTGTGCTGTATCGGCTACGACTGAGCTGCTGCTGCTGTCGTATCCTGATCTGGTGCTCTCATTACGCTGCCTTGCACGATGCACAGATTTGCACTATGGGGCAGAGGTGAGTGTGTGCTGTATCGGCTATGACTGAGCTGCTGCTGCTGCCATATCCTGCTCTGGTGCTCTCATTACGCTGCCTTGCACGGTGCACAGATTTACACTATGGGGCAGCGGTGAGTGTCTGCTGTATCGGCTACGACTGAGCTGCTGCTGCTGTCATATCCTGCTCTGGTGCTCTAATTCGGCTGCCTTGCAAGATGCACAGATTTGCACTATGGTGCAGAGGTGAGAGTGTGCTGTATCGGCTATGACTGAGTTGCTGCTGCTGTCGTATCCTGCTCTGGTGCTCTCATTACGCTGCCTTGCACGATGCACAGATTTGCACTATGGTGCAGAGGTAAGTGTGTGCTGTATCGGCTACGACTGAGCTGCTGCTGCTGTCGTATCCTGCTCTGGTGCTCTCATTACACTGCCTTGCACGGTGCACAGATTTGCACTATGGTGCAGAGGTGAGAGAGTGCTGTATCGGCTACGACTGAGCTGCTGCTGCTGTTGTCTCCTGCTCTTGTGCTCTAATTTCGCTGCCTTGCACGGCGCACAGATTTGCACTATGGTGCAGAGGTGAGAGTGTGCTGTATCGGCTACGACTGAGCTGCTGCTGCTGTCGTATCCTGCTCTGGTGCTCTCATTACGCTGCCTTGCACGGTGCACAGATTTGGACTATGGTGCAGAGGTGAGTGTATGCTGTTTCGGCTACGACTGAGCTGCTGCTGCTGTCGTATCCTGCTCTGGTGCTCTCATTACGCTTCCTTGCACGGTGCATAGATTTACACTATGGTGCAGAGGTGAGAGTGTGCTGTATCAGCTACGACTGAGCTGCTGCTGCTGTCGTATCCTGCTCTGGTGCTCTCATTATGCTGCCTTGCACGGTGCACAGATTTGCACTATGGGGCAGAGGTGAGTGTGTGCTGTATCGGCTACAACTGAGCTGCTGCTGCTGTCGTATCCTGCTCTGGTGCTCTCATTATGCTGCCTTGCACAGTGCACAGATGTGCACTATGGTGCAGAGGTGAGTGTGTGCTGTATCGGCTACGACTGAGCTGCTGCTGCTGTCGTATCCTGCTCTGGTGCTCTAATTCGGCTACCTTGCACGATGCACAGATTTGCACTATGGTGCAGAGGTGAGAGTGTGCTGTATCGGCTACGACTGAGCTGCTGCTGCTGTCGTATCCTGCTCTGGTGCTCTCATTATGCTGCCTTGCATGGTGCACAGATTTGCACTATGGTGCAGAGGTGAGTGTGTGCTGTATCGGCTACGACTGAGCTGCTGCTTCTGTCGTATCCTGCTCTGGTGCTCTCATTACGCTGCCTTGCATGATGCACAGATTTGCACTATGGTGCAGAGGTGAGTGTGTGCTGTATCGGCTACGACTGAGCTGCTGCTGCTGTCGTATCCTGCTCTGGTGCTCTCATTACGCTGCCTTGCACGGTGCACAGATTTGTACTATGGTGCAGAGGTGAGAGTGCGCTGTATCGGCTACGACTGAGCTGCTGCTGCTGTCGTCTCCTGCTCTGGTGCTCTAATTACGCTGCCTTGCACGGTGCACAGATTTGCACTATGGTGCAGATGTGAGAGTGTGCTGTATCGGCTACGACTGAGCTGCTGCTGCTGTCGTATCCTGCTCTGGTGCTCTCATTACGCTGCCTTGCACGGTGCACAGATTTGCACTAAGGTGCAGAGGTGAATGTGTGCTGTATCGGCTACGACTGAGCTGCTGCTGCTGTCGTATCCTGCTCTGGTGCTCTCACTACGCTGCCTTGCACGGTGCATATATTTGCACTATGGTGCAGAGGTGAGTGTGTACTGTATCGGCTACGACTGAGCTGCTGCTGCTGTCGTATCCTGCTCTGGTGCTCTCATTACACTGCCTTGCAATGTGCACAGATTTGCACTATGGTGCAGAGGTGAGAGTGTGCTGTATCGGCTACGACTGAGCTGCTGCTGTCGTATCCTGCTCTGGTGCTCTCATTACGCTGCCTTGCACGGTGCACAGATTTGCACTATGGGGCAGAGGTGAGTGTGTGCTGTATCGGCTACGACTGAGCTGCTGCTGCTGTCGTATCCTGCTCTGGTGCTCTCATTATGCTGCCTTGCACGGTGCACAGATGTGCACTATGGTGCAGAGGTGAGTGTGTGCTGTATCGGCTACGACTGAGCTGCTGCTGCTGTCGTATCCTGCTCTGGTGCTCTAATTTGGCTACCTTGCACGATGCACAGATTTGCACTATGGTGCAGAGGTGAGAGTGTGCTGTATCGGCTACGACTGAGCTGCTGCTGCTGTCGTATCCTGCTCTGGTGCTCTCCTTATGCTGCCTTGCACGGTGCACAGATTTGCACTATAGTGCAGAGGTGAGTGTTTGCTGTATCGGCTACGACTGAGCTGCTGCTGCTGTCGTATCCTGCTCTGGTGCTCTCATTACGCTGCCTTGCACGGTGCACAGATTAGCACTATGATGCAGAGGTGAGTGTGTGCTGTATCTGTGACAACTGAGCTGCTGCTGCTGTCGTATCCTGCTCTGGTGCTCTCATTACGCTGCCTTGCACGGTGCACAGATGTATACTATGGTGCAGAGGTGAGTGTGTGCTGTATCGGCTACGACTGAGCTACTGCTACTGTCGTATCCTGCTCTGGTGCTCTCATTTCGCTGCCTTGCACGGTGCACAGATTTGCACTATGGTGCAGAGGTGAGAGTGTGCTGTATCGGCTACGACTGAGCTGCTACTGCTGTTGTCTCCTGCTCTGGTGCTCTAATTTCGCTGCCTTGCACGGTGCACAGATTTGCACTATGGTGCAGAGGTGAGAGTGTGCTGTATCGGCTACGACTGAGCTGCTGCTGCTGTGGTATCCTGCTCTGGTGCTCTAATTCGGCTACCTTGCACGATGCATAGATTTGCACTATGGTGCAGAGGTGAGTGTGTGCTGTATCGGCTACGACTGAGCTGCTGCTGCTGTCGTATCCTGCTCTGGTGCTCTCATTACGCTGCCTTGCACGGTGCACAGATTTGCACTATGGTGCAGAGGTGAGTGTGTGCTGTATCGGCTACGACTGAGCTGCTGCTGCTGTCGTATCCTGCTCTGGTGCTCTAATTACGCTGCCTTGCACGGTGCACAGATTTGCACTATGGTGCAGAGGTGAGAGTGTGCTGTATCGGCTACGACTGAGCTGCTGCTGCTGTGGTATCCTGCTCTGGTGCTCTAATTCGGCTTCCTTGCACGGTGCATAGATTTGCACTATGGTGCAAAGGTGAGTGTGTGCTGTATTGGCTACGACTGAGCTGCTGCTGCTGTCGTATCCTGCTCTGGTGCTCTAATTACGCTGCCTTGCACGGTGCACAGATTTGCACTATGGTGCTCGAGGTGAGAGTGTGCTGTATCGGCTACGACTGAGCTGCTGCTGCTATCGTATCCTGCTCTGGTGCTCTCATTACGCTGCCTTGCACGGTGCACAGATTTGCACTATGGTGCAGAGGTGAGTGTGTGCTGTATCGGCTACGACTGAGCTGCTGCTGCTGTCGTATCCTGCTCTGGTGCTCTCATTACGCTGCCTTGCACGGTGCACAGATTTGCACTATGGTGCAGAGGTGAGTGTGTGCTGTATCGGCTACGACTGAGCTGCTGCTGCTGTCGTATCCTGCTCTGGTGCTCTCATTACGCTGCCTTGCACGGTGCACAGATTTACACTATGGTGCAGAGGTGAGTGTGTGCTGTATCGGCTACGACTGAGCTGCTGCTGCTGTCGTATCCTGCTCTGGTGCTCTCATTACGCTTCCTTGCACGGTGCACAGATTTGCACTATGGTGCAGAGGTGAGTGTGTACTGTATCGGCTACGACTGAGCTGCTGCTGCTGTCGTATCCTGCTCTGGTGCTCTCATTACGCTGCCTTGCACGGTGCACAGATTTACACTATGGTGCAGAGGTGAGTGTGTGCTGTATCGGCTACGACTGAGCTGCTGCTGCTGTCGTATTCTGCTCTGGTGCTCTCATTACGCTGCGTTGCATGGTGCACAGATTTGCACTATGGTGCAGAGGTGAGTGTGTGCTGTATCAGCTACAACTGAGCTGCTGCTGCTGTCGTATCCTGCTCTGGTGCTCTCATTACGCTGCCTTGCACGGTGCACAGATTTACACTATGGTGCAGAGGTGAGTGTGTGCTGTATCGGCTACGACTGAGCTGCTGCTGCTGTCGTATTCTGCTCTGGTGCTCTCATTACGCTGCGTTGCATGGTGCACAGATTTGAACTATGGTGCAGAGGTGAGTGTGTGCTGTATCAGCTACAACTGAGCTGCTGCTGCTGTCGTATCCTGCTCTGGTGCTCTCATTACGCTGCCTTGCACGGTGCACAGATTTGCACTATGGTGCAGAGGTGAGTGTGTGCTGTATCGGCTACGACTGAGCTGCTGCTGCTGTCGTATCCTGCTCTGGTGCTCTCATTACGCTGCCTTGCACGGTGCACAGATGAGCACTATGGTGCAGAGGGGAGTGTGTGCTGTATCTGTGACAACTGAGCTGCTGCTGCTGTCGTATCCTGCTCTGGTGCTCTCATTACGCTGCCTTGCACGGTGCACAGATGTGCACTATGGTGCAGAGGTGAGTGTGTGCTGTATCGGCTACGACTGAGCTGCTGCTGCTGTCGTATCCTGCTCTGGTGCTCTCATTATGCTGCCTTGCACGGTGCACAGATGTGCACTATGGTGCAGAGGTGAGTGTGTGCTGTATCGGCTACGACTGAGCTGCTGCTGCTGTCGTATCCTGCTCTGGTGCTCTCATTACGCTGCCTTGCACGGTGCACAGATTTGCACTATGGTGCAGAGGTGAGAGTGTGCTGTATCGGCTACGACTGAGCTGCTGCTGCTGTCATATCCTGCTCTGGTGCTCTCCATACGCTGCCTTGCACGGTGCACAGATTTGCACTATGGTGCAGAGGTGAGTGTGTGCTGTATCGGCTACGACTGAGCTGCTGCTGCTGTCGTATCCTGCTCTGGTGCTCTCATTACGCTGCCTTGCACAGTGCACAGATTTGCACTATGGTGCAGAGGTGAGAGTGTGCTGTATCGGCTACGACTGAGCTGCTGCTGCTGTCGTATCCTGCTCTGGTGCTGTCATTACGCTGCCTTGCACGGTGCACAGATTTGCACTATGGTGCAGAGGTGAGTGTGTGCTGAATCGGCTACGACTGAGCTGCTGCTGCTGTCTTATCCTGCTCTGGTGCTCTCATTACACTGCCTTGCACGGTGCACAGATTTACACTATGGTGCAGAGGTGAGAGTGTGCTGTATCGGCTACGACTGAGCTGCTGCTGCTGTCGTATCCTGCTCTGGTGCTCACATTACGCTGCCTTGCACGATGCACAGATTTGCACTATGGTGCAGAGGTGAGTGTGTGCTGAATCGGCTACGACTGAGCTGCTGCTGCTGTCGTATCCTGCTCTGGTGCTCTCATTACACTGCCTTGCATGGTGCACAGATTTGCACTATGGTGCAGGGGTGAGTGTGTGCTGTATCGGCTACGACTGAGTTGCTGCTGCTGTCGTATCCTGCTCTGGTGTTCTCATTACGCTGCCTTGCACGATGCACAGGTTTGCACTATGGTGCAGAGGTGAGTGTGTGCTGTATCGGCTACGACTGAGCTGCTGCTGCTGTCGTATCCTGCTCTGGTGCTATAATTTCGCTGCCTTGCACGATGCACAGATTTGCCCTATGGTGCAGAGGTGAGTGTGTGCTGTATCGGCTACGACTGAGCTGCTGCTGCTGTCGTATCCTGCTCTGATGCTCTCATTACACTGCCTTGCACGGTGCACAGATTTGCACTATGGTGCTGAGGTGAGAGTGTGCTGTATCGGCTACGACTGAGCTGCTGCTGCTGTCGTATCCTGCTCTGGTGCTCTTATTACGCTGCCTTGCACGGTGCACAGATTTGGACTATGGTGCAGAGGTGAGTGTATGCTGTTTCGGCTACGACTGAGCTGCTGTCGTATCCTGCTCTGGTGCTCTCATTACGCTTCCTTGCACGGTGCATAGATTTACACTATGGTGCAGAGGTGAGAGTGTGCTGTATCGGCTACGACTGAGCTGCTGCTGCTGTGGTATCCTGCTCTGGTGCTCTAATTCGGCTTCCTTGCACGGTGCATAGATTTGCACTATGGTGCAAAGGTGAGTGTGTGCTGTATTGGCTACGACTGAGCTGCTGCTGCTGTCGTATCCTGCTCTGGTGCTCTAATTACGCTGCCTTGCACGGTGCACAGATTTGCACTATGGTGCAGAGGTGAGAGTGTGCTGTATCGGCTACGACTGAGCTGCTGCTGCTATCGTATCCTGCTCTGGTGCTCTCATTACGCTGCCTTGCACGGTGCACAGATTTGCACTATGGTGCAGAGGTGAGTGTGTGCTGTATCGGCTACGACTGAGCTGCTGCTGCTGTCGTATCCTGCTCTGGTGCTCTCATTACGCTGCCTTGCACGGTGCACAGATTTGCACTATGGTGCAGAGGTGAGTGTGTGCTGTATCGGCTACGACTGAGCTGCTGCTGCTGTCGTATCCTGCTCTGGTGCTCTCATTACGCTGCCTTGCATGGTGCATAGATTTACACTATGGTGCAGAGGTGAGTGTGTGCTGTATCGGCTATGACTGAGCTGCTGCTGCTGTCGTATCCTGCTCTGGTGCTCTCATTACGCTTCCTTGCACGGTGCACAGATTTGCACTATGGTGCAGAGGTGAGTGTGTACTGTATCGGCTACGACTGAGCTGCTGCTGCTGTCGTATCCTGCTCTGGTGCTCTCATTACGCTGCCTTGCACGGTGCACAGATTTACACTATGGTGCAGAGGTGAGTGTGTGCTGTATCGGCTACGACTGAGCTGCTGCTGCTGTCGTATTCTGCTCTGGTGCTCTCATTACGCTGCGTTGCATGGTGCACAGATTTGCACTATGGTGCAGAGGTGAGTGTGTGCTGTATCAGCTACAACTGAGCTGCTGCTGCTGTCGTATCCTGCTCTGGTGCTCTCATTACGCTGCCTTGCACGGTGCATTGATTTGCACTATGGTGCAGAGGTGAGTGTGTGCTGTATCGGCTACGACTGAGCTGCTGCTGCTGTCGTATCCTGCTCTGGTGCTCTCATTACGCTGCCTTGCACGGTGCACAGATGAGCACTATGGTGCAGAGGGGAGTGTGTGCTGTATCTGTGACAACTGAGCTGCTGCTGCTGTCGTATCCTGCTCTGGTGCTCTCATTACGCTGCCTTGCACGGTGCACAGATGTGCACTATGGTGCAGAGGTGAGTGTGTGCTGTATCGGCTACGACTGAGCTGCTGCTGCTGTCGTATCCTGCTCTGGTGCTCTCATTATGCTGCCTTGCACGGTGCACAGATGTGCACTATGGTGCAGAGATGAGTGTGTGCTGTATCGGCTACGACTGAGCTGCTGCTGCTGTCGTATCCTGCTCTGGTGCTCTCATTACGCTGCCTTGCACGGTGCACAGATTTGCACTATGGTGCAGAGGTGAGAGTGTGCTGTATCGGCTACGACTGAGCTGCTGCTGCTGTCATATCCTGCTCTGGTGCTCTCCATACGCTGCCTTGCACGGTGCACAGATTTGCACTATGGTGCAGAGGTGAGTGTGTGCTGTATCGGCTACGACTGAGCTGCTGCTGCTGTCGTATCCTGCTCTGGTGCTCTCATTACGCTGCCTTGCACAGTGCACAGATTTGCACTATGGTGCAGAGGTGAGAGTGTGCTGTATCGGCTACGACTGAGCTGCTGCTGCTGTCGTATCCTGCTCTGGTGCTCTCATAACGCTGCCATGCACGGTGCACAGATTTGCACTATGGTGCAGAGGTGAGTGTGTGCTGTATCGGCTACGACTGAGCTGCTGCTGCTGTCGTATCCTGCTCTGGTGCTCTCATTACGTTGCCTTGCACAGTGCACAGATTTGCACTATGGTGCAGAGGTGAGAGTGTGCTGTATCGGCTACGACTGAGCTGCTGCTGCTGTCGTATCCTGATCTGGTGCTCTCATTACGCTGCCTTGCACGATGCACAGATTTGCACTATGGGGCAGAGGTGAGTGTGTGCTGTATCGGCTATGACTGAGCTGCTGCTGCTGCCATATCCTGCTCTGGTGCTCTCATTACGCTGCCTTGCACGGTGCACAGATTTACACTATGGGGCAGCGGTGAGTGTCTGCTGTATCGGCTACGACTGAGCTGCTGCTGCTGTCATATCCTGCTCTGGTGCTCTAATTCGGCTGCCTTGCAAGATGCACAGATTTGCACTATGGTGCAGAGGTGAGAGTGTGCTGTATCGGCTATGACTGAGTTGCTGCTGCTGTCATATCCTGCTCTGGTGCTCTCATTACGCTGCCTTGCACGATGCACAGATTTGCACTATGGTGCAGAGGTAAGTGTGTGCTGTATCGGCTACGACTGAGCTGCTGCTGCTGTCGTATCCTGCTCTGGTGCTCTCATTACACTGCCTTGCACGGTGCACAGATTTGCACTATGGTGCAGAGGTGAGAGAGTGCTGTATCGGCTACGACTGAGCTGCTGCTGCTGTTGTCTCCTGCTCTTGTGCTCTAATTTCGCTGCCTTGCACGGCGCACAGATTTGCACTATGGTGCAGAGGTGAGAGTGTGCTGTATCGGCTACGACTGAGCTGCTGCTGCTGTCGTATCCTGCTCTGGTGCTCTCATTACGCTGCCTTGCACGGTGCACAGATTTGGACTATGGTGCAGAGGTGAGTGTATGCTGTTTCGGCTACGACTGAGCTGCTGCTGCTGTCGTATCCTGCTCTGGTGCTCTCATTACGCTTCCTTGCACGGTGCATAGATTTACACTATGGTGCAGAGGTGAGAGTGTGCTGTATCAGCTACGACTGAGCTGCTGCTGCTGTCGTATCCTGCTCTGGTGCTCTCATTATGCTGCCTTGCACGGTGCACAGATTTGCACTATGGGGCAGAGGTGAGTGTGTGCTGTATCGGCTACAACTGAGCTGCTGCTGCTGTCGTATCCTGCTCTGGTGCTCTCATTATGCTGCCTTGCACAGTGCACAGATGTGCACTATGGTGCAGAGGTGAGTGTGTGCTGTATCGGCTACGACTGAGCTGCTGCTGCTGTCGTATCCTGCTCTGGTGCTCTAATTCGGCTACCTTGCACGATGCACAGATTTGCACTATGGTGCAGAGGTGAGAGTGTGCTGTATCGGCTACGACTGAGCTGCTGCTGCTGTCGTATCCTGCTCTGGTGCTCTCATTATGCTGCCTTGCATGGTGCACAGATTTGCACTATGGTGCAGAGGTGAGTGTGTGCTGTATCGGCTACGACTGAGCTGCTGCTTCTGTCGTATCCTGCTCTGGTGCTCTCATTACGCTGCCTTGCATGATGCACAGATTTGCACTATGGTGCAGAGGTGAGTGTGTGCTGTATCGGCTACGACTGAGCTGCTGCTGCTGTCGTATCCTGCTCTGGTGCTCTCATTACGCTGCCTTGCACGGTGCACAGATTTGTACTATGGTGCAGAGGTGAGAGTGCGCTGTATCGGCTACGACTGAGCTGCTGCTGCTGTCGTCTCCTGCTCTGGTGCTCTAATTACGCTGCCTTGCACGGTGCACAGATTTGCACTATGGTGCAGATGTGAGAGTGTGCTGTATCGGCTACGACTGAGCTGCTGCTGCTGTCGTATCCTGCTCTGGTGCTCTCATTACGCTGCCTTGCACGGTGCACAGATTTGCACTAAGGTGCAGAGGTGAGTGTGTGCTGTATCGGCTACGACTGAGCTGCTGCTGCTGTCGTATCCTGCTCTGGTGCTCTCACTACGCTGCCTTGCACGGTGCATATATTTGCACTATGGTGCAGAGGTGAGTGTGTACTGTATCGGCTACGACTGAGCTGCTGCTGCTGTCGTATCCTGCTCTGGTGCTCTCATTACACTGCCTTGCAATGTGCACAGATTTGCACTATGGTGCAGAGGTGAGAGTGTGCTGTATCGGCTACGACTGAGCTGCTGCTGTCGTATCCTGCTCTGGTGCTCTCATTACGCTGCCTTGCACGGTGCACAGATTTGCACTATGGGGCAGAGGTGAGTGTGTGCTGTATCGGCTACGACTGAGCTGCTGCTGCTGTCGTATCCTGCTCTGGTGCTCTCATTATGCTGCCTTGCACGGTGCACAGATGTGCACTATGGTGCAGAGGTGAGTGTGTGCTGTATCGGCTACGACTGAGCTGCTGCTGCTGTCGTATCCTGCTCTGGTGCTCTAATTTGGCTACCTTGCACGATGCACAGATTTGCACTATGGTGCAGAGGTGAGAGTGTGCTGTATCGGCTACGACTGAGCTGCTGCTGCTGTCGTATCCTGCTCTGGTGCTCTCCTTATGCTGCCTTGCACGGTGCACAGATTTGCACTATGGTGCAGAGGTGAGTGTTTGCTGTATCGGCTACGACTGAGCTGCTGCTGCTGTCGTATCCTGCTCTGGTGCTCTCATTACGCTGCCTTGCACGGTGCACAGATTAGCACTATGATGCAGAGGTGAGTGTGTGCTGTATCTGTGACAACTGAGCTGCTGCTGCTGTCGTATCCTGCTCTGGTGCTCTCATTACGCTGCCTTGCACGGTGCACAGATGTATACTATGGTGCAGAGGTGAGTGTGTGCTGTATCGGCTACGACTGAGCTACTGCTACTGTCGTATCCTGCTCTGGTGCTCTCATTTCGCTGCCTTGCACGGTGCACAGATTTGCACTATGGTGCAGAGGTGAGAGTGTGCTGTATCGGCTACGACTGAGCTGCTACTGCTGTTGTCTCCTGCTCTGGTGCTCTAATTTCGCTGACTTGCACGGTGCACAGATTTGCACTATGGTGCAGAGGTGAGAGTGTGCTGTATCGGCTACGACTGAGCTGCTGCTGCTGTGGTATCCTGCTCTGGTGCTCTAATTCGGCTACCTTGCACGATGCATAGATTTGCACTATGGTGCAGAGGTGAGTGTGTGCTGTATCGGCTACGACTGAGCTGCTGCTGCTGTCGTATCCTGCTCTGGTGCTCTCATTACGCTGCCTTGCACGGTGCACAGATTTGCACTATGGTGCAGAGGTGAGTGTGTGCTGTATCGGCTACGACTGAGCTGCTGCTGCTGTCGTATCCTGCTCTGGTGCTCTAATTACGCTGCCTTGCACGGTGCACAGATTTGCACTATGGTGCAGAGGTGAGAGTGTGCTGTATCGGCTACGACTGAGCTGCTGCTGCTGTGGTATCCTGCTCTGGTGCTCTAATTCGGCTTCCTTGCACGGTGCATAGATTTGCACTATGGTGCAAAGGTGAGTGTGTGCTGTATTGGCTACGACTGAGCTGCTGCTGCTGTCGTATCCTGCTCTGGTGCTCTAATTACGCTGCCTTGCACGGTGCACAGATTTGCACTATGGTGCAGAGGTGAGAGTGTGCTGTATCGGCTACGACTGAGCTGCTGCTGCTATCGTATCCTGCTCTGGTGCTCTCATTACGCTGCCTTGCACGGTGCACAGATTTGCACTATGGTGCAGAGGTGAGTGTGTGCTGTATCGGCTACGACTGAGCTGCTGCTGCTGTCGTATCCTGCTCTGGTGCTCTCATTACGCTGCCTTGCACGGTGCACAGATTTGCACTATGGTGCAGAGGTGAGTGTGTGCTGTATCGGCTACGACTGAGCTGCTGCTGCTGTCGTATCCTGCTCTGGTGCTCTCATTACGCTGCCTTGCACGGTGCACAGATTTACACTATGGTGCAGAGGTGAGTGTGTGCTGTATCGGCTACGACTGAGCTGCTGCTGCTGTCGTATCCTGCTCTGGTGCTCTCATTACGCTTCCTTGCACGGTGCACAGATTTGCACTATGGTGCAGAGGTGAGTGTGTACTGTATCGGCTACGACTGAGCTGCTGCTGCTGTCGTATCCTGCTCTGGTGCTCTCATTACGCTGCCTTGCACGGTGCACAGATTTACACTATGGTGCAGAGGTGAGTGTGTGCTGTATCGGCTACGACTGAGCTGCTGCTGCTGTCGTATTCTGCTCTGGTGCTCTCATTACGCTGCGTTGCATGGTGCACAGATTTGCACTATGGTGCAGAGGTGAGTGTGTGCTGTATCAGCTACAACTGAGCTGCTGCTGCTGTCGTATCCTGCTCTGGTGCTCTCATTACGCTGCCTTGCACGGTGCACAGATTTACACTATGGTGCAGAGGTGAGTGTGCTGTATCGGCTACGACTGAGCTGCTGCTGCTGTCGTATTCTGCTCTGGTGCTCTCATTACGCTGCGTTGCATGGTGCACAGATTTGCACTATGGTGCAGAGGTGAGTGTGTGCTGTATCAGCTACAACTGAGCTGCTGCTGCTGTCGTATCCTGCTCTGGTGCTCTCATTACGCTGCCTTGCACGGTGCACAGATTTGCACTATGGTGCAGAGGTGAGTGTGTGCTGTATCGGCTACGACTGAGCTGCTGCTGCTGTCGTATCCTGCTCTGGTGCTCTCATTACGCTGCCTTGCACGGTGCACAGATGAGCACTATGGTGCAGAGGGGAGTGTGTGCTGTATCTGTGACAACTGAGCTGCTGCTGCTGTCGTATCCTGCTCTGGTGCTCTCATTACGCTGCCTTGCACGGTGCACAGATGTGCACTATGGTGCAGAGGTGAGTGTGTGCTGTATCGGCTACGACTGAGCTGCTGCTGCTGTCGTATCCTGCTCTGGTGCTCTCATTATGCTGCCTTGCACGGTGCACAGATGTGCACTATGGTGCAGAGGTGAGTGTGTGCTGTATCGGCTACGACTGAGCTGCTGCTGCTGTCGTATCCTGCTCTGGTGCTCTCATTACGCTGCCTTGCACGGTGCACAGATTTGCACTATGGTGCAGAGGTGAGAGTGTGCTGTATCGGCTACGACTGAGCTGCTGCTGCTGTCATATCCTGCTCTGGTGCTCTCCATACGCTGCCTTGCACGGTGCACAGATTTGCACTATGGTGCAGAGGTGAGTGTGTGCTGTATCGGCTACGACTGAGCTGCTGCTGCTGTCGTATCCTGCTCTGGTGCTCTCATTACGCTGCCTTGCACAGTGCACAGATTTGCACTATGGTGCAGAGGTGAGAGTGTGCTGTATCGGCTACGACTGAGCTGCTGCTGCTGTCGTATCCTGCTCTGGTGCTGTCATTACGCTGCCTTGCACGGTGCACAGATTTGCACTATGGTGCAGAGGTGAGTGTGTGCTGAATCGGCTACGACTGAGCTGCTGCTGCTGTCTTATCCTGCTCTGGTGCTCTCATTACACTGCCTTGCACGGTGCACAGATTTACACTATGGTGCAGAGGTGAGAGTGTGCTGTATCGGCTACGACTGAGCTGCTGCTGCTGTCGTATCCTGCTCTGGTGCTCACATTACGCTGCCTTGCACGATGCACAGATTTGCACTATGGTGCAGAGGTGAGTGTGTGCTGAATCGGCTACGACTGAGCTGCTGCTGCTGTCGTATCCTGCTCTGGTGCTCTCATTACACTGCCTTGCATGGTGCACAGATTTGCACTATGGTGCAGAGGTGAGTGTGTGCTGTATCGGCTACGACTGAGTTGCTGCTGCTGTCGTATCCTGCTCTGGTGTTCTCATTACGCTGCCTTGCACGATGCACAGGTTTGCACTATGGTGCAGAGGTGAGTGTGTGCTGTATCGGCTACGACTGAGCTGCTGCTGCTGTCGTATCCTGCTCTGGTGCTATAATTTCGCTGCCTTGCACGATGCACAGATTTGCCCTATGGTGCAGAGGTGAGTGTGTGCTGTATCGGCTACGACTGAGCTGCTGCTGCTGTCGTATCCTGCTCTGATGCTCTCATTACACTGCCTTGCACGGTGCACAGATTTGCACTATGGTGCTGAGGTGAGAGTGTGCTGTATCGGCTACGACTGAGCTGCTGCTGCTGTCGTATCCTGCTCTGGTGCTCTTATTACGCTGCCTTGCACGGTGCACAGATTTGGACTATGGTGCAGAGGTGAGTGTATGCTGTTTCGGCTACGACTGAGCTGCTGTCGTATCCTGCTCTGGTGCTCTCATTACGCTTCCTTGCACGGTGCATAGATTTACACTATGGTGCAGAGGTGAGAGTGTGCTGTATCGGCTACGACTGAGCTGCTGCTGCTGTGGTATCCTGCTCTGGTGCTCTAATTCGGCTTCCTTGCACGGTGCATAGATTTGCACTATGGTGCAAAGGTGAGTGTGTGCTGTATTGGCTACGACTGAGCTGCTGCTGCTGTCGTATCCTGCTCTGGTGCTCTAATTACGCTGCCTTGCACGGTGCACAGATTTGCACTATGGTGCAGAGGTGAGAGTGTGCTGTATCGGCTACGACTGAGCTGCTGCTGCTATCGTATCCTGCTCTGGTGCTCTCATTACGCTGCCTTGCACGGTGCACAGATTTGCACTATGGTGCAGAGGTGAGTGTGTGCTGTATCGGCTACGACTGAGCTGCTGCTGCTGTCGTATCCTGCTCTGGTGCTCTCATTACGCTGCCTTGCACGGTGCACAGATTTGCACTATGGTGCAGAGGTGAGTGTGTGCTGTATCGGCTGCGACTGAGCTGCTGCTGCTGTCGTATCCTGCTCTCGTGCTCTCATTACGCTGCCTTGCACGGTGCACAGATTTACACTATGGTGCAGAGGTGAGTGTGTGCTGTATCGGCTACGACTGAGCTGCTGCTGCTGTCGTATCCTGCTCTGGTGCTCTCATTACGCTGCCTTGCATGGTGCATAGATTTACACTATGGTGCAGAGGTGAGTGTGTGCTGTATCGGCTATGACTGAGCTGCTGCTGCTGTCGTATCCTGCTCTGGTGCTCTCATTACGCTTCCTTGCACGGTGCACAGATTTGCACTATGGTGCAGAGGTGAGTGTGTACTGTATCGGCTACGACTGAGCTGCTGCTGCTGTCGTATCCTGCTCTGGTGCTCTCATTACGCTGCCTTGCACGGTGCACAGATTTACACTATGGTGCAGAGGTGAGTGTGTGCTGTATCGGCTACGACTGAGCTGCTGCTGCTGTCGTATTCTGCTCTGGTGCTCTCATTACGCTGCGTTGCATGGTGCACAGATTTGCACTATGGTGCAGAGGTGAGTGTGTGCTGTATCAGCTACAACTGAGCTGCTGCTGCTGTCGTATCCTGCTCTGGTGCTCTCATTACGCTGCCTTGCACGGTGCATTGATTTGCACTATGGTGCAGAGGTGAGTGTGTGCTGTATCGGCTACGACTGAGCTGCTGCTGCTGTCGTATCCTGCTCTGGTGCTCTCATTACGCTGCCTTGCACGGTGCACAGATGAGCACTATGGTGCAGAGGGGAGTGTGTGCTGTATCTGTGACAACTGAGCTGCTGCTGCTGTCGTATCCTGCTCTGGTGCTCTCATTACGCTGCCTTGCACGGTGCACAGATGTGCACTATGGTGCAGAGGTGAGTGTGTGCTGTATCGGCTACGACTGAGCTGCTGCTGCTGTCGTATCCTGATCTGGTGCTCTCATTATGCTGCCTTGCACGGTGCACAGATGTGCACTATGGTGCAGAGATGAGTGTGTGCTGTATCGGCTACGACTGAGCTGCTGCTGCTGTCGTATCCTGCTCTGGTGCTCTCATTACGCTGCCTTGCACGGTGCACAGATTTGCACTATGGTGCAGAGGTGAGAGTGTGCTGTATCGGCTACGACTGAGCTGCTGCTGCTGTCATATCCTGCTCTGGTGCTCTCCATACGCTGCCTTGCACGGTGCACAGATTTGCACTATGGTGCAGAGGTGAGTGTGTGCTGTATCGGCTACGACTGAGCTGCTGCTGCTGTCGTATCCTGCTCTGGTGCTCTCATTACGCTGCCTTGCACAGTGCACAGATTTACACTATGGTGCAGAGGTGAGAGTGTGCTGTATCGGCTACGACTGAGCTGCTGCTGCTGTCGTATCCTGCTCTGGTGCTCACATTACGCTGCCTTGCACGATGCACAGATTTGCACTATGGTGCAGAGGTGAGTGTGTGCTGAATCGGCTACGACTGAGCTGCTGCTGCTGTCGTATCCTGCTCTGGTGCTCTCATTACACTGCCTTGCATGGTGCACAGATTTGCACTATGGTGCAGAGGTGAGTGTGTACTGTATCGGCTACGACTGAGTTGCTGCTGCTGTCGTATCCTGCTCTGGTGTTCTCATTACGCTGCCTTGCACGATGCACAGGTTTGCACTATGGTGCAGAGGTGAGTGTGTGCTGTATCGGCTACGACTGAGCTGCTGCTGCTGTCGTATCCTGCTCTGGTGCTATAATTTCGCTGCCTTGCACGATGCACAGATTTGCCCTATGGTGCAGAGGTGAGTGTGTGCTGTATCGGCTACGACTGAGCTGCTGCTGCTGTCGTATCCTGCTCTGGTGCTCTCATTACACTGCCTTGCACGGTGCACAGATTTGCACTATGGTGCAGAGGTGAGAGTGTGCTGTATCGGCTACGACTGAGCTGCTGCTGCTGTCGTATCCTGCTCTGGTGCTCTTATTACGCTGCCTTGCACGGTGCACAGATTTGGACTATGGTGCAGAGGTGAGTGTATGCTGTTTCGGCTACGACTGAGCTGCTGTCGTATCCTGCTCTGGTGCTCTCATTACGCTTCCTTGCACGGTGCATAGATTTACACTATGGTGCAGAGGTGAGAGTGTGCTGTATCGGCTACGACTGAGCTGCTGCTGCTGTCGTATCCTGCTCTGGTGCTCTCATTACGCTGCCTTGCACGGTGCACAGATTTGCACTATGGGGCAGAGGTGAGTGTGTGCTGTATTGGCTACGACTGAGCTGCTGCTGCTGTCGTATCCTGCTCTGGTGCTCTCATTATGCTGCCTTGCACGGTGCACAGATGTGCACTATGGTGCAGAGGTGAGTGTGTGCTGTATCGGCTACGACTGAGCTGCTGCTGCTGTCGTATCCTGCTCTGGTGCTCTAATTCGGCTACCTTGCACGATGCACAGATTTGCACTATGGTGAAGAGGTGAGAGTGTGCTGTATCGGCTACGACTGAGCTGCTGCTGCTGTCGTATCCTGCTCTGGTGCTCTCCTTATGCTGCCTTGCACGGTGCACAGATTTGCACTATGGTGCAGAGGTGAGTGTGTGCTGTATCGGCTACGACTGAGCTGCTGCTGCTGTTGTATCCTGCTCTGGTGCTCTCATTACGCTGCCTTGCACGGTGCACAGATGAGCACTATGGTGCAGAGGTGAGTGTGTGCTGTATCTGTGACAACTGAGCTGCTGCTGCTGTCGTATCCTGCTCTGGTGCTCTCATTACGCTGCCTTGCACGGTGCACAGATGTGCACTATGGTGCAGAGGTGAGTGTGTGCTGTATCGGCTACGACTGAGCTGCTGCTGCTGTCGTATCCTGCTCTGGTGCTCTCATTACGCTGCCTTGCACGGTGCACAGATTTGCACTATGGTGCAGAGGTGAGAGTGTGCTGTATCGGCTACGACTGAGCTGCTGCTGCTGTCGTATCCTGCTCTGGTGCTCTCATTACGCTGCCTTGCACGGTGCACAGATTTGCACTATGGTGCAGAGGTGAGTGTGTGCTGTATCGGCTACGACTGAGCTGCTGCTGCTGTCGTATCCTGCTCTGGTGCTCACATTACGCTGCCTTGCACAGTGCACAGATTTGCACTATGGTGCAGAGGTGAGAGTGTGCTGTATCGGCTACGACTGAGCTGCTGCTGCTGTCGCATCCTGCTCTGGTGCTCTCATTACGCTGCCTTGCACGGTACACAGATTTGCACTATGGTGCAGAGGTGAGTGTGTGCTGTATCGGCTACGACTGAGCTGCTGCTGCTGTCGTATCCTGCTCTGGTGCTCTCATTACGCTGCCTTGCACGGTGCACAGATTTACACTATGGTGCAGAGGTGAGAGTGTGCTGTATCGGCTACGACTGAGCTGCTGCTGCTGTCGTATCCTGATCTGGTGCTCTCATTACGCTGCCTTGCACGATGCACAGATTTGCACTATGGGGCAGAGGTGAGTGTGTGCTGTATCGGCTACGACTGAGCTGCTGCTGCTGCCATATCCTGCTCTGGTGCTCTCATTACGCTGCCTTGCACGGTGCACAGATTTAGACTATGGTGCAGAGGTGAGTGTCAGCTGTATCGGCTACGACTGAGCTGCTGCTGCTGTCATATCCTGCTCTGGTGCTCTAAGTCAGCTGATTGCACGATGCACAGATTTACACTATGGTGCAGAGGTGAGAGTGTGCTGTATCGGCTACTACTGACCTGCTGCTGCTGTCGTATCCTGCTCTGGTGCTCTCATTACGCTGCCTTGCACGGTGCACAGATTTGCACTATGGTGCAGAGGTGAGTGTGTGCTGTATCGGCTACGACTGAGTTGCTGCTGCTGTCGTATCCTGCTCTGGTGCTCTCATTACGCTGCCTTGCACGATGCACAGATTTGCACTATGGTGCAGAGGTGACTGTGTGCTGTATCGGCTACGACTGAGCTGCTGCTGCTGTCGTATCCTGCTCTGGTGCTCTCATTACACTGCCTTGCACGGTGCACAGATTTGCACTATGGTGCAGAGGTGAGAGTGTGCTGTATCGGCTACGACTGAGCTGCTGCTGCTGTCGTCTCCTGCTCTTGTGCTCTAATTTCGCTGCCTTGCACGGTGCACAGATTTGCACTATGGTGCAGAGGTGAGAGTGTGCTGTATCGGCTACGACTGAGCTGCTGCTGCTGTCGTATCCTGCTCTGGTGCTCTCATTACGCTGCCTTGCACGGTGCACAGATTTGGACTATGGTGCAGAGGTGAGTGTATGCTGTTTCGGCTACGACTGAGCTGCTGCTGCTGTCGTATCCTGCTCTGGTGCTCTCATTACGCTTCCTTGCACGGTGCATAGATTTACACTATGGTGCAGAGGTGAGAGTGTGCTGTATCGGCTACGACTGAGCTGCTGCTGCTGTCGTATCCTGCTCTGGTGCTCTCATTATGCTGCCTTGCACGGTGCACAGATTTGCACTATGGGGCAGAGGTGAGTGTGTGCTGTATCGGCTACAACTGAGCTGCTGCTGCTCTCGTATCCTGCTCTCGTGCACTCATTATGCTGCCTTGCACAGTGCACAGATGTGCACTATAGTGCAGAGGTGAGTGTGTGCTGTATCGGCTACGACTGAGCTGCTGCTGCTGTCGTATCCTGCTCTGGTGCTCTAATTCGGCTACCTTGCACGATGCACAGATTTGCACTATGGTGCAGAGGTGAGAGTGTGCTGTATCGGCTACGACTGAGCTGCTGCTGCTGTCGTATCCTGCTCTGGTGCTCTCATTATGCTGCCTTGCACGGTGCACAGATTTGCACTATGGTGCAGAGGTGAGTGTGTGCTGTATCGGCTACGACTGAGCTGCTGCTGCTGTCGTATCCTGCTCTGGTGCTCTCATTACGCTGCCTTGCATGATGCACAGATTTGCACTATGGTGCAGAGGTGAGTGTGTGCTGTATCGGCTACGACTGAGCTGCTGCTGCTGTCGTATCCTGCTCTGGTGCTCTCATTACGCTGCCTTGCACGGTGCACAGATTTGTACTATGGTGCAGAGGTGAGAGTGCGCTGTATCGGCTACGACTGAGCTGCTGCTGCTGTCGTCTCCTGCTCTGGTGCTCTAACTACGCTGCCTTGCACGGGCACAGATTTGCACTATGGTGCAGAGGTGAGTGTGTGCTGAATCGGCTACGACTGAGCTGCTGCTGCTGTCGTATCCTGCTCTGGTGCTCTCATTACACTGCCTTGCACGGTGCACAGATTTACACTATGGTGCAGAGGTGAGAGTGTGCTGTATCGGCTACGACTGAGCTGCTGCTGCTGTCGTATCCTGCTCTGGTGCTCACATTACGCTGCCTTGCACGATGCACAGATTTGCACTATGGGGCAGAGGTGAGTGTGCGCTGTATCGGCTACGACTGAGCTGCTGCCATATCCTGCTCTGGTGCTCTCATTACGCTGCCTTGCACGGTGCACAGATTTACACTATGGTGCAGAGGTGAGTGTGTGCTGTATCGGCTACGACTGAGCTGCTGCTGCTGTCATATCCTGCTCTGGTGCTCTAATTCGGCTGCCTTGCACGATGCACAGATTTACACTATGGTGCAGAGGTGAGAGTGTGCTGTATCAGCTACTACTGGCCTGCTGCTGCTGTCGTATCCTGCTCTGGTGCTCTCATTACGCTGCCTTGCACGGTGCACAGATTTGCACTATGGTGCAGAGGTGAGTGTGTGCTGTATCGGCTACGACTGAGTTGCTGCTGCTGTCGTATCCTGCTCTGGTGCTCTCATTACGCTGCCTTGCACGATGCACAGATTTGCACTATGGTGCAGAGGTGAGTGTGTGCTGTATCGGCTACGACTGAGCTGCTGCTGCTGTCGTATCCTGCTCTGGTGCTCTCATTACACTGCCTTGCACGGTGCACAGATTTGCACTATGGTGCAGAGGTGAGAGTGTGCTGTATCGGCTACGACTGAGCTGCTGCTGCTGTCGTCTCCTGCTCTTGTGCTCTAATTTCGCTGCCTTGCACGGTGCACAGATTTGCACTATGGTGCAGAGGTGAGAGTGTGCTGTATCGGCTAGGGGTGGGCGGAATTTGCGTAATCGTGTTACGCAAATCTCCGCGAAACGGTAAAAATCTCTGCGAACACGCAGAAATTCTGCGAACACGTGGAATTGCTTGTTCGCGATACTTTTTTCCTGTTCGCGATCGCTGTTTGCGTGCTCGGGGTGAAATATCTCGCGAACACGCATATTGAGAACGCGAACAAGCAAAAAATTTCGCGAAGTCGCGGAACGCAGATTTTTGGCCAATTTCGCGTTCTCCGCGGAACGCGAAATTACCCAAATTCCGCAAATTCCGCGAACGGAACGGAATTTACCGCCCAGGCCTAGTATCGGCTACGACTGAGCTGCTGCTGCTGTCGTATCCTGCTCTGGTGCTCTCATTACGCTGCCTTGCACGGTGCACAGATTTGGACTATGGTGCAGAGGTGAGTGTATGCTGTTTCGGCTACGACTGAGCTGCTGCTGCTGTCGTATCCTGCTCTGGTGCTCTCATTACGCTTCCTTGTACGGTGCATAGATTTACACTATGGTGCAGAGGTGAGAGTGTGCTGTATCGGCTACGACTGAGCTGCTGCTGCTGTCGTATCCTGCTCTGGTGCTCTCATTATGCTGCCTTGCACGGTGCACAGATTTGCACTATGGGGCAGAGGTGAGTGTGTGCTGTATCGGCTACAACTGAGCTGCTGCTGCTGTCGTATCCTGCTCTGGTGCTCTCATTATGCTGCCTTGCACAGTGCACAGATGTGCACTATGGTGCAGAGGTGAGTGTGTGCTGTATCGGCTACGACTGAGCTGCTGCTGCTGTCGTATCCTGCTCTGGTGCTCTAATTCGGCTACCTTGCACGATGCACAGATTTGCACTATGGTGCAGAGGTGAGAGTGTGCTGTATCGGCTACGACTGAGCTGCTGCTGCTGTCGTATCCTGCTCTGGTGCTCTCATTATGCTGCCTTGCACGGTGCACAGATTTGCACTATGGTGCAGAGGTGAGTGTGTGCTGTATCGGCTACGACTGAGCTGCTGCTGCTGTCGTATCCTGCTCTGGTGCTCTCATTACGCTGCCTTGCACGGTGCACAGATTTGTACTATGGTGCAGAGGTGAGAGTGCGCTGTATCGGCTACGACTGAGCTGCTGCTGCTGTCGTCTCCTGCTCTGGTGCTCTAATTACGCTGCCTTGCACGGTGCACAGATTTGCACTATGGTGCAGAGGTGAGTGTGTGCTGAATCGGCTACGACTGAGCTGCTGCTGCTGTCGTATCCTGCTCTGGTGCTCTCATTACACTGCCTTGCACGGTGCACAGATTTACACTATGGTGCAGAGGTGAGAGTGTGCTGTATCGGCTACGACTGAGCTGCTGCTGCTGTCGTATCCTGCTCTGGTGCTCACATTACGCTGCCTTGCACGATGCACAGATTTGCACTATGGGGCAGAGGTGAGTGTGCGCTGTATCGGCTACGACTGAGCTGCTGCTGCTGCCATATCCTGCTCTGGTGCTCTCATTACGCTGCCTTGCACGGTGCACAGATTTACACTATGGTGCAGAGGTGAGTGTGTGCTGTATCGGCTACGACTGAGCTGCTGCTGCTGTCATATCCTGCTCTGGTGCTCTAATTCGGCTGCCTTGCACGATGCACAGATTTACACTATGGTGCAGAGGTGAGAGTGTGCTGTATCGGCTACTACTGACCTGCTGCTGCTGTCGTATCCTGCTCTGGTGCTCTCATTACGCTGCCTTGCACGGTGCACAGATTTGCACTATGGTGCAGAGGTGAGTGTGTGCTGTATTGGCTACGACTGAGCTGCTGCTGCTGTCGTATCCTGCTCTGGTGCTCTCATTACGCTTCCTTGTACGGTGCATAGATTTACACTATGGTGCAGAGGTGAGAGTGTGCTGTATCGGCTACGACTGAGCTGCTGCTGCTGTCATATCCTGCTCTGGTGCTCTCCATACGCTGCCTTGCACGGTGCACAGATTTGCACTATGGTGCAGAGGTGAGTGTGTGCTGTATCGGCTACGACTGAGCTGCTGCTGCTGTCGTATCCTGCTCTGGTGCTCTCATTACGCTGCCTTGCACAGTGCACAGATTTGCACATTGGTGCAGAGGTGAGAGTGTGCTGTATCGGCTACGACTGAGCTGCTGCTGCTGTCGTATCCTGCTCTGGTGCTGTCATTACGCTGCCTTGCACGGTGCACAGATTTGCACTATGGTGCAGAGGTGAGTGTGTGCTGAATCGGCTACGACTGAGCTGCTGCTGCTGTCTTATCCTACTCTGGTGCTCTCATTACACTGCCTTGCACGGTGCACAGATTTACACTATGGTGCAGAGGTGAGAGTGTGCTGTATCGGCTACGACTGAGCTGCTGCTGCTGTCGTATCCTGCTCTGGTGCTCACATTACGCTGCCTTGCACGATGCACAGATTTGCACTATGGTGCAGAGGTGAGTGTGTGCTGAATCGGCTACGACTGAGCTGCTGCTGCTGTCGTATCCTGCTCTGGTGCTCTCATTACACTGCCTTGCATGGTGCACAGATTTGCACTATGGTGCAGAGGTGAGTGTGTACTGTATCGGCTACGACTGAGTTGCTGCTGCTGTCGTATCCTGCTCTGGTGTTCTCATTACGCTGCCTTGCACGATGCACAGGTTTGCACTATGGTGCAGAGGTGAGTGTGTGCTGTATCGGCTACGACTGAGCTGCTGCTGCTGTCGTATCCTGCTCTGGTGCTCTCATTACACTGCCTTGCACGGTGCACAGATTTGCACTATGGTGCAGAGGTGAGAGTGTGCTGTATCGGCTACGACTGAGCTGCTGCTGCTGTCGTATCCTGCTCTGGTGCTCTTATTACGCTGCCTTGCACGGTGCACAGATTTGGACTATGGTGCAGAGGTGAGTGTATGCTGTTTCGGCTACGACTGAGCTGCTGTCGTATCCTGCTCTGGTGCTCTCATTACGCTTCCTTGCACGGTGCATAGATTTACACTATGGTGCAGAGGTGAGAGTGTGCTGTATCGGCTACGACTGAGCTGCTGCTGCTGTCGTATCCTGCTCTGGTGCTCTCATTACGCTGTCTTGCACGGTGCACAGATTTGCACTATGGGGCAGAGGTGAGTGTGTGCTGTATTGGCTACGACTGAGCTGCTGCTGCTGTCGTATCCTGCTCTGGTGCTCTCATTATGCTGCCTTGCACGGTGCACAGATGTGCACTATGGTGCAGAGGTGAGTGTGTGCTGTATCGGCTACGACTGAGCTGCTGCTGCTGTCGTATCCTGCTCTGGTGCTCTAATTCGGCTACCTTGCACGATGCACAGATTTGCACTATGGTGCAGAGGTGAGAGTGTGCTGTATCGGCTACGACTGAGCTGCTGCTGCTGTCGTATCCTGCTCTGGTGCTCTCCTTATGCTGCCTTGCACGGTGCACAGATTTGCACTATGGTGCAGAGGTGAGTGTGTGCTGTATCGGCTACGACTGAGCTGCTGCTGCTGTCGTATCCTGCTCTGGTGCTCTCATTACGCTGCCTTGCACGGTGCAGAGATGAGCACTATGGTGCAGAGGTGAGTGTGTGCTGTATCTGTGACAACTGAGCTGCTGCTGCTGTCGTATCCTGCTCTGGTGCTCTCATTACGCTGCCTTGCACGGTGCACAGATGTGCACTATGGTGCAGAGGTGAGTGTGTGCTGTATCGGCTACGACTGAGCTGCTGCTGCTGTCGTATCCTGCTCTGGTGCTCTCATTACGCTGCCTTGCACGGTGCACAGATTTGCACTATGGTGCAGAGGTGAGAGTGTGCTGTATCGGCTACGACTGAGCTGCTGCTGCTGTCGTATCCTGCTCTGGTGCTCTCATTACGCTGCCTTGCACGGTGCACAGATTTGCACTATGGTGCAGAGGTGAGTGTGTGCTGTATCGGCTACGACTGAGCTGCTGCTGCTGTCGTATCCTGCTCTGGTGCTCACATTACGCTGCCTTGCACAGTGCACAGATTTGCACTATGGTGCAGAGGTGAGAGTGTGCTGTATCGGCTACGACTGAGCTGCTGCTGCTGTCGCATCCTGCTCTGGTGCTCTCATTACGCTGCCTTGCACGGTACACAGATTTGCACTATGGTGCAGAGGTGAGTGTGTGCTGTATCGGCTACGACTGAGCTGCTGCTGCTGTCGTATCCTGCTCTGGTGCTCTCATTACGCTGCCTTGCACGGTGCACAGATTTACACTATGGTGCAGAGGTGAGAGTGTGCTGTATCGGCTACGACTGAGCTGCTGCTGCTGTCGTATCCTGATCTGGTGCTCTCATTACGCTGCCTTGCACGATGCACAGATTTGCACTATGGGGCAGAGGTGAGTGTGTGCTGTATCGGCTACGACTGAGCTGCTGCTGCTGCCATATCCTGCTCTGGTGCTCTCATTACGCTGCCTTGCACGGTGCACAGATTTAGACTATGGTGCAGAGGTGAGTGTCAGCTGTATCGGCTACGACTGAGCTGCTGCTGCTGTCATATCCTGCTCTGGTGCTCTAAGTCAGCTGATTGCACGATGCACAGATTTACACTATGGTGCAGAGGTGAGAGTGTGCTGTATCGGCTACTACTGACCTGCTGCTGCTGTCGTATCCTGCTCTGGTGCTCTCATTACGCTGCCTTGCACGGTGCACAGATTTGCACTATGGTGCAGAGGTGAGTGTGTGCTGTATCAGCTACGACTGAGTTGCTGCTGCTGTCGTATCCTGCTCTGGTGCTCTCATTACGCTGCCTTGCACGATGCACAGATTTGCACTATGGTGCAGAGGTGACTGTGTGCTGTATCGGCTACGACTGAGCTGCTGCTGCTGTCGTATCCTGCTCTGGTGCTCTCATTACACTGCCTTGCACGGTGCACAGATTTGCACTATGGTGCAGAGGTGAGAGTGTGCTGTATCGGCTACGACTGAGCTGCTGCTGCTGTCGTCTCCTGCTCTTGTGCTCTAATTTCGCTGCCTTGCACGGTGCACAGATTTGCACTATGGTGCAGAGGTGAGAGTGTGCTGTATCGGCTACGACTGAGCTGCTGCTGCTGTCGTATCCTGCTCTGGTGCTCTCATTACGCTGCCTTGCACGGTGCACAGATTTGGACTATGGTGCAGAGGTGAGTGTATGCTGTTTCGGCTACGACTGAGCTGCTGCTGCTGTCGTATCCTGCTCTGGTGCTCTCATTACGCTTCCTTGCACGGTGCATAGATTTACACTATGGTGCAGAGGTGAGAGTGTGCTGTATCGGCTACGGCTGAGCTGCTGCTGCTGTCGTATCCTGCTCTGGTGCTCTCATTATGCTGCCTTGCACGGTGCACAGATTTGCACTATGGGGCAGAGGTGAGTGTGTGCTGTATCGGCTACAACTGAGCTGCTGCTGCTCTCGTATCCTGCTCTCGTGCTCTCATTATGCTGCCTTGCACAGTGCACAGATGTGCACTATAGTGCAGAGGTGAGTGTGTGCTGTATCGGCTACGACTGAGCTGCTGCTGCTGTCGTATCCTGCTCTGGTGCTCTAATTCGGCTACCTTGCACGATGCACAGATTTGCACTATGGTGCAGAGGTGAGAGTGTGCTGTATCGGCTACGACTGAGCTGCTGCTGCTGTTGTATCCTGCTCTGGTGCTCTCATTATGCTGCCTTGCACGGTGCACAGATTTGCACTATGGTGCAGAGGTGAGTGTGTGCTGTATCGGCTACGACTGAGCTGCTGCTGCTGTCGTATCCTGCTCTGGTGCTCTCATTACGCTGCCTTGCATGATGCACAGATTTGCACTATGGTGCAGAGGTGAGTGTGTGCTGTATCGGCTACGACTGAGCTGCTGCTGCTGTCGTATCCTGCTCTGGTGCTCTCATTACGCTGCCTTGCACGGTGCACAGATTTGTACTATGGTGCAGAGGTGAGAGTGCGCTGTATCGGCTACGACTGAGCTGCTGCTGCTGTCGTCTCCTGCTCTGGTGCTCTAACTACGCTGCCTTGCACGGGCACAGATTTGCACTATGGTGCAGAGGTGAGTGTGTGCTGAATCGGCTACGACTGAGCTGCTGCTGCTGTCGTATCCTGCTCTGGTGCTCTCATTACACTGCCTTGCACGGTGCACAGATTTACACTATGGTGCAGAGGTGAGAGTGTGCTGTATCGGCTACGACTGAGCTGCTGCTGCTGTCGTATCCTGCTCTGGTGCTCACATTACGCTGCCTTGCACGATGCACAGATTTGCACTATGGGGCAGAGGTGAGTGTGCGCTGTATCGGCTACGACTGAGCTGCTGCCATATCCTGCTCTGGTGCTCTCATTACGCTGCCTTGCACGGTGCACAGATTTACACTATGGTGCAGAGGTGAGTGTGTGCTGTATCGGCTACGACTGAGCTGCTGCTGCTGTCATATCCTGCTCTGGTGCTCTAATTCGGCTGCCTTGCACGATGCACAGATTTACACTATGGTGCAGAGGTGAGAGTGTGCTGTATCAGCTACTACTGGCCTGCTGCTGCTGTCGTATCCTGCTCTGGTGCTCTCATTACGCTGCCTTGCACGGTGCACAGATTTGCACTATGGTGCAGAGGTGAGTGTGTGCTGTATCGGCTACGACTGAGTTGCTGCTGCTGTCGTATCCTGCTCTGGTGCTCTCATTACGCTGCCTTGCACGATGCACAGATTTGCACTATGGTGCAGAGGTGAGTGTGTGCTGTATCGGCTACGACTGAGCTGCTGCTGCTGTCGTATCCTGCTCTGGTGCTCTCATTACACTGCCTTGCACGGTGCACAGATTTGCACTATGGTGCAGAGGTGAGAGTGTGCTGTATCGGCTACGACTGAGCTGCTGCTGCTGTCGTCTCCTGCTCTTGTGCTCTAATTTCGCTGCCTTGCACGGTGCACAGATTTGCACTATGGTGCAGAGGTGAGAGTGTGCTGTATCGGCTACGACTGAGCTGCTGCTGCTGTCGTATCCTGCTCTGGTGCTCTCATTACGCTGCCTTGCACGGTGCACAGATTTGGACTATGGTGCAGAGGTGAGTGTATGCTGTTTCGGCTACGACTGAGCTGCTGCTGCTGTCGTATCCTGCTCTGGTGCTCTCATTACGCTTCCTTGTACGGTGCATAGATTTACACTATGGTGCAGAGGTGAGAGTGTGCTGTATCGGCTACGACTGGGCTGCTGCTGCTGTCGTATCCTGCTCTGGTGCTCTCATTATGCTGCCTTGCACGGTGCACAGATTTGCACTATGGGGCAGAGGTGAGTGTGTGCTGTATCGGCTACAACTGAGCTGCTGCTGCTGTCGTATCCTGCTCTGGTGCTCTCATTATGCTGCCTTGCACAGTGCACAGATGTGCACTATGGTGCAGAGGTGAGTGTGTGCTGTATCGGCTACGACTGAGCTGCTGCTGCTGTCGTATCCTGCTCTGGTGCTCTAATTCGGCTACCTTGCACGATGCACAGATTTGCACTATGGTGCAGAGGTGAGAGTGTGCTGTATCGGCTACGACTGAGCTGCTGCTGCTGTCGTATCCTGCTCTGGTGCTCTCATTATGCTGCCTTGCACGGTGCACAGATTTGCACTATGGTGCAGAGGTGAGTGTGTGCTGTATCGGCTACGACTGAGCTGCTGCTGCTGTCGTATCCTGCTCTGGTGCTCTCATTACGCTGCCTTGCACGGTGCACAGATTTGTACTATGGTGCAGAGGTGAGAGTGCGCTGTATCGGCTACGACTGAGCTGCTGCTGCTGTCGTCTCCTGCTCTGGTGCTCTAATTACGCTGCCTTGCACGGTGCACAGATTTGCACTATGGTGCAGAGGTGAGTGTGTGCTGAATCGGCTACGACTGAGCTGCTGCTGCTGTCGTATCCTGCTCTGGTGCTCTCATTACACTGCCTTGCACGGTGCACAGATTTACACTATGGTGCAGAGGTGAGAGTGTGCTGTATCGGCTACGACTGAGCTGCTGCTGCTGTCGTATCCTGCTCTGGTGCTCACATTACGCTGCCTTGCACGATGCACAGATTTGCACTATGGGGCAGAGGTGAGTGTGCGCTGTATCGGCTACGACTGAGCTGCTGCTGCTGCCATATCCTGCTCTGGTGCTCTCATTACGCTGCCTTGCACGGTGCACAGATTTACACTATGGTGCAGAGGTGAGTGTGTGCTGTATCGGCTACGACTGAGCTGCTGCTGCTGTCATATCCTGCTCTGGTGCTCTAATTCGGCTGCCTTGCACGATGCACAGATTTACACTATGGTGCAGAGGTGAGAGTGTGCTGTATCGGCTACTACTGACCTGCTGCTGCTGTCGTATCCTGCTCTGGTGCTCTCATTACGCTGCCTTGCACGGTGCACAGATTTGCACTATGGTGCAGAGGTGAGTGTGTGCTGTATTGGCTACGACTGAGCTGCTGCTGCTGTCGTATCCTGCTCTGGTGCTCTCATTACACTGCCTTGCACGGTGCACAGATTTGCACTATGGTGCAGAGGTGAGAGTGTGCTGTATCGGCTACGACTGAGCTGCTGCTGCTGTCGTCTCCTGCTCTGGTGCTATAATTTCGCTGCCTTGCACGATGCACAGATTTGCCCTATGGTGCAGAGGTGAGTGTATGCTGTTTCGGCTACGACTGAGCTGCTGCTGCAGTCGTATCCTGCTCTGGTGCTCTCATTACGCTTCCTTGCACAGTGCATAGATTTACACTATGGTGCAGAGGTGAGAGTGTGCTGTATCGGCTACGACTGAGCTGCTGCTGCTGTCGTATCCTGCTCTGGTGCTCTCATTACGCTGCCTTGCACGTTGTACAGATTTGCACTATGGGGCAGAGGTGAGTGTGTGCTGTATCGGCTACGACTGAGCTGCTGCTGCTGTCGTATCCTGCTCTGGTGCTCTCATTATGCTGCCTTGCACGGTGCACAGATGTGCACTATGGTGCAGAGGTGAGTGTGTGCTGTATCGGCTACGACTGAGCTGCTGCTGCTGTCGTATCCTGCTCTGGTGCTCTAATTCGGCTACCTTGCACGATGCACAGATTTGCACTATGGTGCAGAGGTGAGAGTGTGCTGTATCGGCTACGACTGAGCTGCTGCTGCTGTCGTATCCTGCTCTGGTGCTCTAATTCGGCTACCTTGCACGATGCACAGATTTGCACTATGGTGCAGAGGTGAGAGTGTGCTGTATCGGCTACGACTGAGCTGCTGCTGCTGTCGTATCCTTCTCTGGTGCTCTCCTTATGCTGCCTTGCACGGTGCACAGATTTGCACTATGGTGCAGAGGTGAGTGTGTGCTGTATCGGCTACGACTGAGCTGCTGCTGCTGTCGTATCCTGCTCTGGTGCTCTCATTACGCTGCCTTGCATGGTGCACAGATGTGCACTATGGTGCAGAGGTGAGTGTGTGCTGTATCGGCTACGACTGAGCTGCTGCTGCTGTCGTATCCTGCTCTGGTGCTCTCATTACGCTGCCTTGCACGGTGCACAGATTTGCACTATGGTGCAGAGGTGAGTGTGTGCTGTATCGGCTACGACTGAGCTGCTGCTGCTGTCGTATCCTGCTCTGGTGCTCTCATTACGCTGCCTTGCACAGTGCACAGATTTGCACTATGGTGCAGAGGTGAGAGTGTGCTGTATCGGCTACGACTGAGCTGCTGCTGCTGTCGTATCCTGCTCTGGTGCTCTCATTACGCTGCCTTGCACTGTACACAGATTTGCACTATGGTGCAGAGGTGAGTGTGTGCTGTATCGGCTATGACTGATCTGCTGCTGCTGTCGTATCCTGCTCTGATGCTCTCATTACGCTGCCTTGCACGGTGCACAGATTTACACTATGGTGCAGAGGTGAGAGTGTGCTGTATCGGCTACGACTGAGCTGCTGCTGCTGTCGTATCCTGATCTGGTGCTCTCATTACGATGCCTTGCACGATGCACAGATTTGCACTATGGGGCAGACGTGAGTGTGTGCTGTATCGGCTACGACTGAGTTGCTGCTGCTGCCATATCCTGCTCTGGTGCTCTCATTACGCTGCCTTGCACGGTGCACAGATTTACACTATGGTGCAGAGGTGAGTGTCTGCTGTATCGGCTACGACTGAGCTGCTGCTGCTGTCATATCCTGCTCTGGTGCTCTAATTCGGCTGCCTTGCACGATGCACAGATTTACACTATGGTGCAGAGGTGAGAGTGTGCTGTATCGGCTACTACTGACCTGCTGCTGCTGTCGTATCCTGCTCTGGTGCTCTCATTACGATGCCTTGCACGGTGCACAGATTTGCACTATGGTGCAGAGGTGAGTGTGTGCTGTATCAGCTACGACTGAGTTGCTGCTGCTGTCGTATCCTGCTCTGGTGCTCTCATTACGCTGCCTTGCACGATGCACAGATTTGCACTATGGTGCAGAGGTGAGTGTGTGCTGTATCGGCTACGACTGAGCTGCTGCTGCTGTCGTATCCTGCTCTGGTGCTCTCATTACACTGCGCTGCACGGTGCACAGATTTGCACTATGGTGCAGAGGTGAGAGTGTGCTGTATCGGCTACGACTGAGCTGCTGCTGCTGTTGTCTCCTGCTCTTGTGCTCTAATTTCGCTGCCTTGCACGGTGCACAGATTTGCACTATGGTGCAGATGTGAGAGTGTGCTGTATCGGCTACGACTGAGCTGCTGCTGCTGTCGTATCCTGCTCTGGTGCTCTCATTACGCTGCCTTGCACGGTGCACAGATTTGGACTATGGTGCAGAGGTGAGTGTATGCTGTTTCGGCTACGACTGAGCTGCTGCTGCTGTCGTATCCTGCTCTGGTGCTCTCATTACGCTTCCTTGCACGGTGCATAGATTTACGCTATGGTGCAGAGGTGAGAGTGTGCTGTATCGGCTATGACTGAGCTGCTGCTGCTGTCGTATCCTGCTCTGGTGCTCTCATTTTGCTGCCTTGCACGGTGCACAGATTTGCACTATGGGGCAGAGGTGAGTGTGTGCTGTATCGGCTACAACTGAGCTGCTGCTGCTGTCGTATCCTGCTCTGGTGCTCTCATTATGCTGCCTTGCACAGTGCACAGATGTGCACTATGGTGCAGAGGTGAGTGTGTGCTGTATCGGCTACGACTGAGCTGCTGCTGCTGTCGTATCCTGCTCTGGTGCTCTAATTCGGCTACCTTGCACGATGCACAGATTTGCACTATGGTGCAGAGGTGAGAGTGTGCTGTATCGGCTACGACTGAGCTGCTGCTGCTGTCGTATCCTGCTCTGGTGCTCTCATTATGCTGCCTCGCACGGTGCACAGATTTGCACTATGGTGCAGAGGTGAGTGTGTGCTGTATCGGCTACGACTGAGCTGCTGCTGCTGTCGTATCCTGCTCTGGTGCTCTCATTACGCTGCCTTGCATGATGCACAGATTTGCACTATGGTGCAGAGGTGAGTGTGTGCTGTATCGGCTACGACTGAGCTGCTGCTGCTGTCGTATCCTGCTCTGGTGCTCTCATTACGCTGCCTTGCACGGTGCACAGATTTGTACTATGGTGCAGAGGTGAGAGTGCGCTGTATCGGCTACGACTGAGCTGCTGCTGCTGTCGTCTCCTGCTCTGGTGCTCTAATTACGCTGCCTTGTACGGTGCACAGATTTGCACTATGGTGCAGAGGTGAGAGTGTGCTGTATCGGCTACGACTGAGCTGCTGCTTCTGTCGTATCCTGCTCTGGTGCTCTCATTACGCTGCCTTGCACGGTGCACAGATTTGCACTAAGGTGCAGAGGTGAGTGTGTGCTGTATCGGCTACGACTGAGCTGCTGCTGCTGTCGTATCCTGCTCTGGTGCTCTCATTACCCTGCCTTGCACGGTGCATATATTTGCACTATGGTGCAGAGGTGAGTGTGTGCTGTATCGGCTACTACTGACCTGCTGCTGCTGTCGTATCCTGCTCTGGTGCTCTCATTACGCTGCCTTGCACGGTGCACAGATTTGCACTATGGTGCAGAGGTGAGTGTGTGCTGTATCGGCTACGACTGAGTTGCTGCTGCTGTCGTATCCTGCTCTGGTGCTCTCATTACGCTGCCTTGCACGATGCACAGATTTGCACTATGGTGCAGAGGTGACTGTGTGCTGTATCGGCTACGACTGAGCTGCTGCTGCTGTCGTATCCTGCTCTGGTGCTCTCATTACACTGCCTTGCACGGTGCACAGATTTGCACTATGGTGCAGAGGTGAGAGTGTGCTGTATCGGCTACGACTGAGCTGCTGCTGCTGTCGTCTCCTGCTCTTGTGCTCTAATTTCGCTGCCTTGCACGGTGCACAGATTTGCACTATGGTGCAGAGGTGAGAGTGTGCTGTATCGGCTACGACTGAGCTGCTGCTGCTGTCGTATCCTGCTCTGGTGCTCTCATTACGCTGCCTTGCACGGTGCACAGATTTGGACTATGGTGCAGAGGTGAGTGTATGCTGTTTCGGCTACGACTGAGCTGCTGCTGCTGTCGTATCCTGCTCTGGTGCTCTCATTACGCTTCCTTGCACGGTGCATAGATTTACACTATGGTGCAGAGGTGAGAGTGTGCTGTATCGGCTACGACTGAGCTGCTGCTGCTGTCGTATCCTGCTCTGGTGCTCTCATTATGCTGCCTTGCACGGTGCACAGATTTGCACTATGGGGCAGAGGTGAGTGTGTGCTGTATCGGCTACAACTGAGCTGCTGCTGCTCTCGTATCCTGCTCTGGTGCTCTCATTATGCTGCCTTGCACAGTGCACAGATGTGCACTATAGTGCAGAGGTGAGTGTGTGCTGTATCGGCTACGACTGAGCTGCTGCTGCTGTCGTATCCTGCTCTGGTGCTCTAATTCGGCTACCTTGCACGATGCACAGATTTGCACTATGGTGCAGAGGTGAGAGTGTGCTGTATCGGCTACGACTGAGCTGCTGCTGCTGTCGTATCCTGCTCTGGTGCTCTCATTATGCTGCCTTGCACGGTGCACAGATTTGCACTATGGTGCAGAGGTGAGTGTGTGCTGTATCGGCTACGACTGAGCTGCTGCTGCTGTCGTATCCTGCTCTGGTGCTCTCATTACGCTGCCTTGCATGATGCACAGATTTGCACTATGGTGCAGAGGTGAGTGTGTGCTGTATCGGCTACGACTGAGCTGCTGCTGCTGTCGTATCCTGCTCTGGTGCTCTCATTACGCTGCCTTGCACGGTGCACAGATTTGTACTATGGTGCAGAGGTGAGAGTGCGCTGTATCGGCTACGACTGAGCTGCTGCTGCTGTCGTCTCCTGCTCTGGTGCTCTAACTACGCTGCCTTGCACGGGCACAGATTTGCACTATGGTGCAGAGGTGAGTGTGTGCTGAATCGGCTACGACTGAGCTGCTGCTGCTGTCGTATCCTGCTCTGGTGCTCTCATTACACTGCCTTGCACGGTGCACAGATTTACACTATGGTGCAGAGGTGAGAGTGTGCTGTATCGGCTACGACTGAGCTGCTGCTGCTGTCGTATCCTGCTCTGGTGCTCACATTACGCTGCCTTGCACGATGCACAGATTTGCACTATGGGGCAGAGGTGAGTGTGCGCTGTATCGGCTACGACTGAGCTGCTGCTGCTGCCATATCCTGCTCTGGTGCTCTCATTACGCTGCCTTGCACGGTGCACAGATTTACACTATGGTGCAGAGGTGAGTGTGTGCTGTATCGGCTACGACTGAGCTGCTGCTGCTGTCATATCCTGCTCTGGTGCTCTAATTCGGCTGCCTTGCACGATGCACAGATTTACACTATGGTGCAGAGGTGAGAGTGTGCTGTATCAGCTACTACTGACCTGCTGCTGCTGTCGTATCCTGCTCTGGTGCTCTCATTACGCTGCCTTGCACGGTGCACAGATTTGCACTATGGTGCAGAGGTGAGTGTGTGCTGTATCGGCTACGACTGAGTTGCTGCTGCTGTCGTATCCTGCTCTGGTGCTCTCATTACGCTGCCTTGCACGATGCACAGATTTGCACTATGGTGCAGAGGTGAGTGTGTGCTGTATCGGCTACGACTGAGCTGCTGCTGCTGTCGTATCCTGCTCTGGTGCTCTCATTACACTGCCTTGCACGGTGCACAGATTTGCACTATGGTGCAGAGGTGAGAGTGTGCTGTATCGGCTACGACTGAGCTGCTGCTGCTGTTGTCTCCTGCTCTTGTGCTCTAATTTCGCTGCCTTGCACGGTGCACAGATTTGCACTATGGTGCAGAGGTGAGAGTGTGCTGTATCGGCTACGACTGAGCTGCTGCTGCTGTCGTATCCTGCTCTGGTGCTCTCATTACGCTGCCTTGCACGGTGCACAGATTTGGACTATGGTGCAGAGGTGAGTGTATGCTGTTTCGGCTACGACTGAGCTGCTGCTGCTGTCGTATCCTGCTCTGGTGCTCTCATTACGCTTCCTTGCACGGTGCATAGATTTACACGATGGTGCAGAGGTGAGAGTGTGCTGTATCGGCTACGACTGAGCTGCTGCTGCTGTCGTATCCTGCTCTGGTGCTCTCATTATGCTGCCTTGCACGGTGCACAGATTTGCACTATGGGGCAGAGGTGAGTGTGTGCTGTATCGGCTACAACTGAGCTGCTGCTGCTGTCGTATCCTGCTCTGGTGCTCTCATTATGCTGCCTTGCACAGTGCACAGATGTGCACTATGGTGCAGAGGTGAGTGTGTGCTGTATCGGCTACGACTGAGCTGCTGCTGCTGTCGTATCCTGCTCTGGTGCTCTAATTCGGCTACCTTGCACGATGCACAGATTTGCACTATGGTGCAGAGGTGAGAGTGTGCTGTATCGGCTACGACTGAGCTGCTGCTGCTGTCGTATCCTGCTCTGGTGCTCTCATTATGCTGCCTTGCACGGTGCACAGATTTGCACTATGGTGCAGAGGTGAGCGTGTGCTGTATCGGCTACGACTGAGCTGCTGCTGCTGTCGTATCCTGCTCTGGTGCTCTCATTACGCTGCCTTGCATGATGCACAGATTTGCACTATGGTGCAGAGGTGAGTGTGTGCTGTATCGGCTACGACTGAGCTGCTGCTGCTGTCGTATCCTGCTCTGGTGCTCTCATTACGCTGCCTTGCACGGTGCACAGATTTGTACTATGGTGCAGAGGTGAGAGTGCGCTGTATCGGCTACGACTGAGCTGCTGCTGCTGTCGTCTCCTGCTCTGGTGCTCTAATTACGCTGCCTTGCACGGTGCACAGATTTGCACTATGGTGCAGAGGTGAGTGTGTGCTGAATCGGCTACGACTGAGCTGCTGCTGCTGTCGTATCCTGCTCTGGTGCTCTCATTACACTGCCTTGCACGGTGCACAGATTTACACTATGGTGCAGAGGTGAGAGTGTGCTGTATCGGCTACGACTGAGCTGCTGCTGCTGTCGTATCCTGCTCTGGTGCTCACATTACGCTGCCTTGCACGATGCACAGATTTGCACTATGGGGCAGAGGTGAGTGTGCGCTGTATCGGCTACGACTGAGCTGCTGCTGCTGCCATATCCTGCTCTGGTGCTCTCATTACGCTGCCTTGCACGGTGCACAGATTTACACTATGGTGCAGAGGTGAGTGTGTGCTGTATCGGCTACGACTGAGCTGCTGCTGCTGTCATATCCTGCTCTGGTGCTCTAATTCGGCTGCCTTGCACGATGCACAGATTTACACTATGGTGCAGAGGTGAGAGTGTGCTGTATCGGCTACTACTGACCTGCTGCTGCTGTCGTATCCTGCTCTGGTGCTCTCATTACGCTGCCTTGCACGGTGCACAGATTTGCACTATGGTGCAGAGGTGAGTGTGTGCTGTATCGGCTACGACTGAGTTGCTGCTGCTGTCGTATCCTGCTCTGGTGTTCTCATTACGCTGCCTTGCACGATGCACAGATTTGCACTATGGTGCAGAGGTGAGTGTGTGCTGTATTGGCTACGACTGAGCTGCTGCTGCTGTCGTATCCTGCTCTGGTGCTCTCATTACACTGCCTTGCACGGTGCACAGATTTGCACTATGGTGCAGAGGTGAGAGTGTGCTGTATCGGCTACGACTGAGCTGCTGCTGCTGTCGTCTCCTGCTCTGGTGCTATAATTTCGCTGCCTTGCACGATGCACAGATTTGCCCTATGGTGCAGAGGTGAGTGTGTGCTGTATCGGCTACGACTGAGCTGCTGCTGCTGTCGTATCCTGCTCTGGTGCTCTCATTACACTGCCTTGCACGGTGCACAGATTTGCACCATGGTGCAGAGGTGAGAGTGTGCTGTATCGGCTACGACTGAGCTGCTGCTGCTGTCGTATCCTGCTCTGGTGCTCTCATTACGCTGCCTTGCACGGTGCACAGATTTGGACTATGGAGCAGAGGTGAGTGTATGCTGTTTCGGCTACGACTGAGCTGCTGCTGCAGTCGTATCCTGCTCTGGTGCTCTCATTACGCTTCCTTGCACGGTGCATAGATTTACACTATGGTGCAGAGGTGAGAGTGTGCTGTATCGGCTACGACTGAGCTGCTGCTGCTGTCGTATCCTGCTCTGGTGCTCTCATTACGCTGCCTTGCACGTTGCACAGATTTGCACTATGGGGCAGAGGTGAGTGTGTGCTGTATCGGCTACGACTGAGCTGCTGCTGCTGTCGTATCCTGCTCTGGTGCTCTCATTATGCTGCCTTGCACGGTGCACAGATGTGCACTATGGTGCAGAGGTGAGTGTGTGCTGTATCGGCTACGACTGAGCTGCTGCTGCTGTCGTATCCTGCTCTGGTGCTCTAATTCGGCTACCTTGCACGATGCACAGATTTGCACTATGGTGCAGAGGTGAGAGTGTGCTGTATCGGCTACGACTGAGCTGCTGCTGCTGTCGTATCCTGCTCTGGTGCTCTAATTCGGCTACCTTGCACGATGCACAGATTTGCACTATGGTGCAGAGGTGAGAGTGTGCTGTATCGGCTACGACTGAGCTGCTGCTGCTGTCGTATCCTTCTCTGGTGCTCTCCTTATGCTGCCTTGCACGGTGCACAGATTTGCACTATGGTGCAGAGGTGAGTGTGTGCTGTATCGGCTACGACTGAGCTGCTGCTGCTGTCGTATCCTGCTCTGGTGCTCTCATTACGCTGCCTTGCACGGTGCACAGATTTGTACTATGGTGCAGAGGTGAGAGTGCGCTGTATCGGCTACGACTGAGCTGCTGCTGCTGTCGTATCCTGCTCTGGTGCTCTCATTACGCTGCCTTGCATGGTGCACAGATGTGCACTATGGTGCAGAGGTGAGTGTGTGCTGTATCGGCTACGACTGAGCTGCTGCTGCTGTCGTATCCTGCTCTGGTGCTCTCATTACGCTGCCTTGCACGGTGCACAGATTTGCACTATGGTGCAGAGGTGAGAGTGTGCTGTATCGGCTACGACTGAGCTGCTGCTGCTGTCGTATCCTGCTCTGGTGCTCTCATTACGCTGCCTTGCACGGTGCACAGATTTGCACTATGGTGCAGAGGTGAGTGTGTGCTGTATCGGCTACGACTGAGCTGCTGCTGCTGTCGTATCCTGCTCTGGTGCTCTCATTACGCTGCCTTGCACAGTGCACAGATTTGCACTATGGTGCAGAGGTGAGAGTGTGCTGTATCGGCTACGACTGAGCTACTGCTGCTGTCGCATCCTGCTCTGGTGCTCTCATTACGCTGCCTTGCACGGTACACAGATTTGCACTATGGTGCAGAGGTGAGTGTGTGCTGTATCGGCTACGACTGAGCTGCTGCTGCTGTCGTATCCTGCTCTGGTGCTCTCATTACGCTGCCTTGCACGGTGCACAGATTTACACTATGGTGCAGAGGTGAGAGTGTGCTGTATCGGCTACGACTGAGCTGCTGCTGCTGTCGTATCCTGATCTGGTGCTCTCATTACGCTGCCTTGCACGATGCACAGATTTGCACTATGGGGCAGAGGTGAGTGTGTGCTGTATCGGCTACGACTGAGCTGCTGCTGCTGCCATATCCTGCTCTGGTGCTCTCATTACGCTGCCTTGCACGGTGCACAGATTTAGACTATGGTGCAGAGGTGAGTGTCAGCTGTATCGGCTACGACTGAGCTGCTGCTGCTGTCATATCCTGCTCTGGTGCTCTAATTCGGCTGCCTTGCACGATGCACAGATTTACACTATGGTGCAGAGGTGAGAGTGTGCTGTATCGGCTACTACTGACCTGCTGCTGCTGTCGTATCCTGCTCTGGTGCTCTCATTACGCTGCCTTGCACGGTGCACAGATTTGCACTATGGTGCAGAGGTGAGTGTGTGCTGTATCGGCTACGACTGAGTTGCTGCTGCTGTCGTATCCTGCTCTGGTGCTCTCATTACGCTGCCTTGCACGATGCACAGATTTGCACTATGGTGCAGAGGTGACTGTGTGCTGTATCGGCTACGACTGAGCTGCTGCTGCTGTCGTATCCTGCTCTGGTGCTCTCATTACACTGCCTTGCACGGTGCACAGATTTGCACTATGGTGCAGAGGTGAGAGTGTGCTGTATCGGCTACGACTGAGCTGCTGCTGCTGTCGTCTCCTGCTCTTGTGCTCTAATTTCGCTGCCTTGCACGGTGCACAGATTTGCACTATGGTGCAGAGGTGAGAGTGTGCTGTATCGGCTACGACTGAGCTGCTGCTGCTGTCGTATCCTGCTCTGGTGCTCTCATTACGCTGCCTTGCACGGTGCACAGATTTGGACTATGGTGCAGAGGTGAGTGTATGCTGTTTCGGCTACGACTGAGCTGCTGCTGCTGTCGTATCCTGCTCTGGTGCTCTCATTACGCTTCCTTGCACGGTGCATAGATTTACACTATGGTGCAGAGGTGAGAGTGTGCTGTATCGGCTACGACTGAGCTGCTGCTGCTGTCGTATCCTGCTCTGGTGCTCTCATTATGCTGCCTTGCACGGTGCAATGATTTGCACTATGGGGCAGAGGTGAGTGTGTGCTGTATCGGCTACAACTGAGCTGCTGCTGCTCTCGTATCCTGCTCTGGTGCTCTCATTATGCTGCCTTGCACAGTGCATAGATGTGCACTATAGTGCAGAGGTGAGTGTGTGCTGTATCGGCTACGACTGAGCTGCTGCTGCTGTCGTATCCTGCTCTGGTGCTCTAATTCGGCTACCTTGTACGATGCACAGATTTGCACTATGGTGCAGAGGTGAGAGTGTGCTGTATCGGCTACGACTGAGCTGCTGCTGCTGTCGTATCCTGCTCTGGTGCTCTCATTATGCTGCCTTGCACGGTGCACAGATTTGCACTATGGTGCAGAGGTGAGTGTGTGCTGTATCGGCTACGACTGAGCTGCTGCTGCTGTCGTATCCTGCTCTGGTGCTCTCATTACGCTGCCTTGCATGATGCACAGATTTGCACTATGGTGCAGAGGTGAGTGTGTGCTGTATCGGCTACGACTGAGCTGCTGCTGCTGTCGTATCCTGCTCTGGTGCTCTCATTACGCTGCCTTGCACGGTGCACAGATTTGTACTATGGTGCAGAGGTGAGAGTGTGCTGTATCGGCTACGACTGAGCTGCTGCTGCTGTCGTCTCCTGCTCTGGTGCTCTAACTACGCTGCCTTGCACGGGCACAGATTTGCACTATGGTGCAGAGGTGAGTGTGTGCTGAATCGGCTACGACTGAGCTGCTGCTGCTGTCGTATCCTGCTCTGGTACACTCATTACACTGCCTTGCACGGTGCACAGATTTACACTATGGTGCAGAGGTGAGAGTGTGCTGTATCGGCTACGACTGAGCTGCTGCTGCTGTCGTATCCTGCTCTGGTGCTCACATTACGCTGCCTTGCACGATGCACAGATTTGCACTATGGGGCAGAGGTGAGTGTGCGCTGTATCGGCTACGACTGAGCTGCTGCTGCTGCCATATCCTGGTGTGGTGCTCTCATTACGCTGCCTTGCACGGTGCACAGATTTACACTATGGTGCAGAGGTGAGTGTGTGCTGTATCGGCTACGACTGAGCTGCTGCTGCTGTCATATCCTGCTCTGGTGCTCTAATTCGGCTGCCTTGCACGATGCACAGATTTACACTATGGTGCAGAGGTGAGAGTGTGCTGTATCAGCTACTACTGACCTGCTGCTGCTGTCGTATCCTGCTCTGGTGCTCTCATTACGCTGCCTTGCACGGTGCACAGATTTGCACTATGGTGCAGAGGTGAGTGTGCGCTGTATCGGCTACGACTGAGCTGCTGCTGCTGCCATATCCTGCTCTGGTGCTCTCATTACGCTGCCTTGCACGGGGCACAGATTTACACTATGGTGCAGAGGTGAGTGTGTGCTGTATCGGCTACGACTGAGCTGCTGCTGCTGTCATATCCTGCTCTGGTGCTCTAATTCGGCTGCCTTGCACGATGCACAGATTTACACTATGGTGCAGAGGTGAGAGTGTGCTGTATCAGCTACTACTGACCTGCTGCTGCTGTCGTATCCTGCTCTGGTGCTCTCATTACGCTGCCTTGCACGGTGCACAGATTTGCACTATGGTGCAGAGGTGAGTGTGTGCTGTATCGGCTACGACTGAGTTGCTGCTGCTGTCGTATCCTGCTCTGGTGCTCTCATTACGCTGCCTTGCACGATGCACAGATTTGCACTATGGTGCAGAGGTGAGTGTGTGCTGTATCGGCTACGACTGAGCTGCTGCTGCTGTCGTATCCTGCTCTGGTGCTCTCATTACACTGCCTTGCACGGTGCACAGATTTGCACTATGGTGCAGAGGTGAGAGTGTGCTGTATCGGCTACGACTGAGCTGCTGCTGCTGTCGTCTCCTGCTCTTGTGCTCTAATTTCGCTGCCTTGCACGGTGCACAGATTTGCACTATGGTGCAGAGGCGAGAGTGTGCTGTATCGGCTACGACTGAGCTGCTGCTGCTGTCGTATCCTGCTCTGGTGCTCTCATTACGCTGCCTTGCACGGTGCACAGATTTGGACTATGGTGCAGAGGTGAGTGTATGCTGTTTCGGCTACGACTGAGCTGCTGCTGCTGTCGTATCCTGCTCTGGTGCTCTCATTACGCTTCTTTGCACGGTGCATAGATTTACACTATGGTGCAGAGGTGAGAGTGTGCTGTATCGGCTACGACTGAGCTGCTGCTGCTGTCGTATCCTGCTCTGGTGCTCTCATTATGCTGCCTTGCACGGTGCACAGATTTGCACTATGGGGCAGAGGTGAGTGTGTGCTGTATCGGCTACAACTGAGCTGCTGCTGCTGTCGTATCCTGCTCTGGTGCTCTCATTATGCTGCCTTGCACAGTGCACAGATGTGCACTATGGTGCAGAGGTGAGTGTGTGCTGTATCGGCTACGACTGAGCTGCTGCTGCTGTCGTATCCTGCTCTGGTGCTCTAATTCGGCTACCTTGCACGATGCACAGATTTGCACTATGGTGCAGAGGTGAGATTGTGCTGTATCGGCTGCGACTGAGCTGCTGCTGCTGTCGTATCCTGCTCTGGTGCTCTAATTCGGCTACCTTGCACGGTGCACAGATTTGCACTATGGTGCAGAGGTGAGAGTGTGCTGTATCGGCTACGACTGAGCTGCTGCTGCTGTCGTATCCTGCTCTGGTGCTCTCATTACGCTGCCTTGCACGGTGCACAGATTTGCACTATGGTGCAGAGGTGAGTGTGTGCTGTATCGGCTACGACTGAGCTGCTGCTGCTGTCGTATCCTGCTCTGGTGCTCTCATTACGCTGCCTTGCACAGTGCACAGATTTGCACTATGGTGCAGAGGTGAGAGTGTGCTGTATCGGCTACGACTGAGCTGCTGCTGCTGTCGTATCCTGCTCTGGTGCTCTCATTACGCTGCCTTGCACGGTACACAGATTTGCACTATGGTGCAGAGGTGAGTGTGTGCTGTATCGGCTACGACTGATCTGCTGCTGCTGTCGTATCCTGCTCTGATGCTCTCATTACGCTGCCTTGCACGGTGCACAGATTTACACTATGGTGCAGAGGTGAGAGTGTGCTGTATCGGCTACGACTGAGCTGCTGCTGCTGTCGTATCCTGATCTGGTGCTCTCATTACGATGCCTTGCACGATGCACAGATTTGCACTATGGGGCAGAGGTGAGTGTGTGCTGTATCGGCTACGACTGAGCTGCTGCTGCTGCCATATCCTGCTCTGGTGCTCTCATTACGCTGCCTTGCACGGTGCACAGATTTACACTATGGTGCAGAGGTGAGTGTCTGCTGTATCGGCTACGAATGAGCTGCTGCTGCTGTCATATCCTGCTATGGTGCTCTAATTTGGCTGCCTTGCACGATGCACAGATTTACACTATGGTGCAGAGGTGAGAGTGTGCTGTATCGGCTACTACTGACCTGCTGCTGCTGTCGTATCCTGCTCTGGTGCTCTCATTACGCTGCCTTGCACGGTGCACAGATTTGCACTATGGTGCAGAGGTGAGTGTGTGCTGTATCAGCTACGACTGAGTTGCTGCTGCTGTCGTATCCTGCTCTGGTGCTCTCATTACGCTGCCTTGCACGATGCACAGATTTGCACTATGGTGCAGAGGTGAGTGTGTGCTGTATCGGCTACGACTGAGCTGCTGCTGCTGTCGTATCCTGCTCTGGTGCTCTCATTACACTGCCTTGCACGGTGCACAGATTTGCACTATGGTGCAGAGGTGAGAGTGTGCTGTATCGGCTACGACTGAGCTGCTGCTGCTGTTGTCTCCTGCTCTTGTGCTCTAATTTCGCTGCCTTGCACGGTGCACAGATTTGCACTATGGTGCAGATGTGAGAGTGTGCTGTATCGGCTACGACTGAGCTGCTGCTGCTGTCGTATCCTGCTCTGGTGCTCTCATTACGCTGCCTTGCACGGTGCACAGATTTGGACTATGGTGCAGAGGTGAGTGTATGCTGTTTCGGCTACGACTGAGCTGCTGCTGCTGTCGTATCCTGCTCTGGTGCTCTCATTACGCTTCCTTGCACGGTGCATAGATTTACGCTATGGTGCAGAGGTGAGAGTGTGCTGTATCGGCTATGACTGAGCTGCTGCTGCTGTCGTATCCTGCTCTGGTGCTCTCATTTTGCTGCCTTGCACGGTGCACAGATTTGCACTATGGGGCAGAGGTGAGTGTGTGCTGTATCGGCTACAACTGAGCTGCTGCTGCTGTCGTATCCTGCTCTGGTGCTCTCATTATGCTGCCTTGCACAGTGCACAGATGTGCACTATGGTGCAGAGGTGAGTGTGTGCTGTATCGGCTACGACTGAGCTGCTGCTGCTGTCGTATCCTGCTCTGGTGCTCTAATTCGGCTACCTTGCACGATGCACAGATTTGCACTATGGTGCAGAGGTGAGAGTTTGCTGTATCGGCTACGACTGAGCTGCTGCTGCTGTCGTATCCTGCTCTGGTGCTCTCATTATGCTGCCTCGCACGGTGCACAGATTTGCACTATGGTGCAGAGGTGAGTGTGTGCTGTATCGGCTACGACTGAGCTGCTGCTGCTGTCGTATCCTGCTCTGGTGCTCTCATTACGCTGCCTTGCATGATGCACAGATTTGCACTATGGTGCAGAGGTGAGTGTGTGCTGTATCGGCTACGACTGAGCTGCTGCTGCTGTCGTCTCCTGCTCTGGTGCTCTAATTACGCTGCCTTGCACGGTGCACAGATTTGCACTATGGTGCAGAGGTGAGAGTGTGCTGTATCGGCTACGACTGAGCTGCTGCTGCTGTCGTATCCTGCTCTGGTGCTCTCATTACGCTGCCTTGCACGGTGCACAGATTTGCACTAAGGTGCAGAGGTGAGTGTGTGCTGTATCGGCTACGACTGAGCTGCTGCTGCTGTCGTATCCTGCTCTGGTGCTCTCATTACCCTGCCTTGCACGGTGCATATATTTGCACTATGGTGCAGAGGTGAGTGTGTGCTGTATCGGCTACGACTGAGCTGCTGCTGCTGTCGTATCCTGCTCTGGTGCTCTCATTACACTGCCTTGCAATGTGCACAGATTTGCACTATGGTGCAGAGGTGAGAGTGTGCTGTATCGGCTACGACTGAGCTGCTGCTGCTGTCGTATCCTGCTCTGGTGCTCTCATTACGCTGCCTTGCACGGTGCACAGATTTGCACTATGGTGCAGAGGTGAGTGTGTGCTGTATCGGCTACGACTGAGTTGCTGCTGCTGTCGTATCCTGCTCTGGTGCTCTCATTACGCTGCCTTGCACGATGCACAGATTTGCACTATGGTGCAGAGGTGAGTGTGTGCTGTATCGGCTACGACTGAGCTGCTGCTGCTGTCGTATCCTGCCCTGGTGCTCTCATTACACTGCCTTGCACGGTGCACAGATTTGCACTATGGTGCAGAGGTGAGAGTGTGCTGTATCGGCTACGACTGAGCTGCTGCTGCTGTCGTATCCTGCTCTGGTGCTCTAATTTGGCTACCTTGCACGATGCACAGATTTGCACTATGGTGCAGAGGTGAGAGTGTGCTCTATCGGCTACGACTGAGCTGCTGCTGCTGTCGTATCCTGCTCTGGTGCTCTCCTTATGCTGCCTTGCACGGTGCACAGATTTGCACTATGGTGCAGAGGTGAGTGTTTGCTGTATCGGCTACGACTGAGCTGCTGTCGTATCCTGCTCTGGTGCTCTCATTACGCTGCCTTGCACGGTGCACAGATTAGCACTATGATGCAGAGGTGAGTGTGTGCTGTATCTGTGACAACTGAGCTGCTGCTGCTGTCGTATCCTGCTCTGGTGCTCTCATTACGCTGCCTTGCACGGTACACAGATGTGCACTATGGTGCAGAGGTGAGTGTGTGCTGTATCGGCTACGACTGAGCTGCTGCTGCTGTCGTATCCTGCTCTGGTGCTCTCATTACGCTGCCTTGCACGGTGCACAGATTTGCACTATGGTGCAGAGGTGAGAGTGTGCTGTATCGGCTACGACTGAGCTGCTGCTGCTGTCGTATCCTGCTCTGGTGCTCTCATTACGCTGCCTTGCACGGTGCACAGATTTGCACTATTGTGCAGAGGTGAGTGTGTGCTGTATCGGCTACGACTGAGCTGCTGCTGCTGTCATATCCTGCTCTGGTGCTCTCATTACGCTGCCTTGCACAGTGCACAGATTTGCACTATGGTGCAGAGGTGAGAGTGTGCTGTATCGGCTACGACTGAGCTGCTGCTGCTGTCGTCTCCTGCTCTGGTGCTCTCATTACACTGCCTTGCACGGTGCACAGATTTGCACCAGGGTGCAGAGGTGAGAGTGTGCTGTATCGGCTACGACTGAGCTGCTGCTGCTGTCGTATCCTGCTCTGGTGCTCTCATTACGCTGCCTTGCACGGTGCACAGATTTGGACTATGGTGCAGAGGTGAGTGTATGCTGTTTCGGCTACGACTGAGCTGCTGCTGCAGTCGTATCCTGCTCTGGTGCTCTCATTACGCTTCCTTGCACGGTGCATAGATTTACACTATGGTGCAGAGGTGAGAGTGTGCTGTATCGGCTATGACTGAGCTGCTGCTGCTGTCGTATCCTGCTCTGGTGCTCTCATTATGCTGCCTTGCACGGTGCACAGATGTGCACTATGGTGCAGAGGTGAGTGTGTGCTGTATCGGCTACGACTGAGCTGCTGCTGCTGTCGTATCCTGCTCTGGTGCTCTAATTCGGCTACCTTGCACGATGCACAGATTTGCACTATGGTGCAGAGGTGAGTGTGTGCTGTATCGGCTACGACTGAGCTGCTGCTGCTGTCGTATCCTGCTCTGGTGCTCTAATTCGGCTACCTTGCACGATGCACAGATTTGCACTATGGTGCAGAGGTGAGAGTGTGCTGTATCGGCTACGACTGAGCTGCTGCTGCTGTCGTATCCTTCTCTGGTGCTCTCCTTATGCTGCCTTGCACGGTGCACAGATTTGCACTATGGTGCAGAGGTGAGTGTGTGCTGTATCGGCTACGACTGAGCTGCTGCTGCTGTCGTATCCTGCTCTGGTGCTCTCATTACGCTGCCTTGCACGGTGCACAGATTTGTACTATGGTGCAGAGGTGAGAGTGCGCTGTATCGGCTACGACTGAGCTGCTGCTGCTGTCGTATCCTGCTCTGGTGCTCTCATTACACTGCCTTGCACGGTGCACAGATGTGCACTATGGTGCAGAGGTGAGTGTGTGCTGTATCGGCTACGACTGAGCTGCTGCTGCTGTCGTATCCTGCTCTGGTGCTCTCATTACGCTGCCTTGCACGGTGCACAGATTTGCACTATGGTGCAGAGGTGAGAGTGTGCTGTATCGGCTACGACTGAGCTGCTGCTGCTGTCGTATCCTGCTCTGGTGCTCTCATTACGCTGCCTTGCACGGTGCACAGATTTGCACTATGGTGCAGAGGTGAGTGTGTGCTGTATCGGCTACGACTGAGCTGCTGCTGCTGTCGTATCCTGCTCTGGTGCTCTCATTACGCTGCCTTGCACAGTGCACAGATTTGCACTATGGTGCAGAGGTGAGAGTGTGCTGTATCGGCTACGACTGAGCTGCTGCTGCTGTCGCATCCTGCTCTGGTGCTCTCATTACGCTGCCTTGCATGGTACACAGATTTGCACTATGGTGCAGAGGTGAGTGTCAGCTGTATCGGCTACGACTGAGCTGCTGCTGCTGTCATATCCTGCTCTGGTGCTCTAATTCGGCTGCCTTGCACGATGCACAGATTTACACTATGGTGCAGAGGTGAGAGTGTGCTGTATCGGCTACTACTGACCTGCTGCTGCTGTCGTATCCTGCTCTGGTGCTCTCATTACGCTGCCTTGCACGGTGCACAGATTTGCACTATGGTGCAGAGGTGAGTGTGTGCTGTATCGGCTACGACTGAGTTGCTGCTGCTGTCGTATCCTGCTCTGGTGCTCTCATTACGCTGCCTTGCACGATGCACAGATTTGCACTATGGTGCAGAGGTGACTGTGTGCTGTATCGGCTACGACTGAGCTGCTGCTGCTGTCGTATCCTGCTCTGGTGCTCTCATTACACTGCCTTGCACGGTGCACAGATTTGCACTATGGTGCAGAGGTGAGAGTGTGCTGTATCGGCTACGACTGAGCTGCTGCTGCTGTCGTCTCCTGCTCTTGTGCTCTAATTTCGCTGCCTTACACGGTGCACAGATTTGCACTATGGTGCAGAGGTGAGAGTGTGCTGTATCGGCTACGACTGAGCTGCTGCTGCTGTCGTATCCTGCTCTGGTGCTCTCATTACGCTGCCTTGCACGGTGCACAGATTTGGACTATGGTGCAGAGGTGAGTGTATGCTGTTTCGGCTACGACTGAGCTGCTGCTGCTGTCGTATCCTGCTCTGGTGCTCTCATTACGCTTCCTTGCACGGTGCATAGATTTACACTATGGTGCAGAGGTGAGAGTGTGCTGTATCGGCTACGACTGAGCTGCTGCTGCTGTCGTATCCTGCTCTGGTGCTCTCATTATGCTGCCTTGCACGGTGCACAGATTTGCACTATGGGGCAGAGGTGAGTGTGTGCTGTATCGGCTACAACTGAGCTGCTGCTGCTCTCGTATCCTGCTCTGGTGCTCTCATTATGCTGCCTTGCACAGTGCACAGATGTGCACTATAGTGCAGAGGTGAGTGTGTGCTGTATCGGCTACGACTGAGCTGCTGCTGCTGTCGTATCCTGCTCTGGTGCTCTCATTACGCTGCCTTGCACGGTGCACAGATTTGTACTATGGTGCAGAGGTGAGAGTGCGCTGTATCGGCTACGACTGAGCTGCTGCTGCTGTCGTATCCTGCTCTGGTGCTCTCATTACACTGCCTTGCACGGTGCACAGATGTGCACTATGGTGCAGAGGTGAGTGTGTGCTGTATCGGCTACGACTGAGCTGCTGCTGCTGTCGTATCCTGCTCTGGTGCTCTCATTACGCTGCCTTGCACGGTGCACAGATTTGCACTATGGTGCAGAGGTGAGAGTGTGCTGTATCGGCTACGACTGAGCTGCTGCTGCTGTCGTATCCTGCTCTGGTGCTCTCATTACGCTGCCTTGCACGGTGCACAGATTTGCACTATGGTGCAGAGGTGAGTGTGTGCTGTATCGGCTACGACTGAGCTGCTGCTGCTGTCGTATCCTGCTCTGGTGCTCTCATTACGCTGCCTTGCACAGTGCACAGATTTGCACTATGGTGCAGAGGTGAGAGTGTGCTGTATCGGCTACGACTGAGCTGCTGCTGCTGTCGCATCCTGCTCTGGTGCTCTCATTACGCTGCCTTGCACGGTACACAGATTTGCACTATGGTGCAGAGGTGAGTGTGTGCTGTATCGGCTACGACTGAGCTGCTGCTGCTGTCGTATCCTGCTCTGGTGCTCTCATTACGCTGCCTTGCACGGTGCACAGATTTACACTATGGTGCAGAGGTGAGAGTGTGCTGTATCGGCTACGACTGAGCTGCTGCTGCTGTCGTATCCTGATCTGGTGCTCTCATTACGCTGCCTTGCACGATGCACAGATTTGCACTATGGGGCAGAGGTGAGTGTGTGCTGTATCGGCTACGACTGAGCTGCTGCTGCTGCCATATCCTGCTCTGGTGCTCTCATTACGCTGCCTTGCACGGTGCACAGATTTAGACTATGGTGCAGAGGTGAGTGTCAGCTGTATCGGCTACGACTGAGCTGCTGCTGCTGTCATATCCTGCTCTGGTGCTCTAATTCGGCTGCCTTGCACGATGCACAGATTTACACTATGGTGCAGAGGTGAGAGTGTGCTGTATCGGCTACTACTGACCTGCTGCTGCTGTCGTATCCTGCTCTGGTGCTCTCATTACGCTGCCTTGCACGGTGCACAGATTTGCACTATGGTGCAGAGGTGAGTGTGTGCTGTATCGGCTACGACTGAGTTGCTGCTGCTGTCGTATCCTGCTCTGGTGCTCTCATTACGCTGCCTTGCACGATGCACAGATTTGCACTATGGTGCAGAGGTGACTGTGTGCTGTATCGGCTACGACTGAGCTGCTGCTGCTGTCGTATCCTGCTCTGGTGCTCTCATTACACTGCCTTGCACGGTGCACAGATTTGCACTATGGTGCAGAGGTGAGAGTGTGCTGTATCGGCTACGACTGAGCTGCTGCTGCTGTCGTCTCCTGCTCTTGTGCTCTAATTTCGCTGCCTTACACGGTGCACAGATTTGCACTATGGTGCAGAGGTGAGAGTGTGCTGTATCGGCTACGACTGAGCTGCTGCTGCTGTCGTATCCTGCTCTGGTGCTCTCATTACGCTGCCTTGCACGGTGCACAGATTTGGACTATGGTGCAGAGGTGAGTGTATGCTGTTTCGGCTACGACTGAGCTGCTGCTGCTGTCGTATCCTGCTCTGGTGCTCTCATTACGCTTCCTTGCACGGTGCATAGATTTACACTATGGTGCAGAGGTGAGAGTGTGCTGTATCGGCTACGACTGAGCTGCTGCTGCTGTCGTATCCTGCTCTGGTGCTCTCATTATGCTGCCTTGCACGGTGCACAGATTTGCACTATGGGGCAGAGGTGAGTGTGTGCTGTATCGGCTACAACTGAGCTGCTGCTGCTCTCGTATCCTGCTCTGGTGCTCTCATTATGCTGCCTTGCACAGTGCACAGATGTGCACTATAGTGCAGAGGTGAGTGTGTGCTGTATCGGCTACGACTGAGCTGCTGCTGCTGTCGTATCCTGCTCTGGTGCTCTAATTCGGCTACCTTGCACGATGCACAGATTTGCACTATGGTGCAGAGGTGAGAGTGTGCTGTATCGGCTACGACTGAGCTGCTGCTGCTGTCGTATCCTGCTCTGGTGCTCTCATTATGCTGCCTTGCACGGTGCACAGATTTGCACTATGGTGCAGAGGTGAGTGTGTGCTGTATCGGCTACGACTGAGCTGCTGCTGCTGTCGTATCCTGCTCTGGTGCTCTCATTACGCTGCCTTGCATGATGCACAGATTTGCACTATGGTGCAGAGGTGAGTGTGTGCTGTATCGGCTACGACTGAGCTGCTGCTGCTGTCGTATCCTGCTCTGGTGCTCTCATTACGCTGCCTTGCACGGTGCACAGATTTGTACTATGGTGCAGAGGTGAGAGTGCGCTGTATCGGCTACGACTGAGCTGCTGCTGCTGTCGTCTCCTGCTCTGGTGCTCTAACTACGCTGCCTTGCACGGGCACAGATTTGCACTATGGTGCAGAGGTGAGTGTGTGCTGAATCGGCTACGACTGAGCTGCTGCTGCTGTCGTATCCTGTTCTGGTGCTCACATTACGCTGCCTTGCACGATGCACAGATTTGCACTATGGGGCAGAGGTGAGTGTGCGCTGTATTGGCTACGACTGAGCTGCTGCTGCAGCCATATCCTGCTCTGGTGCTCTCATTACGCTGCCTTGCACGGTGCACAGATTTACACTATGGTGCAGAGGTGAGTGTGTGCTGTATCGGCTACGACTGAGCTGCTGCTGCTGTCATATCCTGCTCTGGTGCTCTAATTCGGCTGCCTTGCACGATGCACAGATTTACACTATGGTGCAGAGGTGAGAGTGTGCTGTATCAGCTACTACTGACCTGCTGCTGCTGTCGTATCCTGCTCTGGTGCTCTCATTACGCTGCCTTGCACGGTGCACAGATTTGCACTATGGTGCAGAGGTGAGTGTGCGCTGTATCGGCTACGACTGAGCTGCTGCTGCTGCCATATCCTGCTCTGGTGCTCTCATTACGCTGCCTTGCACGGTGCACAGATTTACACTATGGTGCAGGGGTGAGTGTGTGCTGTATCGGCTACGACTGAGCTGCTGCTGCTGTCATATCCTGCTCTGGTGCTCTAATTCGGCTGCCTTGCACGATGCACAGATTTACACTATGGTGCAGAGGTGAGAGTGTGCTGTATCAGCTACTACTGACCTGCTGCTGCTGTCGTATCCTGCTCTGGTGCTCTCATTACGCTGCCTTGCACGGTGCACAGATTTGCACTATGGTGCAGAGGTGAGTGTGTGCTGTATCGGCTACGACTGAGTTGCTGCTGCTGTCGTATCCTGCTCTGGTGCTCTCATTACGCTGCCTTGCACGATGCACAGATTTGCACTATGGTGCAGAGGTGAGTGTGTGCTGTATCGGCTACGACTGAGCTGCTGCTGCTGTCGTATCCTGCTCTGGTGCTCTCATTACACTGCCTTGCACGGTGCACAGATTTGCACTATGGTGCAGAGGTGAGAGTGTGCTGTATCGGCTACGACTGAGCTGCTGCTGCTGTCGTCTCCTGCTCTTGTGCTCTAATTTCGCTGCCTTGCACGGTGCACAGATTTGCACTATGGTGCAGAGGCGAGAGTGTGCTGTATCGGCTACGACTGAGCTGCTGCTGCTGTCGTATCCTGCTCTGGTGCTCTCATTACGCTGCCTTGCACGGTGCACAGATTTGGACTATGGTGCAGAGGTGAGAGTGCGCTGTATCGGCTACGACTGAGCTGCTGCTGCTGTCGTATCCTGCTCTGGTGCTCTCATTACACTGCCTTGCACGGTGCACAGATGTGCACTATGGTGCAGAGGTGAGTGTGTGCTGTATCGGCTACGACTGAGCTGCTGCTGCTGTCGTATCCTGCTCTGGTGCTCTCATTACGCTGCCTTGCACGGTGCACAGATTTGCACTATGGTGCAGAGGTGAGAGTGTGCTGTATCGGCTACGACTGAGCTGCTGCTGCTGTCGTATCCTGCTCTGGTGCTCTCATTACGCTGCCTTGCACGGTGCACAGATTTGCACTATGGTGCAGAGGTGAGTGTGTGCTGTATCGGCTACGACTGAGCTGCTGCTGCTGTCGTATCCTGCTCTGGTGCTCTCATTACGCTGCCTTGCACAGTGCACAGATTTGCACTATGGTGCAGAGGTGAGAGTGTGCTGTATCGGCTACGACTGAGCTGCTGCTGCTGTCGCATCCTGCTCTGGTGCTCTCATTACGCTGCCTTGCACGGTACACAGATTTGCACTATGGTGCAGAGGTGAGTGTGTGCTGTATCGGCTACGACTGAGCTGCTGCTGCTGTCGTATCCTGCTCTGGTGCTCTCATTACGCTGCCTTGCACGGTGCACAGATTTACACTATGGTGCAGAGGTGAGAGTGTGCTGTATCGGCTACGACTGAGCTGCTGCTGCTGTCGTATCCTGATCTGGTGCTCTCATTACGCTGCCTTGCACGATGCACAGATTTGCACTATGGGGCAGAGGTGAGTGTGTGCTGTATCGGCTACGACTGAGCTGCTGCTGCTGCCATATCCTGCTCTGGTGCTCTCATTACGCTGCCTTGCACGGTGCACAGATTTAGACTATGGTGCAGAGGTGAGTGTCAGCTGTATCGGCTACGACTGAGCTGCTGCTGCTGTCATATCCTGCTCTGGTGCTCTAATTCGGCTGCCTTGCACGATGCACAGATTTACACTATGGTGCAGAGGTGAGAGTGTGCTGTATCGGCTACTACTGACCTGCTGCTGCTGTCGTATCCTGCTCTGGTGCTCTCATTACGCTGCCTTGCACGGTGCACAGATTTGCACTATGGTGCAGAGGTGAGTGTGTGCTGTATCGGCTACGACTGAGTTGCTGCTGCTGTCGTATCCTGCTCTGGTGCTCTCATTACGCTGCCTTGCACGATGCACAGATTTGCACTATGGTGCAGAGGTGACTGTGTGCTGTATCGGCTACGACTGAGCTGCTGCTGCTGTCGTATCCTGCTCTGGTGCTCTCATTACACTGCCTTGCACGGTGCACAGATTTGCACTATGGTGCAGAGGTGAGAGTGTGCTGTATCGGCTACGACTGAGCTGCTGCTGCTGTCGTCTCCTGCTCTTGTGCTCTAATTTCGCTGCCTTACACGGTGCACAGATTTGCACTATGGTGCAGAGGTGAGAGTGTGCTGTATCGGCTACGACTGAGCTGCTGCTGCTGTCGTATCCTGCTCTGGTGCTCTCATTACGCTGCCTTGCACGGTGCACAGATTTGGACTATGGTGCAGAGGTGAGTGTATGCTGTTTCGGCTACGACTGAGCTGCTGCTGCTGTCGTATCCTGCTCTGGTGCTCTCATTACGCTTCCTTGCACGGTGCATAGATTTACACTATGGTGCAGAGGTGAGAGTGTGCTGTATCGGCTACGACTGAGCTGCTGCTGCTGTCGTATCCTGCTCTGGTGCTCTCATTATGCTGCCTTGCACGGTGCACAGATTTGCACTATGGGGCAGAGGTGAGTGTGTGCTGTATCGGCTACAACTGAGCTGCTGCTGCTCTCGTATCCTGCTCTGGTGCTCTCATTATGCTGCCTTGCACAGTGCACAGATGTGCACTATAGTGCAGAGGTGAGTGTGTGCTGTATCGGCTACGACTGAGCTGCTGCTGCTGTCGTATCCTGCTCTGGTGCTCTCATTACGCTGCCTTGCACGGTGCACAGATTTGTACTATGGTGCAGAGGTGAGAGTGCGCTGTATCGGCTACGACTGAGCTGCTGCTGCTGTCGTATCCTGCTCTGGTGCTCTCATTACACTGCCTTGCACGGTGCACAGATGTGCACTATGGTGCAGAGGTGAGTGTGTGCTGTATCGGCTACGACTGAGCTGCTGCTGCTGTCGTATCCTGCTCTGGTGCTCTCATTACGCTGCCTTGCACGGTGCACAGATTTGCACTATGGTGCAGAGGTGAGAGTGTGCTGTATCGGCTACGACTGAGCTGCTGCTGCTGTCGTATCCTGCTCTGGTGCTCTCATTACGCTGCCTTGCACGGTGCACAGATTTGCACTATGGTGCAGAGGTGAGTGTGTGCTGTATCGGCTACGACTGAGCTGCTGCTGCTGTCGTATCCTGCTCTGGTGCTCTCATTACGCTGCCTTGCACAGTGCACAGATTTGCACTATGGTGCAGAGGTGAGAGTGTGCTGTATCGGCTACGACTGAGCTGCTGCTGCTGTCGCATCCTGCTCTGGTGCTCTCATTACGCTGCCTTGCACGGTACACAGATTTGCACTATGGTGCAGAGGTGAGTGTGTGCTGTATCGGCTACGACTGAGCTGCTGCTGCTGTCGTATCCTGCTCTGGTGCTCTCATTACGCTGCCTTGCACGGTGCACAGATTTACACTATGGTGCAGAGGTGAGAGTGTGCTGTATCGGCTACGACTGAGCTGCTGCTGCTGTCGTATCCTGATCTGGTGCTCTCATTACGCTGCCTTGCACGATGCACAGATTTGCACTATGGGGCAGAGGTGAGTGTGTGCTGTATCGGCTACGACTGAGCTGCTGCTGCTGCCATATCCTGCTCTGGTGCTCTCATTACGCTGCCTTGCACGGTGCACAGATTTAGACTATGGTGCAGAGGTGAGTGTCAGCTGTATCGGCTACGACTGAGCTGCTGCTGCTGTCATATCCTGCTCTGGTGCTCTAATTCGGCTGCCTTGCACGATGCACAGATTTACACTATGGTGCAGAGGTGAGAGTGTGCTGTATCGGCTACTACTGACCTGCTGCTGCTGTCGTATCCTGCTCTGGTGCTCTCATTACGCTGCCTTGCACGGTGCACAGATTTGCACTATGGTGCAGAGGTGAGTGTGTGCTGTATCGGCTACGACTGAGTTGCTGCTGCTGTCGTATCCTGCTCTGGTGCTCTCATTACGCTGCCTTGCACGATGCACAGATTTGCACTATGGTGCAGAGGTGACTGTGTGCTGTATCGGCTACGACTGAGCTGCTGCTGCTGTCGTATCCTGCTCTGGTGCTCTCATTACACTGCCTTGCACGGTGCACAGATTTGCACTATGGTGCAGAGGTGAGAGTGTGCTGTATCGGCTACGACTGAGCTGCTGCTGCTGTCGTCTCCTGCTCTTGTGCTCTAATTTCGCTGCCTTACACGGTGCACAGATTTGCACTATGGTGCAGAGGTGAGAGTGTGCTGTATCGGCTACGACTGAGCTGCTGCTGCTGTCGTATCCTGCTCTGGTGCTCTCATTACGCTGCCTTGCACGGTGCACAGATTTGGACTATGGTGCAGAGGTGAGTGTATGCTGTTTCGGCTACGACTGAGCTGCTGCTGCTGTCGTATCCTGCTCTGGTGCTCTCATTACGCTTCCTTGCACGGTGCATAGATTTACACTATGGTGCAGAGGTGAGAGTGTGCTGTATCGGCTACGACTGAGCTGCTGCTGCTGTCGTATCCTGCTCTGGTGCTCTCATTATGCTGCCTTGCACGGTGCACAGATTTGCACTATGGGGCAGAGGTGAGTGTGTGCTGTATCGGCTACAACTGAGCTGCTGCTGCTCTCGTATCCTGCTCTGGTGCTCTCATTATGCTGCCTTGCACAGTGCACAGATGTGCACTATAGTGCAGAGGTGAGTGTGTGCTGTATCGGCTACGACTGAGCTGCTGCTGCTGTCGTATCCTGCTCTGGTGCTCTAATTCGGCTACCTTGCACGATGCACAGATTTGCACTATGGTGCAGAGGTGAGAGTGTGCTGTATCGGCTACGACTGAGCTGCTGCTGCTGTCGTATCCTGCTCTGGTGCTCTCATTATGCTGCCTTGCACGGTGCACAGATTTGCACTATGGTGCAGAGGTGAGTGTGTGCTGTATCGGCTACGACTGAGCTGCTGCTGCTGTCGTATCCTGCTCTGGTGCTCTCATTACGCTGCCTTGCATGATGCACAGATTTGCACTATGGTGCAGAGGTGAGTGTGTGCTGTATCGGCTACGACTGAGCTGCTGCTGCTGTCGTATCCTGCTCTGGTGCTCTCATTACGCTGCCTTGCACGGTGCACAGATTTGTACTATGGTGCAGAGGTGAGAGTGCGCTGTATCGGCTACGACTGAGCTGCTGCTGCTGTCGTCTCCTGCTCTGGTGCTCTAACTACGCTGCCTTGCACGGGCACAGATTTGCACTATGGTGCAGAGGTGAGTGTGTGCTGAATCGGCTACGACTGAGCTGCTGCTGCTGTCGTATCCTGTTCTGGTGCTCACATTACGCTGCCTTGCACGATGCACAGATTTGCACTATGGGGCAGAGGTGAGTGTGCGCTGTATTGGCTACGACTGAGCTGCTGCTGCAGCCATATCCTGCTCTGGTGCTCTCATTACGCTGCCTTGCACGGTGCACAGATTTACACTATGGTGCAGAGGTGAGTGTGTGCTGTATCGGCTACGACTGAGCTGCTGCTGCTGTCATATCCTGCTCTGGTGCTCTAATTCGGCTGCCTTGCACGATGCACAGATTTACACTATGGTGCAGAGGTGAGAGTGTGCTGTATCAGCTACTACTGACCTGCTGCTGCTGTCGTATCCTGCTCTGGTGCTCTCATTACGCTGCCTTGCACGGTGCACAGATTTGCACTATGGTGCAGAGGTGAGTGTGCGCTGTATCGGCTACGACTGAGCTGCTGCTGCTGCCATATCCTGCTCTGGTGCTCTCATTACGCTGCCTTGCACGGTGCACAGATTTACACTATGGTGCAGGGGTGAGTGTGTGCTGTATCGGCTACGACTGAGCTGCTGCTGCTGTCATATCCTGCTCTGGTGCTCTAATTCGGCTGCCTTGCACGATGCACAGATTTACACTATGGTGCAGAGGTGAGAGTGTGCTGTATCAGCTACTACTGACCTGCTGCTGCTGTCGTATCCTGCTCTGGTGCTCTCATTACGCTGCCTTGCACGGTGCACAGATTTGCACTATGGTGCAGAGGTGAGTGTGTGCTGTATCGGCTACGACTGAGTTGCTGCTGCTGTCGTATCCTGCTCTGGTGCTCTCATTACGCTGCCTTGCACGATGCACAGATTTGCACTATGGTGCAGAGGTGAGTGTGTGCTGTATCGGCTACGACTGAGCTGCTGCTGCTGTCGTATCCTGCTCTGGTGCTCTCATTACACTGCCTTGCACGGTGCACAGATTTGCACTATGGTGCAGAGGTGAGAGTGTGCTGTATCGGCTACGACTGAGCTGCTGCTGCTGTCGTCTCCTGCTCTTGTGCTCTAATTTCGCTGCCTTGCACGGTGCACAGATTTGCACTATGGTGCAGAGGCGAGAGTGTGCTGTATCGGCTACGACTGAGCTGCTGCTGCTGTCGTATCCTGCTCTGGTGCTCTCATTACGCTGCCTTGCACGGTGCACAGATTTGGACTATGGTGCAGAGGTGAGAGTGCGCTGTATCGGCTACGACTGAGCTGCTGCTGCTGTCGTATCCTGCTCTGGTGCTCTCATTACACTGCCTTGCACGGTGCACAGATGTGCACTATGGTGCAGAGGTGAGTGTGTGCTGTATCGGCTACGACTGAGCTGCTGCTGCTGTCGTATCCTGCTCTGGTGCTCTCATTACGCTGCCTTGCACGGTGCACAGATTTGCACTATGGTGCAGAGGTGAGAGTGTGCTGTATCGGCTACGACTGAGCTGCTGCTGCTGTCGTATCCTGCTCTGGTGCTCTCATTACGCTGCCTTGCACGGTGCACAGATTTGCACTATGGTGCAGAGGTGAGTGTGTGCTGTATCGGCTACGACTGAGCTGCTGCTGCTGTCGTATCCTGCTCTGGTGCTCTCATTACGCTGCCTTGCACAGTGCACAGATTTGCACTATGGTGCAGAGGTGAGAGTGTGCTGTATCGGCTACGACTGAGCTGCTGCTGCTGTCGCATCCTGCTCTGGTGCTCTCATTACGCTGCCTTGCACGGTACACAGATTTGCACTATGGTGCAGAGGTGAGTGTGTGCTGTATCGGCTACGACTGAGCTGCTGCTGCTGTCGTATCCTGCTCTGGTGCTCTCATTACGCTGCCTTGCACGGTGCACAGATTTACACTATGGTGCAGAGGTGAGAGTGTGCTGTATCGGCTACGACTGAGCTGCTGCTGCTGTCGTATCCTGATCTGGTGCTCTCATTACGCTGCCTTGCACGATGCACAGATTTGCACTATGGGGCAGAGGTGAGTGTGTGCTGTATCGGCTACGACTGAGCTGCTGCTGCTGCCATATCCTGCTCTGGTGCTCTCATTACGCTGCCTTGCACGGTGCACAGATTTAGACTATGGTGCAGAGGTGAGTGTCAGCTGTATCGGCTACGACTGAGCTGCTGCTGCTGTCATATCCTGCTCTGGTGCTCTAATTCGGCTGCCTTGCACGATGCACAGATTTACACTATGGTGCAGAGGTGAGAGTGTGCTGTATCGGCTACTACTGACCTGCTGCTGCTGTCGTATCCTGCTCTGGTGCTCTCATTACGCTGCCTTGCACGGTGCACAGATTTGCACTATGGTGCAGAGGTGAGTGTGTGCTGTATCGGCTACGACTGAGTTGCTGCTGCTGTCGTATCCTGCTCTGGTGCTCTCATTACGCTGCCTTGCACGATGCACAGATTTGCACTATGGTGCAGAGGTGACTGTGTGCTGTATCGGCTACGACTGAGCTGCTGCTGCTGTCGTATCCTGCTCTGGTGCTCTCATTACACTGCCTTGCACGGTGCACAGATTTGCACTATGGTGCAGAGGTGAGAGTGTGCTGTATCGGCTACGACTGAGCTGCTGCTGCTGTCGTCTCCTGCTCTTGTGCTCTAATTTCGCTGCCTTACACGGTGCACAGATTTGCACTATGGTGCAGAGGTGAGAGTGTGCTGTATCGGCTACGACTGAGCTGCTGCTGCTGTCGTATCCTGCTCTGGTGCTCTCATTACGCTGCCTTGCACGGTGCACAGATTTGGACTATGGTGCAGAGGTGAGTGTATGCTGTTTCGGCTACGACTGAGCTGCTGCTGCTGTCGTATCCTGCTCTGGTGCTCTCATTACGCTTCCTTGCACGGTGCATAGATTTACACTATGGTGCAGAGGTGAGAGTGTGCTGTATCGGCTACGACTGAGCTGCTGCTGCTGTCGTATCCTGCTCTGGTGCTCTCATTATGCTGCCTTGCACGGTGCACAGATTTGCACTATGGGGCAGAGGTGAGTGTGTGCTGTATCGGCTACAACTGAGCTGCTGCTGCTCTCGTATCCTGCTCTGGTGCTCTCATTATGCTGCCTTGCACAGTGCACAGATGTGCACTATAGTGCAGAGGTGAGTGTGTGCTGTATCGGCTACGACTGAGCTGCTGCTGCTGTCGTATCCTGCTCTGGTGCTCTAATTCGGCTACCTTGCACGATGCACAGATTTGCACTATGGTGCAGAGGTGAGAGTGTGCTGTATCGGCTACGACTGAGCTGCTGCTGCTGTCGTATCCTGCTCTGGTGCTCTCATTATGCTGCCTTGCACGGTGCACAGATTTGCACTATGGTGCAGAGGTGAGTGTGTGCTGTATCGGCTACGACTGAGCTGCTGCTGCTGTCGTATCCTGCTCTGGTGCTCTCATTACGCTGCCTTGCATGATGCACAGATTTGCACTATGGTGCAGAGGTGAGTGTGTGCTGTATCGGCTACGACTGAGCTGCTGCTGCTGTCGTATCCTGCTCTGGTGCTCTCATTACGCTGCCTTGCACGGTGCACAGATTTGTACTATGGTGCAGAGGTGAGAGTGCGCTGTATCGGCTACGACTGAGCTGCTGCTGCTGTCGTCTCCTGCTCTGGTGCTCTAACTACGCTGCCTTGCACGGGCACAGATTTGCACTATGGTGCAGAGGTGAGTGTGTGCTGAATCGGCTACGACTGAGCTGCTGCTGCTGTCGTATCCTGCTCTGGTGCTCACATTACGCTGCCTTGCACGATGCACAGATTTGCACTATGGGGCAGAGGTGAGTGTGCGCTGTATTGGCTACGACTGAGCTGCTGCTGCAGCCATATCCTGCTCTGGTGCTCTCATTACGCTGCCTTGCACGGTGCACAGATTTACACTATGGTGCAGAGGTGAGTGTGTGCTGTATCGGCTACGACTGAGCTGCTGCTGCTGTCATATCCTGCTCTGGTGCTCTAATTCGGCTGCCTTGCACGATGCACAGATTTACACTATGGTGCAGAGGTGAGAGTGTGCTGTATCAGCTACTACTGACCTGCTGCTGCTGTCGTATCCTGCTCTGGTGCTCTCATTACGCTGCCTTGCACGGTGCACAGATTTGCACTATGGTGCAGAGGTGAGTGTGCGCTGTATCGGCTACGACTGAGCTGCTGCTGCTGCCATATCCTGCTCTGGTGCTCTCATTACGCTGCCTTGCACGGTGCACAGATTTACACTATGGTGCAGAGGTGAGTGTGTGCTGTATCGGCTACGACTGAGCTGCTGCTGCTGTCATATCCTGCTCTGGTGCTCTAATTCGGCTGCCTTGCACGATGCACAGATTTACACTATGGTGCAGAGGTGAGAGTGTGCTGTATCAGCTACTACTGACCTGCTGCTGCTGTCGTATCCTGCTCTGGTGCTCTCATTACGCTGCCTTGCACGGTGCACAGATTTGCACTATGGTGCAGAGGTGAGTGTGTGCTGTATCGGCTACGACTGAGTTGCTGCTGCTGTCGTATCCTGCTCTGGTGCTCTCATTACGCTGCCTTGCACGATGCACAGATTTGCACTATGGTGCAGAGGTGAGTGTGTGCTGTATCGGCTACGACTGAGCTGCTGCTGCTGTCGTATCCTGCTCTGGTGCTCTCATTACACTGCCTTGCACGGTGCACAGATTTGCACTATGGTGCAGAGGTGAGAGTGTGCTGTATCGGCTACGACTGAGCTGCTGCTGCTGTCGTCTCCTGCTCTTGTGCTCTAATTTCGCTGCCTTGCACGGTGCACAGATTTGCACTATGGTGCAGAGGCGAGAGGGTGCTGTATCGGCTACGACTGAGCTGCTGCTGCTGTCGTATCCTGCTCTGGTGCTCTCATTACGCTGCCTTGCACGGTGCACAGATTTGGACTATGGTGCAGAGGTGAGTGTATGCTGTTTCAGCTACGACTGAGCTGCTGCTGCTGTCGTATCCTGCTCTGGTGCTCTCATTACGCTTCCTTGCACGGTGCATAGATTTACACTATGGTGCAGAGGTGAGAGTGTGCTGTATCGGCTACGACTGAGCTGCTGCTGCTGTCGTATCCTGCTCTGGTGCTCTCATTATGCTGCCTTGCACGGTGCACAGATTTGCACTATGGGGCAGAGGTGAGTGTGTGCTGTATCGGCTACAACTGAGCTGCTGCTGCTGTCGTATCCTGCTCTGGTGCTCTCATTATGCTGCCTTGCACAGTGCACAGATGTGCACTATGGTGCAGAGGTGAGTGTGTGCTGTATCGGCTACGACTGAGCTGCTGCTGCTGTCGTATCCTGCTCTGGTGCTCTAATTCGGCTACCTTGCACGATGCACAGATTTGCACTATGGTGCAGAGGTGAGAGTGTGCTGTATCGGCTACGACTGAGCTGCTGCTGCTGTCGTATCCTGCTCTGGTGCTCTCATTATGCTGCCTTGCACGGTGCACAGATTTGCACTATGGTGCAGAGGTGAGCGTGTGCTGTATCGGCTACGACTGAGCTGCTGCTGCTGTCGTATCCTGCTCTGGTGCTCTCATTACGCTGCCTTGCATGATGCACAGATTTGCACTATGGTGCAGAGGTGAGTGTGTGCTGTATCGGCTACGACTGAGCTGCTGCTGCTGTCGTATCCTGCTCTGGTGCTCTCATTACGCTGCCTTGCACGGTGCACAGATTTGTACTATGGTGCAGAGGTGAGAGTGCGCTGTATCGGCTACGACTGAGCTGCTGCTGCTGTCGTCTCCTGCTCTGGTGCTCTAATTACGCTGCCTTGCACGGTGCACAGATTTGCACTATGGTGCAGAGGTGAGTGTGTGCTGAATCGGCTACGACTGAGCTGCTGCTGCTGTCGTATCCTGCTCTGGTGCTCTCATTACACTGCCTTGCACGGTGCACAGATTTACACTATGGTGCAGAGGTGAGAGTGTGCTGTATCGGCTACGACTGAGCTGCTGCTGCTGTCGTATCCTGCTCTGGTGCTCACATTACGCTGCCTTGCACGATGCACAGATTTGCACTATGGGGCAGAGGTGAGTGTGCGCTGTATCGGCTACGACTGAGCTGCTGCTGCTGCCATATCCTGCTCTGGTGCTCTCATTACGCTGCCTTGCACAGTGCACAGATTTACACTATGGTGCAGAGGTGAGTGTGTGCTGTATCGGCTACGACTGAGCTGCTGCTGCTGTCATATCCTGCTCTGGTGCTCTAATTCGGCTGCCTTGCACGATGCACAGATTTACACTATGGTGCAGAGGTGAGAGTGTGCTGTATCGGCTACTACTGACCTGCTGCTGCTGTCGTATCCTGCTCTGGTGCTCTCATTACGCTGCCTTGCACGGTGCACAGATTTGCACTATGGTGCAGAGGTGAGTGTGTGCTGTATTGGCTACGACTGAGCTGCTGCTGCTGTCGTATCCTGCTCTGGTGCTCTCATTACACTGCCTTGCACGGTGCACAGATTTGCACTATGGTGCAGAGGTGAGAGTGTGCTGTATCGGCTACGACTGAGCTGCTGCTGCTGTCGTATCCTGCTCTGGTGCTCTCATTACGCTGCCTTGCACGGTACACAGATTTGGACTATGGTGCAGAGGTGAGTGTATGCTGTTTCGGCTACGACTGAGCTGCTGCTGCAGTCGTATCCTGCTCTGGTGCTCTCATTACACTTCCTTGCACCGTGCATAGATTTACACTATGGTGCAGAGGTGAGAGTGTGCTGTATCGGCTACGACTGAGCTGCTGCTGCTGTCGTATCCTGCTCTGGTGCTCTCATTACGCTGCCTTGCACGTTGCACAGATTTGCACTATGGGGCAGAGGTGAGTGTGTGCTGTATCGGCTACGACTGAGCTGCTGCTGCTGTCGTATCCTGCTCTGGTGCTCTCATTATGCTGCCTTGCACGGTGCACAGATGTGCACTATGGTGCAGAGGTGAGTGTGTGCTGTATCGGCTACGACTGAGCTGCTGCTGCTGTCGTATCCTGCTCTTGTGCTCTAATTCGGCTACCTTGCACGATGCACAGATTTGCACTATGGTGCAGAGGTGAGAGTGTGCTGTATTGGCTACGACTGAGCTGCTGCTGCTGTCGTATCCTGCTCTGGTGCTCTAATTCGGCTACCTTGCACGATGCACAGATTTGCACTATGGTGCAGAGGTGAGAGTGTGCTGTATCGGCTACGACTGAGCTGCTGCTGCTGTCGTATCCTTCTCTGGTGCTCTCCTTATGCTGCCTTGCACGGTGCACAGATTTGCACTATGGTGCAGAGGTGAGTGTGTGCTGTATCGGCTACGACTGAGCTGCTGCTGCTGTCGTATCCTGCTCTGGTGCTCTCATTACGCTGCCTTGCATGGTGCACAGATGAGCACTATGGTGCAGAGGTGAGTGTGTGCTGTATCTGTGACAACTGAGCTGCTGCTGCTGTCGTATCCTGCTCTGGTGCTCTCATTACGCTGCCTTGCACGGTGCACAGATGTGCACTATGGTGCAGAGGTGAGTGTGTGCTGTATCGGCTACGACTGAGCTGCTGCTGCTGTCGTATCCTGCTCTGGTGCTCTCATTACGCTGCCTTGCACGGTGCACAGATTTGCACTATGGTGCAGAGGTGAGAGTGTGCTGTATCGGCTACGACTGAGCTGCTGCTGCTGTCGTATCCTGCTCTGGTGCTCTCATTACGCTGCCTTGCACGGTGCACAGATTTGCACTATGGTGCAGAGGTGAGTGTGTGCTGTATCGGCTACGACTGAGCTGCTGCTGCTGTCGTATCCTGCTCTGGTGCTCTCATTACGCTGCCTTGCACAGTGCACAGATTTGCACTATGGTGCAGAGGTGAGAGTGTGCTGTATCGGCTACGACTGAGCTGCTGCTGCTGTCGTATCCTGCTCTGGTGCTCTCATTACGCTGCCTTGCACGGTACACAGATTTGCACTATGGTGCAGAGGTGAGTGTGTGCTGTATCGGCTACGACTGATCTGCTGCTGCTGTCGTATCCTGCTCTGATGCTCTCATTACGCTGCCTTGCACGGTGCACAGATTTACACTATGGTGCAGAGGTGAGAGTGTGCTGTATCGGCTACGACTGAGCTGCTGCTGCTGTCGTATCCTGATCTGGTGCTCTCATTACGATGCCTTGCACGATGCACAGATTTGCACTATGGGGCAGAGGTGAGTGTGTGCTGTATCGGCTACGACTGAGCTGCTGCTGCTGCCATATCCTGCTCTGGTGCTCTCATTACGCTGCCTTGCACGGTGCACAGATTTACACTATGGTGCAGAGGTGAGTGTCTGCTGTATCGGCTACGACTGAGCTGCTGCTGCTGTCATATCCTGCTATGGTGCTCTAATTTGGCTGCCTTGCACGATGCACAGATTTACACTATGGTGCAGAGGTGAGAGTGTGCTGTATCGGCTACTACTGACCTGCTGCTGCTGTCGTATCCTGCTCTGGTGCTCTCATTACGCTGCCTTGCACGGTGCACAGATTTGCACTATGGTGCAGAGGTGAGTGTGTGCTGTATCAGCTACGACTGAGTTGCTGCTGCTGTCGTATCCTGCTCTGGTGCTCTCATTACGCTGCCTTGCACGATGCACAGATTTGCACTATGGTGCAGAGGTGAGTGTGTGCTGTATCGGCTACGACTGAGCTGCTGCTGCTGTCGTATCCTGCTCTGGTGCTCTCATTACACTGCCTTGCACGGTGCACAGATTTGCACTATGGTGCAGAGGTGAGAGTGTGCTGTATCGGCTACGACTGAGCTGCTGCTGCTGTTGTCTCCTGCTCTTGTGCTCTAATTTCGCTGCCTTGCACGGTGCACAGATTTGCACTATGGTGCAGATGTGAGAGTGTGCTGTATCAGCTACGACTGAGCTGCTGCTGCTGTCGTATCCTGCTCTGGTGCTCTCATTACGCTGCCTTGCACGGTGCACAGATTTGGACTATGGTGCAGAGGTGAGTGTATGCTGTTTCGGCTACGACTGAGCTGCTGCTGCTGTCGTATCCTGCTCTGGTGCTCTCATTACGCTTCCTTGCACGGTGCATAGATTTACGCTATGGTGCAGAGGTGAGAGTGTGCTGTATCGGCTATGACTGAGCTGCTGCTGCTGTCGTATCCTGCTCTGGTGCTCTCATTTTGCTGCCTTGCACGGTGCACAGATTTGCACTATGGGGCAGAGGTGAGTGTGTGCTGTATCGGCTACAACTGAGCTGCTGCTGCTGTCGTATCCTGCTCTGGTGCTCTCATTATGCTGCCTTGCACAGTGCACAGATGTGCACTATGGTGCAGAGGTGAGTGTGTGCTGTATCGGCTATGACTGAGCTGCTGCTGCTGTCGTATCCTGCTCTGGTGCTCTAATTCGGCTACCTTGCACGATGCACAGATTTGCACTATGGTGCAGAGGTGAGAGTGTGCTGTATCGGCTACGACTGAGCTGCTGCTGCTGTCGTATCCTGCTCTGGTGCTCTCATTATGCTGCCTCGCACGGTGCACAGATTTGCACTATGGTGCAGAGGTGAGTGTGTGCTGTATCGGCTACGACTGAGCTGCTGCTGCTGTCGTATCCTGCTCTGGTGCTCTCATTACGCTGCCTTGCATGACGCACAGATTTGCACTATGGTGCAGAGGTGAGTGTGTGCTGTATCGGCTACGACTGAGCTGCTGCTGCTGTCGTATCCTGCTCTGGTGCTCTCATTACGCTGCCTTGCACGGTGCACAGATTTGTACTATGGTGCAGAGGTGAGAGTGCGCTGTATCGGCTACGACTGAGCTGCTGCTGCTGTCGTCTCCTGCTCTGGTGCTCTAATTACGCTGCCTTGCACGGTGCACAGATTTGCACTATGGTGCAGAGGTGAGAGTGTGCTGTATCGGCTACGACTGAGCTGCTGCTGCTGTCGTATCCTGCTCTGGTGCTCTCATTACGCTGCCTTGCACGGTGCACAGATTTGCACTAAGGTGCAGAGGTGAGTGTGTGCTGTATCGGCTACGACTGAGCTGCTGCTGCTGTCGTATCCTGCTCTGGTGCTCTCATTACCCTGCCTTGCACGGTGCATATATTTGCACTATGGTGCAGAGGTGAGTGTGTGCTGTATCGGCTACGACTGAGCTGCTGCTGCTGTCGTATCCTGCTCTGGTGCTCTCATTACACTGCCTTGCAATGTGCACAGATTTGCACTATGGTGCAGAGGTGAGAGTGTGCTGTATCGGCTACGACTGAGCTGCTGCTGCTGTCGTATCCTGCTCTGGTGCTCTCATTACGCTGCCTTGCACGGTGCACAGATTTGCACTATGGTGCAGAGGTGAGTGTGTGCTGTATCGGCTACGACTGATCTGCTGCTGCTGTCGTATCCTGCTCTGATGCTCTCATTACGCTGCCTTGCACGGTGCACAGATTTACACTATGGTGCAGAGGTGAGAGTGTGCTGTATCGGCTACGACTGAGCTGCTGCTGCTGTCGTATCCTGATCTGGTGCTCTCATTACGATGCCTTGCACGATGCACAGATTTGCACTATGGGGCAGAGGTGAGTGTGTGCTGTATCGGCTACGACTGAGCTGCTGCTGCTGCCATATCCTGCTCTGGTGCTCTCATTACGCTGCCTTGCACGGTGCACAGATTTACACTATGGTGCAGAGGTGAGTGTCTGCTGTATCGGCTACGACTGAGCTGCTGCTGCTGTCATATCCTGCTATGGTGCTCTAATTTGGCTGCCTTGCACGATGCACAGATTTACACTATGGTGCAGAGGTGAGAGTGTGCTGTATCGGCTACTACTGACCTGCTGCTGCTGTCGTATCCTGCTCTGGTGCTCTCATTACGCTGCCTTGCACGGTGCACAGATTTGCACTATGGTGCAGAGGTGAGTGTGTGCTGTATCAGCTACGACTGAGTTGCTGCTGCTGTCGTATCCTGCTCTGGTGCTCTCATTACGCTGCCTTGCACGATGCACAGATTTGCACTATGGTGCAGAGGTGAGTGTGTGCTGTATCGGCTACGACTGAGCTGCTGCTGCTGTCGTATCCTGCTCTGGTGCTCTCATTACACTGCCTTGCACGGTGCACAGATTTGCACTATGGTGCAGAGGTGAGAGTGTGCTGTATCGGCTACGACTGAGCTGCTGCTGCTGTTGTCTCCTGCTCTTGTGCTCTAATTTCGCTGCCTTGCACGGTGCACAGATTTGCACTATGGTGCAGATGTGAGAGTGTGCTGTATCAGCTACGACTGAGCTGCTGCTGCTGTCGTATCCTGCTCTGGTGCTCTCATTACGCTGCCTTGCACGGTGCACAGATTTGGACTATGGTGCAGAGGTGAGTGTATGCTGTTTCGGCTACGACTGAGCTGCTGCTGCTGTCGTATCCTGCTCTGGTGCTCTCATTACGCTTCCTTGCACGGTGCATAGATTTACGCTATGGTGCAGAGGTGAGAGTGTGCTGTATCGGCTATGACTGAGCTGCTGCTGCTGTCGTATCCTGCTCTGGTGCTCTCATTTTGCTGCCTTGCACGGTGCACAGATTTGCACTATGGGGCAGAGGTGAGTGTGTGCTGTATCGGCTACAACTGAGCTGCTGCTGCTGTCGTATCCTGCTCTGGTGCTCTCATTATGCTGCCTTGCACAGTGCACAGATGTGCACTATGGTGCAGAGGTGAGTGTGTGCTGTATCGGCTATGACTGAGCTGCTGCTGCTGTCGTATCCTGCTCTGGTGCTCTAATTCGGCTACCTTACACGATGCACAGATTTGCACTATGGTGCAGAGGTGAGAGTGTGCTGTATCGGCTACGACTGAGCTGCTGCTGCTGTCGTATCCTGCTCTGGTGCTCTCATTATGCTGCCTCGCACGGTGCACAGATTTGCACTATGGTGCAGAGGTGAGTGTGTGCTGTATCGGCTACGACTGAGCTGCTGCTGCTGTCGTATCCTGCTCTGGTGCTCTCATTACGCTGCCTTGCATGATGCACAGATTTGCACTATGGTGCAGAGGTGAGTGTGTGCTGTATCGGCTACGACTGAGCTGCTGCTGCTGTCGTATCCTGCTCTGGTGCTCTCATTACGCTGCCTTGCACGGTGCACAGATTTGTACTATGGTGCAGAGGTGAGAGTGCGCTGTATCGGCTACGACTGAGCTGCTGCTGCTGTCGTCTCCTGCTCTGGTGCTCTAATTACGCTGCCTTGCACGGTGCACAGATTTGCACTATGGTGCAGAGGTGAGAGTGTGCTGTATCGGCTACGACTGAGCTGCTGCTGCTGTCGTATCCTGCTCTGGTGCTCTCATTACGCTGCCTTGCACGGTGCACAGATTTGCACTAAGGTGCAGAGGTGAGTGTGTGCTGTATCGGCTACGACTGAGCTGCTGCTGCTGTCGTATCCTGCTCTGGTGCTCTCATTACCCTGCCTTGCACGGTGCATATATTTGCACTATGGTGCAGAGGTGAGTGTGTGCTGTATCGGCTACGACTGAGCTGCTGCTGCTGTCGTATCCTGCTCTGGTGCTCTCATTACACTGCCTTGCAATGTGCACAGATTTGCACTATGGTGCAGAGGTGAGACTGTGCTGTATCGGCTACGACTGAGCTGCTGCTGCTGTCGTATCCTGCTCTGGTGCTCTCATTACGCTGCCTTGCACGGTGCACAGATTTGCACTATGGTGCAGAGGTGAGTGTGTGCTGTATCGGCTACGACTGAGTTGCTGCTGCTGTCGTATCCTGCTCTGGTGCTCTCATTACGCTGCCTTGCACGATGCACAGATTTGCACTATGGTGCAGAGGTGAGTGTGTGCTGTATCGGCTACGACTGAGCTGCTGCTGCTGTCGTATCCTGCTCTGGTGCTCTCATTACACTGCCTTGCACGGTGCACAGATTTGCACTATGGTGCAGAGGTGAGAGTGTGCTGTATCGGCTACGACTGAGCTGCTGCTGCTGTCGTATCCTGCTCTGGTGCTCTAATTTGGCTACCTTGCACGATGCACAGATTTGCACTATGGTGCAGAGGTGAGAGTGTGCTCTATCGGCTACGACTGAGCTGCTGCTGCTGTCGTATCCTGCTCTGGTGCTCTCCTTATGCTGCCTTGCACGGTGCACAGATTTGCACTATGGTGCAGAGGTGAGTGTTTGCTGTATCGGCTACGACTGAGCTGCTGTCGTATCCTGCTCTGGTGCTCTCATTACGCTGCCTTGCACGGTGCACAGATTAGCACTATGATGCAGAGGTGAGTGTGTGCTGTATCTGTGACAACTGAGCTGCTGCTGCTGTCGTATCCTGCTCTGGTGCTCTCATTACGCTGCCTTGCACGGTGCACAGATGTGCACTATGGTGCAGAGGTGAGTGTGTGCTGTATCAGCTACGACTGAGCTGCTGCTGCTGTCGTATCCTGCTCTGGTGCTCTCATTACGCTGCCTTGCACGGTGCACAGATTTGCACTATGGTGCAGAGGTGAGAGTGTGCTGTATCGGCTACGACTGAGCTGCTGCTGCTGTCGTATCCTGCTCTGGTGCTCTCATTACGCTGCCTTGCACGGTGCACAGATTTGCACTATTGTGCAGAGGTGAGTGTGTGCTGTATCGGCTACGACTGAGCTGCTGCTGCTGTCATATCCTGCTCTGGTGCTCTCATTACGCTGCCTTGCACAGTGCACAGATTTGCACTATGGTGCAGAGGTGAGAGTGTGCTGTATCGGCTACGACTGAGCTGCTGCTGCTGTCGTCTCCTGCTCTGGTGCTCTAATTACGCTGCCTTGTACGGTGCACAGATTTGCACTATGGTGCAGAGGTGAGAGTGTGCTGTATCGGCTACGACTGAGCTGCTGCTGCTGTCGTATCCTGCTCTGGTGCTCTCATTACGCTGCCTTGCACGGTGCACAGATTTGCACTAAGGTGCAGAGGTGAGTGTGTGCTGTATCGGCTACGACTGAGCTGCTGCTGCTGTCGTATCCTGCTCTGGTGCTCTCATTACGCTGCCTTGCACGGTGCATATATTTGCACTATGGTGCAGAGGTGAGTGTGTGCTGTATCGGCTACGACTGAGCTGCTGCTGCTGTCGTATCCTGCTCTGGTGCTCTCATTACACTGCCTTGCAATGTGCACAGATTTGCACTATGGTGCAGAGGTGAGAGTGTGCTGTATCGGCTACGACTGAGCTGCTGCTGCTGTCGTATCCTGCTCTGGTGCTCTCATTACGCTGCCTTGCACGGTGCACAGATTTGCACTATGGTGCAGAGGTGAGCGTGTGCTGTATCGGCTACGACTGAGCTGCTGCTGCTGTCGTATCCTGCTCTGGTGCTCTCATTACACTGCCTTGCACGGTGCACAGATTTGCACTATGGTGCAGAGGTGAGTGTGTGCTGTATCGGCTACGACTGAGTTGCTGCTGCTGTCGTATCCTGCTCTGGTGCTCTCATTACGCTGCCTTGCACGATGCACAGATTTGCACTATGGTGCAGAGGTGAGCGTGTGCTGTATCGGCTACGACTGAGCTGCTGCTGCTGTCGTATCCTGCTCTGGTGCTCTCATTACACTGCCTTGCACGGTGCACAGATTTGCACTATGGTGCAGAGGTGAGAGTGTGCTGTATCGGCTACGACTGAGCTGCTGCTGCTGTCGTATCCTGCTCTGGTGCTCTAATTTGGCTACCTTGCACGATGCACAGATTTGCACTATGGTGCAGAGGTGAGAGTGTGCTCTATCGGCTACGACTGAGCTGCTGCTGCTGTCGTATCCTGCTCTGGTGCTCTCCTTATGCTGCCTTGCACGGTGCACAGATTTGCACTATGGTGCAGAGGTGAGTGTTTGCTGTATCGGCTACGACTGAGCTGCTGTCGTATCCTGCTCTGGTGCTCTCATTACGCTGCCTTGCACGGTGCACAGATTAGCACTATGATGCAGAGGTGAGTGTGTGCTGTATCTGTGACAACTGAGCTGCTGCTGCTGTCGTATCCTGCTCTGGTGCTCTCATTACGCTGCCTTGCACGGTGCACAGATGTGCACTATGGTGCAGAGGTGAGTGTGTGCTGTATCGGCTACGACTGAGCTGCTGCTGCTGTCGTATCCTGCTCTGGTGCTCTCATTACGCTGCCTTGCACGGTGCACAGATTTGCACTATGGTGCAGAGGTGAGAGTGTGCTGTATCGGCTACGACTGAGCTGCTGCTGCTGTCGTATCCTGCTCTGGTGCTCTCATTACGCTGCCTTGCACGGTGCACAGATTTGCACTATTGTGCAGAGGTGAGTGTGTGCTGTATCGGCTACGACTGAGCTGCTGCTGCTGTCATATCCTGCTCTGGTGCTCTCATTACGTTGCCTTGCACAGTGCACAGATTTGCACTATGGTGCAGAGGTGAGAGTGTGCTGTATCGGCTACGACTGAGCTGCTGCTGCTGTCGTATCCTGATCTGGTGCTCTCATTACGCTGCCTTGCACGATGCACAGATTTGCACTATGGGGCAGAGGTGAGTGTGTGCTGTATCGGCTACGACTGAGCTGCTGCTGCTGCCATATCCTGCTCTGGTGCTCTCATTACGCTACCTTGCACGGTGCACAGATTTACACTATGGTGCAGAGGTGAGTGTGTGCTGTATCGGCTACGACTGAGCTGCTGCTGCTGTCATATCCTGCTCTGGTGCTCTAATTCGGCTGCCTTGCACGATGCACAGATTTACACTATGGTGTAGAGGTGAGAGTGTGCTGTATCGGCTACTACTGACCTGCTGCTGCTGTCGTATCCTGCTCTGGTGCTCTCATTACGCTGCCTTGCACGGTGCACAGATTTGCACTATGGTGCAGAGGTGAGTGTGTGCTGTATCGGCTACGACTGAGTTGCTGCTGCTGTCGTATCCTGCTCTGGTGCTCTCATTACGCTGCCTTGCACGATGCACAGATTTGCACTATGGTGCAGAGGTGAGTGTGTGCTGTATCGGCTACGACTGAGCTGCTGCTGCTGTCGTATCCTGCTCTGGTGCTCTCATTACACTGCCTTGCACGGTGCACAGATTTGCACTATGGTGCAGAGGTGAGAGTGTGCTGTATCGGCTACGACTGAGCTGCTGCTGCTGTCGTCTCCTGCTCTGGTGCTCTAATTTCGCTGCCTTGCACGGTGCACAGATTTGCACTATGGTGCAGAGGTGAGTGTGTGCTGTATCGGCTACGACTGAGCTGCTGCTGCTGTCGTATCCTGCTCTGGTGCTCTCATTACGCTGCCTTGCACGGTGCACAGATTTGCACTATGGTGCAGAGGTGAGTGTGTGCTGTATCGGCTACGACTGAGCTGCTGCTGCTGTCGTATCCTGCTCTGGTGCTCTCATTACGCTGCCTTGCACGGTGCACAGATTTACACTATGGTGCAGAGGTGAGAGTGTGCTGTTTCGGCTACGACTGAGCTGCTGCTGCTGTCGTATCCTGATCTGGTGCTCTCATTACGCTGCCTTGCACGATGCACAGATTTGCACTATGGGGCAGAGGTGAGTGTGTGCTGTATCGGCTACGACTGAGCTGCTGCTGCTGCCATATCCTGCTCTGGTGCTCTCATTACGCTGCCGTGCACGGTGCACAGATTTACACGATGGTGCAGAGGTGAGTGTGTGCTGTATCGGCTACGACTGAGCTGCTGCTGCTGTCATATCCTGCTCTGGTGCTCTAATTTGGCTGCCTTGCACGATGCACAGATTTACACTATGGTGCAGAGGTGAGAGTGTGCTGTATCGGCTACTACTGACCTGCTGCTGCTGTCGTATCCTGCTCTGGTGCTCTCATTACGCTGCCTTGCACGGTGCACAGATTTGCACTATGGTGCAGAGGTGAGTGTGTGCTGTATCGGCTACGACTGAGTTGCTGCTGCTGTCGTATCCTGCTCTGGTGCTCTCATTACGCTGCCTTGCACGATGCACAGATTTGCACTATGGTGCAGAGGTGAGTGTGTGCTGTATCGGCTACGACTGAGCTGCTGCTGCTGTCGTATCCTGCTCTGGTGCTCTCATTACACTGCCTTGCACGGTGCACAGATTTGCACTATGGTGCAGAGGTGAGAGTGTGCTGTATCGGCTACGACTGAGCTGCTGCTGCTGTCGTCTCCTGCTCTGGTGCTCTAATTTCGCTGCCTTGCACGGTGCACAGATTTGGACTATGGTGCAGAGGTGAGAGTGTGCTGTATCGGCTATGACTGAGCTGCTGCTGCTGTCGTATCCTGCTCTGGTGCTCTCTTTACGCTGCCTTGCACGGTGCACAGATTTGGACTATGGTGCAGAGGTGAGTGTATGCTGTTTCGGCTACGACTGAGCTGCTGCTGCTGTCGTATCCTGCTCTGGTGCTCTCATTACGCTTCCTTGCACGGTGCAAAGATTTACACTATGGTGCAGAGGTGAGAGTGTGCTGTATCGGCTACGACTGAGCGGCTGCTGCTGTCGTATCCTGCTCTGGTGCTCTCATTATGCTGCCTTGCACGGTGCACAGATTTGCACTATGGTGCAGAGGTGAGTGTGTGCTGTATCGGCTACGACTGAGCTGCTGCTGCTGTCGTATCCTGCTCTGGTGCTCTCATTACGCTGCCTTGCACGATGCACAGATTTGCACTATGGTGCAGAGGTGAGTGTGTGCTGTATCGGCTACGACTGTGCTGCTGCTGCTGTCGTCTCCTGCTCTGGTGCTCTAATTATGCTGCCTTGCACGGTGCACAGATTTGCACTATGGTGCAGAGGTGAGAGTGTGCTGTATCGGCTACGACTGAGCTGCTGCTGCTGTCGTATCCTGCTCTGGTGCTCTCATTACGCTGCCTTGCACGGTGCACAGATTTGCACTACGGTGCAGAGGTGAGTGTGTGCTGTATCGGCTACGACTGAGCTGCTGCTGCTGTCGTATCCTGCTCTGGTGCTCTCATTACGCTGCCTTGCACGGTGCATATATTTGCACTATGGTGCAGAGGTGAGTGTGTGCTGTATCGGCTACGACTGAGCTGCTGCTGCTGTCGTATCCTGCTCTGGTGCTCTCATTACACTGCCTTGCAATGTGCACAGATTTGCACTATGGTGCAGAGGTGAGTGTGTGCTTTATCGACTACGACTGAGCTGCTGCTGCTGTCGTATCCTGCTCTGGTGCTCTCATTATGCTGCCTTGCACGGTGCACAGATTTGCACTATGGTGCAGAGATGAGAGTGTGCTGTATCGGCTACGACTGAGCTGCTGCTGCTGTTGTCTCCCGCTCTGGTGCTCTAATTACGCTGCCTTGCACAGTGCACAGATTTGCACTATGGTGCAGAGGTGAGTGTGTGCTGTATCGGCTACGACTGAGCTGCTGCTGCTGTCATATCCTGCTCTGGTGCTCTCATTACGCTGCCTTGCACGGTGCACAGATTTACACTATGGTGCAGAGGTGAGAGTGTGCTGTATCTGCTACGACTGAGCTGCTGCTGCTGTCGTATCCTGCTCTGGTGCTCTCATTACGCTGCCTTGCACGGTGCATAGATTTGCACTATGGTGCAGTTGTGAGAGTGTGCTGTATCGGCTACGACTGAGATGCTGTTGCTGTCGTATCCTGCTCTGGTGCTCTCATTACGCTGCCTTGCACGGTGTACAGATTTGCACTATCATGCAGAGGTGAGTGTGTGCTGTATCGGCTACGACTGAGCTGCTGCTGCTGTCGTCTCCGGCTCTGGTGCTCTCATTACGCTGCCTTGCACGGTGCACAGATTTGCACTATGGTGCAGAGGTGAGTGTGTGCTGTATCGGCTACGACTGAGCTGCTGCTGCTGTCGTATCCTGCTCTGGTGCTCTCATTTTGCTGCCTTGCACGGTGCACAGATTTACACTATGGTGCAGAGGTGAGAGTGTGCTGTACCGGCTACGACTGAGCTGCTGCTGCTGTCGTATCCTGCTCTGGTGCTCTCATTACGCTGCCTTGCACGGTGCACAGATTTGCACTATGGTGCAGAGGTGAGTGTGTACTGTATCGGCTACGACTGAGCTGCTGCTGCTGTCGTATCCTGCTCTGGTGCTCTCATTATGCTGCCTTGCACGGTGCACAGATTTGCACTATGATGCAGAGGTGAGTGTGTGCTGGATAGCATAGGATTTGTAGTGGAAGCATACACTTCCAGCGTGAGGTCCCATACTTAAACTCAGAAGGATCCCAATCATTAGGGAGTGTGCTGTGCCCCGCCACACTCATGCATTCTATAGGATTTGTACAGGAAGCAGACCCTTCCAGTGTGAAGTCCTGAACTGAAACAAACTCAGAAGGATCCCAGTCATTAGGTCGTGTGCTGAGCCCCGCCACACACATGGAATCCATAGTTTTTTTAGCAAATAAAAACATTTCCTCTTCTTAACGCCTGCTTCTAGGAGGTGTCAGCTTTAGACACAAAGCCTTGTCTGATTATCTTAGTAGATTGGGCTTTTTATGAAAAATGATGAGAGTTTGTGCTGATCCACCCGATTAACACTCCAAGAATACCTCCTTGGCGCAAAGTGATACAGACCAGAGCTAAGAGTTTTTTGTTTTGGGAAAAGGGCATCTTTTCGGCTCAAAGGGCCTTTTCCAATGGAAAGTAAATACCAATGTATCACTTTGTACCACTTCAAGTCACTTCATGATGGTGCAAAAAGTTAGTAAATCTAGGCCTGACTGTTATTAACCTCCCTTGGCACCAAGTGACAGTGGCATGGTACCAGCTTTGGTACATAGAGTGAGTCACGCTCCACAGCCGGCACCCACTGACGGCTACTGAGTTACTGTGACACACACAGGGAGTGACTGGCCAGTCTTTGAAGACACGGAGAGTCACTGATTTGTCATGGCACTGACTGGTACTGACATGGTACCAAAATATATAGATGTTTGTAATATTAATCTGCTCATTTATCTACCACACAGTAATGCCTAGAAAATGATTGTCAAGGTAAGTAGATGTGGGTTAGAGTAGTAAATATATATACTTCCCTGTGTATGTTTACCTTGTATGTCGGTAGTTGACATTTCATGCAGGTCAATAATTCTATATTTGATATTTTAATGCACATCCACTGACTATCAGTGACTAGTCTTGACACACAATGAGAGTTCAACTCATTCTTGGCACACACTGACAATCAGTTGTTGGCATTTCACTCACTGAGAGGCAATGGTCTGCAATGACACACACCAAGAGGCTATGGTCAGCACTGACACACTGAGATGCTATGGTCTGCATTGACACGCACCAAGAGGCTATGGTCAGCATTAACACGCACCAAGAGGCTATGGTCAGCACTGATACACACTCACAGGCTATGGTCAGCACTGACACACACCCAGAGACTATGGTCATCATTGACACACACCAAGAGGCTATGGTCAGCACTGACACGCACCAAGAGGCTATGGTCAGCATTAACACGCAGAAAGAGGCTATGGTCAGCACTGATACACACTCACAGGCTATGGTCAACACTGACACGCACCAAGAGACTATGGTCATCATTGACACACACCAAGAGGCTATGGTCAGCACGGACACGCACCAAGAGGCTATGGTCAGCACTGATACACACTCACAGGCTATGGTCAGCACTGACACACACCCAGAGACTATGGTCATCATTGACACACACCAAGAGGCTATGGTCAGCACTGACACGCACCAAGAGGCTATGGTCAGCATTAACACGCAGAAAGAGGCTATGGTCAGCACTGATACACACTCACAGGCTATGGTCAACACTGACACGCACCAAGAGACTATGGTCATCATTGACACACACCAAGAGGCTATGGTCAGCACGGACACGCACCAAGAGGCTATGGTCAGCACTGATACACACTCACAGGCTATGGTCAGCACTGACACACACCCAGAGACTATGGTCATCATTGACACACACCAAGAGGCTATGGTCAGCACGGACACGCACCAAGAGGCTATGGTCAGCACTGATACACACTCACAGGCTATGGTCAGCACTGACACACACCCAGAGACTATGGTCATCATTGACACACACCAAGAGGCTATGGTCAGCACTGACACGCACCAAGAGGCTATGGTCAGCACTGACACACACCAAGAGGCTATAGTCAGCACTGACACACACCCAGAGACTATGGTCATCATTGACACACACCAAGAGGCTATGGTCAGCACGGACACGCACCAAGAGGCTATGGTCAGCACTGATACACACTCACAGGCTATGGTCAGCCCTGACACACACTAAGAGGCTATGGTCAGCACTGACACACACTCACAGGCTATGGTCAGCACTGACACACACCAGGAAGCTATGGTCAGCACTGACATACACCGAGAGGCTATGGTCAGCACTGACACACACTGAGAGGCTATGGTCAGCACTGAAACACACTGAGAGGCTATGGTCAGCACTGATGCACACCCAGAGGCTATGGACAACACTGACATACACCGAGAGGCTATGGTCTGTACTGACACACACCGAGAGGCTATGGTCAGCACTGAAACACACTGAGAGGCTATGGTCAGCGCTGAAACACACTGAGAGGCTATGGTCAGCACTGACACACACCGAGAGGCTATGGTCTGCACTGACACACACTGAGAGGCTATCGTTGTGAGAAGGTGGCCTGATATAAGCTGTCCACTAGTTCTAGTGGGCTCCTTGTATCAGTCCGAAAAAACCCTTATGGTGATTGATAGGTTAAAGACAACCTTTATTGAAAGCGATTCTAGTGGTAGCTATGGAGAGCAGCCTTCAGGCTAAGTCTTGAAGGAATGTAAAGCAGCTTGTTTTACCAGTCTATAAACTCTTGAATGATCAAATGAAAAGATAACCACACCAGGCATATATTCAAAATATATGTATTTAATATAAAACACACCCCTCTAGTCTCTTTATGAGACTGGAGTTCGAAGTACTAAAGTTACAAGTGATCAAGCATCCGTAAAAGCACAAATACACGTTTGGGCCCCAGGGGTGTACCAAACCATATACTAAAAAAGTGGTATAAGAACCACGACTGGAGTAGGCACTAGGCCTATTGCCTCTAGAATTGCTGGGACCCCAAGGTACCACCCAAGGTAGTGACACAGGGGACCCACGGGAGCCGTATGCAGTGTGAAAACACAACAGCGGGTTCCTCTGGGGATGCAGAGGCTTCAGAATTGCAGGCCAGTCAGTTGCTTCTTTGGTGCCTGCCAAGCAGGGGAGTCACTCCTTGACCCCAAGGGAGATTTCTTCCATCTTCTAGTCGTGATAGAAAGTCGAAGGTCCAGGATATATGTTGCAGAGGTTTGTCCAGGGTAATCTAAAGTCCTAGGGACTGGATTCCTATACTTATACTAAGTTTAGGGGATGGACTAACTCTAAGGCCCCACCTATGGGTGGACCCATTTCCGGTTTACCTCTGATGGCTAAGGTCACTGAGAAGGCCATAAACTCAAGTCTGACTGATAACTTGGACAAAAATGGCCTGCTGGATAGGTCTCAGCATGGCTTTCGGCCCAAACACTCCACTGAATCTGCCCTCATAACGGCAGCAGAGGGCATTCGAGCAGCAGTTGATGGAGGAGGGAGGGCAAGTCTTGTCCTCCTTGATCTATATACCGCTTTCGATACCGTAAACCATGCGGTATTGTTACAGCGTTTAAAGGCGGTAGGGATTGCGGAACGGGCCTTGGCTTTACTTTCCTCATTCCTGGACAATAGACAGCAAAGCCTAAATTGGGCCGGTTTACACTCGGCCAATTTTGCCTTGCCATGTGGTGTACCACAAGGTTCTGCTCTCTCCCCGACTCTTTTCAATGTATATGTTAGGCCATTGGCCACATTAGTCAGGAAACATGATTTTACGTTAGTGTCCTACGCTGACGACTCACAATTGGTGATATCAGTTTCGGACAATCCTGATCTAATAGCGGCCAAATTTCATGCCTGTCTTACAGAGTGGGATGGAATGGATGCGCTTGAGTTTTTTAAAAATCAACACCGAGAAAACTGAAGTTATGGAGTTTGGTAGAGGCCCTTCATTGTGGAATACTCTATGGTGGCCACCTGAGGCCGGGCAATGTCCCCTACCGGTCACTAAGGTGAGGAACTTGAGGGTGATTTTTGATGACAAGTTGAACATGTCAGCCCAGGTTAACCTCTTCAGTGCCCATGACGAGATAGTCTTGTCATGGAGCACGGTTGCGCTGTGCCCATGACGAGACTATCTCGTCATGAACCCCACCCACTAGTGCAACGCCCGGCACAGGAGGGGGAAAGGGCGTGGCACTGAAGGGGTTAATAGTTTAACCTCTTCATGTTTCTTCTTGCTAAAAACTCTGCGGAAAATCTTCCCCTACATCCCTCGGACGTTACAGAAGACGGTGATGGCCGCGCTGGACTATTGTAATGCCATGTTCCTGGGTATTGATAAATACCAGGTTGGTAAGATCCAGTCTCTACAGAATGCAGCGGTCCGTGTCATTCTGAACCTACCCAGGGGTCATCCTACTTCTACGGGTAGAAGATCTCTACATTGGCTCCCGGTTCAGCAGAGAAACGAGTTTAAGGCACTATGTCTGGTACACCGAGCCTGTTTTGGTGGGGGTACCAATAATGGAAGAGATAGGTTCAGGCATTACATCCCTTCTCGTGAATTGCGTTCGGCTAGGCTTAGCCTTATCTGCACTTCTAGATTCAGATTAGCTAGATGGGGCGGTCGCTCTTTTGCCACCTGTGCAGCTAAGTTATGGAATCAGCTACCAGTGGACATGCGACTCCAACCGAACTATGCACTTTTGAGGAAGGCCCTGAAGTCTCTTCTGTTTCAGATCCATCAGTAATCGCCCCTTGTTGCTGACTAAGCACACTCCAGCGCCAAGACGCCGTTCTCTCTGGCATTCGAGCTTCTTTATACTTATACTTATACCTGGGGTGGGGGTGGTTACACCTGTTGGAAGGCGTTCCCCGGGGAGGCTCCGGAATGCGTTCCCGACCACCCGGAGGCCCACCTTACCCAGAGTTAGGCCGAGCAAGAGCAGGGAGGCCCTTCCTGGAAGGGTCTCGTACCTAGGATCGCACACGCTGCGCTTACTCCCTTCGTCGGATAGAGGGACACCACACAGTAATTCGTTGTAAGATAATATGCTTTTATCGGTGGTTGTCAGGGATCTGTATGATCCGGCAGGCAGGTGCAGAATTAATGCCACAAGCGGCAGCGATCTCGTAATGAGGGGAAACGGGGTAGCGGGACAGTCTTTGAATCAGTGTCTCTGCAAGGTATCCGGCGCCCAGCTCTCAATCCTCGAGCTGAGGGGATGTTGCTTCTCTCGGCAATCTCTGCCGATTCTCTTGGAGGAGCGGGCCGCGAGTCACTCAGCAGGCACCGGAGGGTCGTAGTTCAGGGAGCCGCGACAGCATCAGCAGGGCTCAGATGGTTCAGAGTTCAGGGAGCCGCGACGGCGTCAGCAGGGCTCAAATGGTTCAGAGTTCGGGGAGCCGCGACAGCGTCAGCAGGGCTCAGATGGTTCAGCGTTCGGGGAGCCGTGACAGCGTCAGCAGGGCTCAGATGGTTCAGAGTTCGGGGAGCCGCGACAGCGTCCGCAGGGCTCAGGTGGTTCAGAGTTCGGGTAGCGTTCTTCTGTTCGGGGAGCGATCGAGCCGCGACCAAGTCAGCAGGCTCTCGTCAGTCCAGGTCTTCTCTGCCCCCGTCCCGTCAGCACCCCTTGTTATACTCCCCCTCCTCTTTGAAGTCCGGAGTCCTCGCGGAGAGGGGTCTGGTGCCTGGGGGGCGGTGTGATGGGGTTTCCTGTCGCTCGGCCCTTTGATCTGTTCAGGTGGGCCCTGGAGGGATTCCAGATGCCCAGCAGGCGAGGCGCCCGCTCACCGGGGGCCTGGTGGTCGATCGAAACCTCCCTCGGGGGAGAGACCAGAGGTGTGACAGGGTCGGCGCCTCTCGGTCTGGTTTGGGGGGGGGGGTTTCGTTCGCCCTCGGCCGGGCATGCGTGTTGGGGATCTGGTCGGCCCTCGGGATGTTGGCCCACGGGAGCCGGAAGGCCGTGTCCACGAGGTTCGGCGTGGTTGTAGTGTAACTTGCTGGTCGGGAGGGCCCACGCCACGAGGCCGGTCTCACACGTGCCCCCCCCAGCTGAAAGGCGGGGAGAACTACCCATCCACTTGGGGGTTCTCCTCGCTGAAGCGGAAGAATCGGGACAGGCCGTCCGCGTTGGCGTGGTCCGTCCCGGGGCGATGTTCCACAGTGAAATCCATCCCTTGGAGGGAGATGGACCAGCGTAGCAGCTTGGGGTTTTCCCCTCGCATCTGCATCAACCACCGCAGGGGTCGATGATCTGTTTGTACTCGGAAGTGTGTTCCGAACAGGTAGGGCCATAGCTTTTTGAGGGCCCAGACTACTGCGAAGGTCTCTCTCTCAATTGTGCTCCACCGCTGTTCCCGGGACAGCAGCCTTCGGCTGATGAAGGCTATGGGCCGATCTATGCCCTTGTCGTCGAACTGGGAGAGGACTGCCCCGATGCCGTGTTCCGAGGCGTCCGTCTGGACCACAAACTCCTGGGCGTAGTCGGGTGCTTTGAGCACTGGAGCCGCGCACATGGCGGCCTTTAGGGTGTCGAACGCCTTCTGGCAGGAGGGAGTCCAGTGTACTTTCTTGGGGTGTTTTTTGGAGGTTAGTTCTGTGAGGGGGCCTGCGATGCTGCCATAGTTCTTAATAAACCTTCGGTAGTAGCCGGTGAGGCCCAGGAAGGCCCGGACTTCCGTTTGGGTTGCGGGGGGTTCCCAGGACAAGATGGCGTCGATCTTCGGCTGGAGGGGGGCGACCTGCCCACTTCCCACCTGGTGCCCCAGATAGGTTACGGAGCCGTGCCCAATTTGACATTTGCTGGCTTTGATGGTGAGGCCGGCCCGAAGCAGAGCCAGCAGGACTTGACGGAGGTGCTGGAGGTGCTCGGTCCATTGGGAGCTGAAGACCGCTATGTCGTCGAGGTATGCTGCGCTGAACCCCTCTAGTCCAGACAGGACCCTGTTCACCAGCCGCTGGAAGGTGGCCGGGGCATTCTTCATTCCAAACGGCATCACCCTAAAGCGGTAGTGTCCATCCGGGGTGGAGAAGGCGGAGCGCTCCTTGGCTCCCTCGGTGAGGGCAATCTGCCAGTATCCACTAGTCAGGTCGAAGGTGCTGAGGTAGCGAGCGGCCCCAAGGCGGTCAATGAGCTCGTCGGCACGGGGGATAGGGTGAGCGTCCGCTCGGGTGACCGCATTGAGTCCTCGGTAGTCCACGCAAAACCTCAGCTCGGGGGCAACACCCGGGGTAGTCGCTTTCGGGACCAGGACTACCGGGCTGGCCCAGGGGCTGTCGGAGGGTTCAATCACCCCGAGGTCTAGCATCTTCGCCACCTCGGTCTGGATGCAGGTTCGGACCCGATTAGGGACCCGGTAGGCCCGATGTCTCACTGGCGGGCTGTCGCCGGTGTTCATGTCGTGGACACACCAGTTGGTGACCCCAGGGGTCAGGGAGAAGAGGTCCGCGAACTGCCCTAGTAGCTGGCGGCAGTCGTCGGACTGTTGGGCTGTGAGGGCGGTTGACAGTCTCACTCCCTCCACGGACCCATCGGTCTCTTTCGCCCCCAGGGGGTCTGGAAGGGGCTCGGTGTCTTCTTCGGCCCCATCGTCGGTGGCCAGGAGTAAACTCAATTCGGTCCGTACAAAGTGAGGTTTGAGGCGGTTCACATGGAGAACCCGGAGGGGGTTCCGCGGGGACTGCACATCGACGAGATAGGTGACCTGGCTCTTCCGCTCGACCACCTTGAAGGGCCCAGTCCATTTATCTTGGAGAGCGCAGGGTCTCACCGGGGCCATGACCCAGACTTGTTGGCCCGGCTGAAACTCGACCAGCGTAGCATTCTGGTCATACCAGCGCTTCATTTCTTCCTGACTAGCCTCGAGGTTCGCTTCTGCGAGTTCTCTGAATTTTCGGGTCTGGTTGCGGAGCGCCAAGATGTATCGGAACACATCCGGAGGGGTCCCCCGGGGGGTTGTTTCCCACCCCTCCCTGACCAGGCTCAGGGGTCCTCGGACGGGGTGTCCATATAGTAGTTCGAATGGGCTGAATCCCAGGGATTTTTGGGGAACCTCCCGGTAGGCGAACAGGAGACATGGGAGGAGGACGTCCCACCTCCGGCGTAGGGGTTCCTCGAGGCCCATGATCATTCCTTTCAGTGTTTTGTTAAAGCGCTCGACTAGGCCGTTTCCTTGGGGGTGGTACGGGGTGGTGAATTTGTACGATACTCCGCACTGCTGCCAGAGGGACTTCATATATCGGGAGATAAAGTTCGTACCCCGGTCACTCACGACTTCGCGGGGGAACCCCATGCGGGAGAAGATCCCCATCAAGGCCCGGCCTACCACGGGGGCCGTCACGGTGCGGAGAGGGATGGCTTCGGGGTAACGGGTGGCATGATCCACCAGGACGAGGATGAATCGGTGGCCCTGGGTGGTCTTGGGGTCCAGCGGTCCCACAATGTCGATTCCTACCCGCTCAAAAGGGGTACTGACGACGGGGAAGGGCTGTAGCGGAGCCTTGCGCTTGCCCCCACTCTTTCCGCTGGCCTGGCACGTGGGGCAGGACTTGCAGTGGGCCTCCACATTTGCTCGCATCTTGGGCCAATAGAAGTGGGTGACGAGTCGTTGGTATGTCTTATCTTGGCCTAAGTGTCCGGCCAGGGGTACATCATGGGCCAGGCCCAGGAGGAGACTTCGGAAGCGTAGGGGTACCACTAGTACCCGGGCCGATCCCAACTCGGCCGACTTCTGTTCGCTGTACAGGAGGCCGTTCTCCCAGTATACCCAGTGGGTGCCAGTCCGGTCGCCTGCTGCTTGGGCCTCGGCCTGTTGTCGGGGTCCAATGAGGGACGGGCAGGTGGATTGTTCTTGGCAGAACTCTTTACGGGAGGGGCCCCCTTCGCAGGGCCACTGGGCCAGTTCTGGCAAGTCCTCGAGTTTGGTCAGGGTTTCGGGGTCGGAAGGCACTGACCCTTCATCGGGAGCGGTCGGTTCGTCCAGAAGGGGGTCGTTGGCCTCTGGTGGTGTATTCTGGATCTCGGGGATGGTGGCGGTGTCTAGCGGCATGGCCTCTCCCCCCTCGGAGGAAGGCGCCCTGAGAGTCATTGAGCGCGTGGTGGCGCATACCCACTCGGGTAGGCCCAGCATCTCGAAGTGGGCTCTTCGTTCCACTTGTCCCCACGGGGAGTTCTCAAGGTCGTTGCCCAGGAGGCAGTCCACGGGCTGGGAGGTTCGGACTGCCACCTTTAACTTGCCGGTGACTCCCCCCCATTCGAAGGGGACTAGGGCCATCCGGCAGAGGCTCTCGGAATTGTCTGATGATATGACGGGGCAAAAGGCGCCAGGCAGGATCTGATCTTCGGAGATCAGGTGACAATGAACCGCCGTGACACTCGCCCCCGTGTCCCGGAGGCCCTCGATGCGGTGACCGTTGACCGTTACCTGCTGTCGGTACTTATTCGTGTTGGCGGGCAGGGACGTTCCGGGGACCATCTCCCGGTCCCCTAGGGAGACCAAGGCCATGGCGGCTGGTTCCCATTCTTCGGAGTCTTCCATCTCTTCCCCCAGGGCTACGGAGGCCATCTGTCGAGCCGGCGGGGTTGTTGTGGTGGTCCGCTGGTACAGGGGACATTGAGGGTCGCTGGCATAGTGTCCGGTCTGTTGGCAGCGAAAACAGGTGATCCTCACTCGGGGCCCCGGCCTCCCTGGTGGCCCGGTGCTGGCCGGAGGTGGAGCTGGAAAGGGCGGAGATTGTCCTCTGGGAGGGCTGAGCGGGGATCCCCCCGGGAGCTCCCTTTGCCGGCCTTGATTCCCTCCGCCCCTCTGGCGGGGGGGTCCCTGACTGTGGCAACCGTAGTCTCCCACGGGGCCCCGGGCGGCCCGGGTGTTCACCCACCGGTCAGCCTCGACGGCCAGTTTTCGAGGGTCTGTGAGTTTGCTGTCCAGGAGGTGCTGGCACAGCTCTACGAAGCAATTAGCGGACAAGTGTTCCCACGCGATTAGATCGAACAGCTCCTCAAAGGTGGAAACCTTGCTGCCCTTGATCCATCCGTCCAAGGCCCGGCTGTAAAAGTTCACGTACTCCACCCAGGTGGTACCAGGTATCTTTTTTCAGTCTCTAAACCGTTGCCGGTACATTTCAGGGGTGAGCCCATATCTGGCTACTAGGGCCTCTTTCATGTGACTGTAGGAGTTCATCACCGTGGAGGGCAGGTCCAGCAGGGTATCTCTCCCCTTGCTCAGGAACCGGCCCCACAGCCCAGCCCCCCAGTCTTTCTGCGGGACTCGGTGGGAGGTCATGGCGACTTCGTAGGCCTTGAACCATTGCTGAATATCGTCGTTCTTATAGTATTCCTTCACCACATCTTTGGGGATGTGGACCTTTGGTTCCACGGTGGAGGAGATGGGTTGGGTTTCCGAGGGTCGGGCCTCCGCCTTCTTAGCCTTGAGCTCGATTTCTTTTAGGCTACGTTCGTGCTCTAGTTGGAGTTTTTTCTCTTCGTGTTCTCTCTGTCGTTTCTTTTCCTCTAGTTCTCCTTGTAGGCGTAACTGTTCCACCGCCAGTTTTTTTCAGCCAGTTTTAGCTCTCCTTCGATTTTTAATTTTGCTAGTTCTAGTTCGTGGTTGCGACCTCTTTCTCGGTCCGCTAGTTCCTCTGGGGATAGGCCCCCCTCGGGGGCGCCGTTCCTCCCCGGGGTGCTTCGTGGTTCGTTGGGAGGCTCTCCTTCTGTTTGTGTCCGGGGAGTTTCCTCCTCGACCCAGGTTTTTAATGCCCCCTGGAAGTCCTCTTTCGTGCTTAGTCCGGTGGTAGCGATTCCAAAGTCTTTGCAAAATTGTTTCAGTTCTCGGTGCGTATAAGATTCTAACTGGTCCTTTTGGAATGCCGTGCTCGGGTTGGTGCCTGCGGCACCTAGGGAAGTTTCTCCTTCCATTCTTCTTGGTAGTGCGTAAGCCGTCTACTGCACGATCTCTAGGTGTTGGCTCGGATCCCGTCGCCTGCCACCAAATGTTGGAAGGAGTTCCCCGGGGAGGCTGCAGAATGCGTTCCCGACCACCCGGAGGCCCACCTTACCCAGAGTTAGGCCGAGCAAGAGCAGGGAGGCCCTTCCTGGAAGGGTCTCGTACCTAGGATCGCACACGCTGCGCTTACTCCCTTCGTCGGATAGAGGGACACCACACAGTAATTCGTTGTAAGATAATATGCTTATATCGGTGGTTGTCAGGGATCTTTATGATCCGGCAGGCAGGTGCAGAATTAATGCCACAAGCGGCAGCGATCTCGTAATGAGGGGAAAAGGGGTAGCGGGACAGTCTTTGAATCAGTGTCTCTGCGAGGTATCCGGCGCCCAGCTCTCAATCCTCGAGCTGAGGGGATGTTGCTTCTCTCGGCAATCTCTGCCGATTCTCTTGGAGGAGCGGGCTGCGAGTCACTCAGCAGGCACCGGAGGGTCGTAGTTCAGGGAGCCGCGACAGCGTCAGCAGGGCTCAGATGGTTCAGAGTTCAGGGAGCCGCGACGGCGTCAGCAGGGCTCAGATGGTTCAGAGTTCGGGGAGCCGCGACAGCGTCCGCAGGGCTCAGGGGGTTCAGAGTTCGGGTAGCGTTCTTCTGTTCGGGGAGCGATCGAGCCGCGACCAAGTCAGCAGGCTCTCGTCAGTCCAGGTCTTCTCTGCCCCCGTCCCGTCAGCACCCCTTGTTATACTCCCCCTCCTCTTTGAAGTCCGGAGTCCTCGCGGAGAGGGGTCTGGTGCCTGGGGGGCTGTGTGATGGGGTTTCCTGTCGCTCGGCCCTTTGATCTGTTCAGGTGGGTCCTGGAGGGATTCCAGACGCCCAGCAGGCGAGGCGCCCGCTCACCGGGGGCCTGGTGGTCGATCGAAACCTCCCTCGGGGGAGAGACCAGAGGTGTGACAGGGTCGGCGCCTCTCGGTCTGGTTTGGGGGGGGGTTTCGTTCGCCCTCGGCCGGGCATGCGTGTTGGGGATCTGGTCGGCCCTCGGGATGTTGGCCCACGGGAGCCGGAAGGCCGTGTCCACGAGGTTCGGCGTGGTTGTAGTGTAACTTGCTGGTCGGGAGGGCCCACGCCACGAGGCCGGTCTCACAACACCCCTTCCCCTTTGTCCAGTTTCGCGCCAGAGCAGGGGCTGAGTGCCCCTGCAACCAGTTTGAACTGGGCTATGCACAGGGACACCTTGTGTGCCCCAGGCAGTGTCTCAAAAGCATTCTCTGAATGCACCCACCCTGCCCCAATACACATCTGCCTCTCTGGGGAGGTGGTTACACCTCCCTGTGACAGGAAACCTATTGTCCAGGCCTCCCCTGCCGGAGTTACCCTCAGCAGCAGGAGGCCAGACCCGTGTCTGTGGCAGTGGCATGCATTTTGTGATGCCAGGGCTTTGGAAAGTTTTAACAGGGTTTAGCCAGTGTGAACATGTCTCTCCCTCTAGAAGGGTGGAATGCTACCCACGCCGCCAGGACTGGCGGGGGGGAGGTTGTATTCCAAAGCGTTTGACACCAAACACGACATGTTTTGATGCAGCCATTCCAAAATTAGCATTTACCGCGAGGTTATAATGCACTTAAGAGTATATGGTATGGCTGTATCGCAGAACAGCCATAAGGAAGTATTTCCAAAAGCTGCAGAGGGGCTCAGCTCATGCTTGGGCACCCTCTCACATAAAACCAAGCACTCTGCCTTCAGGATTGTCAAGGCATGCCATAGGAGTGGCTTATTGGTTTATATGTGTCTGTATAAGGTAGTGATATAGGTAGCATATACTACAGTAAGGGGTGCAAGCACACCCTTACCCAGGCTGCAGTAGCAGACCTGTGGTGTCATTTTGGAGTGCTTCCCAGGGGTGGCATAATACATGCTGCAGCCCCTGGTAGACCTCTGAGGTACCTATGCCCTAGGTACATGGTATACCATATACTAGGGGCTTATAAGGCACTCGAGAATCCAATTAGATATGTACCTAATGTAGATGCAAACCATTTTACAGAGGAAGCCGCTAGGCTGGGGCCCTGAATAGCAAGAACCCAGTCCAACTAAGTCATAAACCAGCAAAACACCAGGCAAAAAGTGGGGGCAACCATATAGTCAGATTCCACCTTCCTACAATGGTCAGCACTGACACACACTGAGAGGCTATGGTCAGCACTGATGCACACCTAGAGGCTATGGACAGCACTGACATACACCGAGAAGCTATGGTCAGTATTGACACGCACTGAGAGGCTATGGTCTGCCCTGACACACACCAAGAGGCTGTAGTCAGCACTGACACACACTGAGAGGCTATGGTCAGTATTGACACACACTGAGAGGTGATGGTCCGCACTGACACACACCAAGAGGCTGTGGCCAGCACTGACACACACTGAGAGGCGATGGTCAGCACTGACACACACCAAGAGGCTGTGGTCAGTGCTCAAACACACTGAGAGGTGATGGTCAGCACTGACACACACCAAGGGGCTGTGGTCATCACTGACACACACTGAGAGGCGATGGTCTGCACTGACACACACCGGGAGGCTATGGTGGACAGTGGAATACACTGAGAAGCAATGGTCAGCATTGGCACACACTGAGAAGCAATGGCCAGATCTGGTGCCCAGATATACATACCAACACAGATTGTCTAGCTTTAAAAAACACCAAGAGACTCATTTACGAGTTCTTGATGCAAGGCAGTGAGCAAGTCACAAGGAAAGGTCAGGAATTTGCAAAATGTATGAGATACGGCACATGCCTTCTTTCACGACTGTGTTGGTTAGGTTTTGGCAGCCTAGCTCCAACGCAGGCACCTTTGCAGCATGGTGCAAGGGTGTCTGCATTGTTGGCATGCTTTTTTTTGCGCAGGAAGGGACACCTTCCTGCACACAAAAACTCCATGGTGGTATTTTCCTTTTTTCTGTGTTCTGCGGAATGCAGCAGCACACATAGAAGGAGGTAAAACGATGCGAACTAAAGATATTTCTCCTTGTTAGTCCAGCCCTGGAGAGGCGGATAGTTTTTACACATTCCCAGATTTAGAGATCCTTGTAAATCTGGGATTGCATCAAAGCCTATGGGTGTTGAGTGGGAACACCCACCACGACGCCCATGGAATGCCTCCCTGAACCAGTGTAAGGTAACGCAATGACTTGCGCTGCGTTGCCTTACACCACATCTACGAGGCCATGTAAAGCCACTCAAAGTGGCTTTGCTTAGCCTCATAGATATGGGTCTGCACGCTGCGCTGCTGGAGCGTCAAAAAAAGTGATGCATAGGTGGCTCAAGTGGCTTGTAAATAAGCCCCCAAATCTCTCTGGTCAGCCAGGACCCTGAGTCCATGGTAACATTATACATACATTGCCAGACATAGTTTAGGTTTTGCACACACAATGAGCCACAGTCCAGAAATTGTACATACAGGGACTCACAGTCCAGCCTTATATATGCAGGAAGTGCCAGCTAAATACGGCTCACACAGTGAGGCACAATACAGACCTGGTACATGCAGTAAGATCCAGACCAGATGTGGCACACACTGAGTGTCACTAGCCTGTCTCTGCAGCCACACAGAGTCACTGTCTTGCATCAAACTGAGACTTACTTCCAGCCTTGGCAAATGCACTGAGGGTCACTATCCTTTCCTCACGGATTCTTGGCTGGAGCCAGTCTTGGTGCACACTCAGATTCATTGTTCAATCCTGGCACACACTGAGAGCCACTGCACGATCTTGGAAAATACGTGGTGCCACTTACCATCTTGGCACACACTTAAACTCAGTGATCAGTCTTGGCACACATAGGGACTCAGTGACCTGTCTTGGCACACACTGAAACTCAGTGACCAGTCTTGGCACACAAAGGGACCCAGTGACCTGTGTTGGCACACACGGAGACTCAGTGACTAGTTTTGGCACACATAGGGACTCAGTGATCTGTCTTGGCACATACCGAGTCTCAGTGACCAGTCTTGGCAAACACTGAAACTCAGTGACCTGTCTTGGCACACACTGAAACTCAGTGACCAGTTTTGGCACACATAGAGACTCAGTGATCTGTCTTGGCACACACCGAGTCTCAGTGACCAGTCTTGGCACACACTGAAACTAAGTGACCAGTTTTGGTACACACGGAGACTCAGTGACTAGTTTTGGCACACATAGGACCTCAGTGAACTGTCTTGGCACACACTGAGTTTCAGTGACTAGTCTTGGCAAACACTGAAACTCAGTGACCTGTCTTGGCACACACTGATACTCAGTGGCCAGTTTTGGCACACATAGAGACTCAGTGATCTGTCTTGGCACACACCGAGTCTCAGTGACCAGTCTTGGCACACACTGAAACTAAGTGACCAGTTTTGGTACACACGGAGACTCAGTGACTAGTTTTGGCACACATAGGACCTCAGTGAACTGTCTTGGCACACACTGAGTTTCAGTGACTAGTCTTGGCAAACACTGAAACTCAGTGACCTGTCTTGGCACACACTGATACTCAGTGACCAGTCTTGGCACACATAGGGACTCAGTGACCTGTCGTGGCACAGACCAAGTCTCAGTGGCCAGTTTTGGTACCTGCTGAGACTAAGTGACCAGTATTTGTACACACTGATATTCATTGGGGTGACTTGACACACACTCACTGAGGCTATTACAAGTCCTCCTGTAATATTGTACTCCAGTGTTGGAAGGCGTTCACCGGGGAGGCTTCGGAATGCGTTCCTGACCACCCGGGGACCCACCTCTCCCAGAGTTAGGCCGAGCAAGAGCGGGGAGGCCCTTCCTGGAAGGGTCTCGTACCTAGGATCGCACACGCTGCGCTTGCACTCTCTGACAGAGGGACACCACACAGTAGTTCTTCGTAAGACAGTATACTTTATCGTTAGTTACAAGGGATCTTTATGATCCGGAAGGCAGGTATGGAATTAGTGCCACAAGCGGCGGCGATCTCCTGATGGGGGTATGGGGGTAGCGGGACAGTCTTTGAGTCAGTGTCTCTGCGAAGTATCCTGCGCACAGCTCTCAATCCTCGAGCTGGGGGGATGTTGCTTCTCTCGGCAATCTCTGCCGATTCCCTTGGAGGAGAGTGCCGCGAGTCACTCAGCAGGCACAGGTGGTTCGGAGTTCGGGGAGCCACGACAGCGTCAGCAGGGCTCAGATGGTTCAGAGTTCGGGGAGCCGCGACAGCGTCAGCAGGGCTCAGATGGTTCAGAGTTCGGGGAGCCGCGACAGCGTCAGCAGGGCTCAGATGGTTCAGAGTTCGGGGAGCCGCGACAGCGTCAGCAGGGCTCAGATGGTTCAGAGTTCGGGTAGCCGCGACAGCGTCAGCAGGGCTCAGATGGTTCAGAGTTCGGGGAGCCGCGACAGCGTCAGCAGGGCTCAGATGGTTCAGAGTTCGGGGAGCCGCGACAGCATCAGCAGGGCTCAGATGGTTCAGAGTTCGGGTAGCGTTCTTCGGTTCGGGGAGCGATCGAGCCGCGACCAGGTCAGCAGGCTCTCGTCAGTCCAGGTCTTCTCTGCCTCCCGTCCCTTCCGCACCCCTTGTTATACTTCCTCTCCTCTTTGAAGTCCGGAGTCCTCACCGAGAGGGGTCTTGGTGCCTGGGGGCGGTGTGTCGGGGCTTCCTGTCGCTCGGCCCTTTGATCTGTTCAGGTGGGTCCGGGAGGGACTCCAGACACCCAGCAGGCGAGGCGGCCGCTCACCCGGGGCCTGGTGGCCGATCGAAACCTTCCTTGGGGAAGAGACCAGAGGTGTGACAGGGTCGGCGCCTCTCGGTCTGGCTTGGGGGGTTTCTCTCTCCCTCGGCCGGGCATGCGTGTTGGGGTCTGGCCGGCCATCAGGATGTTGAGCCATGGTGGCCGGAAGTCTGTGACATCGAGGATCGGTGCGGTTGCAGGGTGGCTTGCTGGTCGGGAGGGCCCACGCCACGAGGCCGGTCTCACACGTGCCCCCCCCCCAGCTGAAAGGCGGGGAGAACTACCCATCTACTTGTGGGTTCTCCTCGCTGAAGCGGAAGAATCGGGACAGGCCGTCCGCGTTGGCGTGGTCCGTCCCGGGGCGATGCTCCACAGTGAAATCCATTCCCTGGAGGGAGATTGACCAGCGTAGCAGCTTGGGGTTTTCTCCTCGCATCTGCATCAACCACCGCAAGGGTCGGTGATCTGTTTGAACTCGGAAGTGTGTTCCAAACAGGTAGGGCCGTAGCTTTTTGAGGGCCCAGACTACTGCGAAGGTCTCTCTTTCAATGGTGCTCCACCGCTGTTCTCGAGGCAGCAACCTTCGGCTGATGAAGGCTATGGGCTGATCTACGCCTTTGTCGTTGAACTGTGAGAGGACTGCCCCGATGCCGTGTTCCGAGGCGTCCGTCTGCACCACAAACTCCTGGGCGTAGTCGGGGGCTTTAAGTACCGGAGCAGTACATATAGCAGCTTTCAAGGCGTCGAACGCTTTCTGGCATGGGGGAGTCCATTGTATTTTCTTGGGGTGTTTCTTGGAGGTTAGCTTTGTGAGGGGGCCTGCGATGCTGCCATAGTTCTTAATAAACCTCCGGTAGTAACCGGTGAGGCCCAGGAAGGCCCGGACTTCCGTTTGGGTCGTTGGGGGTTCCCAGGACAAGATGGCGTCGATCTTTGGCTGGAGGGGGGCGACCTGCCCGCTTCCCACCTGGTGCCCCAGATAGATTACGGAGCCTTGTCCAATTTGACATTTGCTGGCTTTGATGGTGAGGCCAGCCTGGCGCAGAGCCAGCAGGACTTGTCGGAGGTGTTGGAGGTGCTCGGTCCATTGGGAGCTGAATACCGCTATATCGTCGAGGTACGCTGCGCTGAACCCCTCTAGTCCAGACAGGACCCTGTTCACCAGTCGCTGGAAGGTGGCCAGGGCATTCTTCATTCCAAACGGCATCACCCTAAAGCGGTAGTGCCCATCCGGGGTGGAGAAGGCGGAGCGCTCCTTGGCTCCCTCAGTGAGGGCAATCTGCCAGTATCCGCAGGTTAGGTCGAAGGTGCTGAGGTAGCGAGCGGCCCCGAGGCGGTCGATGAGCTCGTCGGCACGGGGGATAGGGTGAGCGTCCGCTCGGGTGACCGCATTGAGTCCCGGTAGTCCACACAAAACCTCAGCTCGGGGGCGACACCAGGGGCAGCCGCTTTCGGGACCAGGACTACCGGGCTGGCCCAGGGGCTGTCGGAGGGTTCAATCACCCCGAGGGCCAACATCTTCGCTACCTCGGTCTGGATGCAGGTTCGGACCCGATCAGGGACCCAGTAGGCCCGGTGTCTCACTGGCGGGCTGTCGCCGGTGTTCACGTCGTGGACACACCAGTCGGTGACCCCAGGGGTTAGGGAGAAGAGGTCCGTGAACTGCCTTAGTAGCTGGCGGCAGTCGTCGGACTGTTGGGATGTGAGGGCGGTTGACAGTCTCACCCCCTCCATGGAACCATCGGTCTCTTTAGCACCCAGGGGGTCTGGAAGGGGCTCGGTGTCTTCTTCAGTCCCATCGTCGGTGGCCAGGAGTAAACTCAACTCCGTCCTCACAAAGTGGGGTTTGAGGCGGTTCACGTGGAGGACCCGGAGGGGGTTCCGTGGGGACTGCACATCGACGAGATAGGTGACTTGGCTCTTCCGCTCGACCACCTTGAAGGGACCAGTCCATTTGTCTTGGAGGGCGCAGGGTTTCACCGGGGCCATGACCCAGACTTGTTGGCCCGGCTGAAACTCGACCAGCGTGGCATTCTGGTCATACCAGCGCTTCATATCTTCCTGGCTAGCCTCGAGGTTCGCCTCTGCGAGTTCTCGGAATTTCCGGGTCTGGTTGCGGAGCGCCAAGATGTATCGGAACACATCCAGAGGGGTCCCCCGGAGAGTCGTTTCCCAACCTTCCTTGACCAGGCTCAGGGGTCCCCGGATGGGGTGTCCGTATAGTAGTTCGAACGGGCTGTACCCCAGAGATTTTTGTGGAACCTCTCGGTAGGCGAACAGGAGGCAAGGGAGGAGGACGTCCCATCTCCGGCGTAGGGGTTCTTCGAGGCCCATGATCATTCCTTTCAGTGTCCTGTTAAATCGCTCGACTAGGCCATTCCCTTGGGGGTGGTATTGGGTGGTGAATTTGTACGATACTCCGCACTGCTGCCATAGGGACCTCATGTATTTGGAGATAAAGTTCGTGTCACGATCACTCACGACTTCGCGAGGGAACCCCACGCGGGAGAAGATCCCCATCAAGGCCCGGCCTACCACGGGGGCCGTCACGGTGCGGAGGGGAATGGCTTCGGGGTAGCGGGTGGCATGGTCCACCAGGACAAGGATGAACCGGTGGGCCTGGGCGGTCTTAGGGTCCAGCGGTCCCACGATGTCGATTCCCACCCGCTCAAAAGGGGTACTGACGACGGGGAAGGGTTGTAGCGGAGCCTTGCGCTTCCCCCCACTCTTTCCGCTGGCCTGGCACGTGAGGCAGGACTTGCAGTGGGCCTCCACATTTGCTCGCATCTTGGGCCAATAGAAGTGGGTGACGAGTCGCTGGTAGGTCTTATCTTGGCCTAAGTGTCCGGCCAGGGGTACATCATGGGCCAGGCCCAGGAGGAGATTTCGGAAGCGCAGGGGTACCACCAGTACTCGGGCCGATTCCAACTCGGCCAACTTCTGTTCGCTGTACAGGAGGCCGTTTTCCCAGTATACCCAGTGGGTTCCGGACCGGTCGCCTGCTGCTTGGGCCTCGGCCTGCTGTCGGGGTCCAATGATAGAAGGGCAGGTGGATTGTTCCTGGCAGAATTCTTCTCGGGAGGGACATCCCTCGCAGTGCCACTGGGCCATCTCTGGCAGGTCCCCGAGCTCGGTCAGGGGTTCGGGATCTGGAGGCACCGACCCATCGTCGGGAATGGTCGCTTCTTCCGGAAGAGGGTCGTCGGCTCGGGTAGTGCGTCCCGGACCTCGGGGACGGTGACTGTGTTCAGTGGAATGGCCTCACCTCCCTCGGAGGAAGGCAATCTGAGAGTCATAGAGCGCGTGGTGGTGCATACCCATTCGGGTAGGCCCATCATCTCTAGATGGGCTCTTCGTTCCACTTGTCCCCACGGGGAATTCTCAAGGTCATTGCCCAGGAGGCAGTCTACGGGCTGGGAGGTTCGGACTGCCACCCTCAACTTGCCGGTGACTCCCCCCCATTCGAATGGGACCAGGGCCATCCGGCATAGGCTCTCGGAATTGTCTGACGATATGACTGGACAAAAGGCGTCGGGCAGGATCTGGTCTTCGGAGACCAGGTGACAGTGGACCGCTGTGACACTCGCCCCCGTGTCCCGGAGGCCCTCGACGCGGTGACCGTTGACCGTCACCTGCTGTCGGTACTTCTTCGTGTTGGCGGGCAGGGACGTTCCGGGGACCATCTCTCGGTCCCCTAGGGAGACCAAGGCCATGGCGGCTGGTTCCCATTCTTCGGAGTCTTCCATCTCTTCCCCCAGGGCTACGGAGGCCATTTGTCGAGCCGGCGGGGTTGTCGTGGCGGGTCGTTGGTACATGGGACATTGAGGGTCACTGGCATAGTGTCCGGTCTGTTGGCAGCGGAAACAGGTGATCCTCACTCGGGACCCCGACCTCCCCAGTGGCCCGGTGCTGGCCGGAGGTGGGGCTGGAAAGGGCAGAGGTTGTCCTCTGGGGGGACTGTGCTGGGATCCCCCCGGGAGTTCTCTTGGTCGGCCTTGATTCCCTCCGCCCCTCTGGCGGGGGGGTCCCTGACTGTGGCGACCGTAGTCTCCCACGGGACCCCGTGAGGCCCGGGTGTTCACCCATCGGTCAGCCTCGACGGCCAGTTTTCGAGGGTCCGTGAGCTTGCTGTCCAGGAGGTGCTGGCGTAACTCCACAAAGCAATTGGCGGACAAGTGTTCCCATGCGAATAGGTCGAACAGCTCCTCAGAGGTGGAGACCTTGCTGCCCTTGATCCACCCGTCCAAGGCCCGGCTGTAAAAGTTCACGTACTCCACCCATGTGGTACCGGGTATCTTCTTGCAGTCTCTAAATCGTTGCCGGTACATTTCGGGGGTGAGCCCATATCTGGCTACTAGGGCCTCCTTCATGTGACTGTAGGAGTTCAGCACCGAGGAGGGTAGATCTAGTAGGGTATCTCTCCCCTCGCTCAGGAACCGGCCCCACAAACCAGCCCCCCAGTCTTTCTGCGGGACTCGGTGGGAGGTCATGGCGACTTCGTAGGCCTTGAACCATTGCTGGATGTCGTCGTTCTTATAGTATTCCTTCACCACATCCTTGGGGATGTGGACCTTTGGTTCCACGACGGAGGAGAGGGGTTGAGTTCCCGAGGGTCTGGCCTCCTCACTTTTAGCCTTGAGCTCGATCTCTTTCAGGCTGCGTTCGTGTTCTAGTTGGAGTTTTCTTTCTTCGTGCTCTCTCTGTCGTTTCTTTTCCTCGAGTTCTCCTTGTAGGCGTAATTGTTCTACCGCCAGTTTCTTTTCGGCCAGTTTAAGCTCTCCCTCGATTTTTAATTTTGCTAGCTCTAGTTCGTGGTTGCGGCCCCTTTCTCGGTCCGCTAGCTCCTCTGGGGATAGGCCCCCCTCGGGGGCGCCGTTCCTCCCCGGGGTGCTTCGTGGTTCATTTGGCGGCTCTCCTTCTGTTTGTGCCCAGGAAGCTCCTGCCTCGACCCAGGTCTTCAATGCTCCCTGGAAGTCCTCTTTCGTGCTTAATCCGGTGGTAGCGATTCCAAGGTCTTTGCAGAATTGTTTCAGTTCTCGGTGCGTATAAGATTCCAACTGGTCCTCTCGGAATGTCGTGCTCGTGTTGGTACCTGCGGCACCTTGGGAGGTTTCTCCTTCCATTTCTTCTTGGTAGTGCGTCAGCCGTTTACTGCACGATCTCTAGGTGTTGGCTCGGATCCCGTCGTCTGCCACCAAATGTTGGAAGGCGTTCACCGGGGAGGCTTCGGAATGCGTTCCTGACCACCCGGGGACCCACCTCTCCCAGAGTTAGGCCGAGCAAGAGCGGGGAGGCCCTTCCTGGAAGGGTCTCGTACCTAGGATCGCACACGCTGCGCTTGCACTCTCTGACAGAGGGACACCACACAGTAGTTCTTCGTAAGACAGTATACTTTATCGTTAGTTGTAAGGGATCTTTATGATCCGGAAGGCAGGTATGGAATTAGTGCCACAAGCGGCGGCGATCTCGTGATGTGGGTATGGGGGTAGCGGGACAGTCTTTGAGTCAGTGTCTCTGCGGAGTATCCTGCGCACAGCTCTCAATCCTCGAGCTGGGGGGATGTTGCTTCTCTCGGCAATCTCTGCCGATTCCCTTGGAGGAGAGTGCCGCGAGTCACTCAGCAGGCACAGGTGGTTCGGAGTTCGGGGAGCCGCGACAGCGTCAGCAGGGCTCAGATGGTTCAGAGTTCGGGGAGCCGCGACAGCGTCAGCAGGGCTCAGATGGTTCAGAGTTCGGGGAGCCGCGACAGCGTCAGCAGGGCTCAGATGGTTCAGAGTTCGGGGAGCCGCGACAGCGTCAGCAGGGCTCAGATGGTTCAGAGTTCGGGTAGCCGCGACAGCGTCAGCAGGGCTCAGATGGTTCAGAGTTCGGGGAGCCGCGACAGCGTCAGCAGGGCTCAGATGGTTCAGAGTTCGGGTAGCGTTCTTCAGTTCGGGGAGCGATCGAGTCGCGACCAGGCCAGCAGGCTCTCGTCAGTCCAGGTCTTCTCTGCCTCCCGTCCCTTCCGCACCCCTTGTTATACTTCCCCTCCTCTTTGAAGTCCGGAGTCCTCGCCGAGAGGGGTTTTGGTGCCTGGGGGCGGTGTGTCGGGGCTTCCTGTCGCTCGGCCCTTTGATCTGTTCAGGTGGGTCCGGGAGGGACTCCAGACACCCAGCAGGCGAGGCGGCCGCTCACCGGGGGCCTGGTGGCCGATCGAAACCTTCCTTGGGGAAGAGACCAGAGGTGTGACAGGGTCGGCGCCTCTCGGTCTGGCTTGGGGGGTTTCTCTCTCCCTCGGCCGGGCATGCGTGTTGGGGTCTGGCCGGCCATCGGGATGTTGGGCCATGGTGGCCGGAAGTCTGTGACATCGAGGATCGGTGCGGTTGCAGGGTGGCTTGCTGGTCGGGAGGGCGCACGCCACGAGGCCGGTCTCACATCCAGCTACAAATCAAATCAAATCAGGAGAGTTTATATCGCGCACATATCACTCAGCGTGAGTCTCATGGTGCTTGCAGACTGCTCAAAGTGGGCAAAGACCAGGCTAATTGACATAGAGCCAGGTTTTCAGCTCTTTGCGAAATTTACCATGTTCTTTTATGGTACGCAGATGGAAAGGCAGTTTGTTCCAGAACGATGGTGCCAGAAAAGAAAACGAGCGACCTCCCTGTCTGACGGTGTTGATTCTTAGCGGGGTTAGCAAAGCCGCATCACTAGAACGCAGCCTTCTAGATGGGTAGTACCATTGCAACTTTTTACGCCAGTATTTTGGACCAGTTCCATATATGGACTTATGTGTAAGACATAATACTTTAAAGCGGGCTCGTTTTTTGATCGGGAGCCAATGGAGGGTATTCAGACAGGCTGCCGAAGGAGATCTATATGGGCGGTCCAGAACCAGTCTTGCAGCAGTGTTCTGAATAACCTGGAGTTTGTCGGTAAGATCTTCATTTATAGACAGCAGTAGCGCGTTACCCTAGTCCATTCTGTTTGTTATCAGTCCTTGTGTCAGGGGTTTGCGAGCCTCCATAGGGAGCCATCGAAAAACCTTTCTGAGACTGCGCATGACACCAAAACAGGTACCTATAATGTGCTTAACATGGCTGCGCATGGATAGGCAATCATCCATATGAAAGCCCAAATTTCGGACTGTATTCTTTGGAACAGGACAAAGTCCAAGCTCAGAAGGCCACCAGTCCTGTGACCAATGGTTGCTGGCTTTTCCAAAAAGCATAATCTCTGATTTGGCCCCATTTAGCTGAAGGTGGTTTGATCTCATCCATTCGTCAACACTAATAAGACAGTTCTTAAAACGCTTCATAGTATCACTTGGGTCGGGACCAAAGGTGACCAGAATCTGCGTGTCATCCGCATAGGATATGACATCAAACCCATGTGATCTGATCACTTCAGCTAAAGGGGTCATATAAAGGTTAAAAAGAGTGGGGCTCAAAATGGAGCCCTGAGGAACTCCCATTTTTACAGGTCTCACACAGGAAACGAAGTTTCCCAACTGGACAGTAGTGGAGCGTTTGGATAGGTAGCTGATGAACCATTTCAGAGCGCTTCCCCTGACACCAACCTCCCATAATCTTTGCTCAAGAATCTTATAGGAGATGGTGTCAAATGCAGCAGACAGGTCGAGCAGGACAAGAATAGCAGATTGGTGTTTGTCCAGGGTTAATCTGATGTTGTCAGTAACCTCGACCAATGCCGTTTCTGTACTGTCTGCTGCTCGAAAACCCGATTGAGAGGGGTCCAGGAGTTCATACCTCTCCAGATGGCCTACCAGTTGCTGATTTATGATAGATTCCAATATTTTTCCATAGTATGGGAGCAATGAAATTGGACGATAATTCAGAAGCACCTTAGGGTCAGCAGTTGGTTTCTTTAAAATCGGTCTGACACTAGCTACCTTCCAAACAGAAGGGAAAACCGTGTCAGCCAGAGATTGGTTAAAAAGTGCAACTAGTACAGCAATCGCATGATTTAGCGCCCTCGGAGCTCTTCCGGTATATGCAGGTCCGCCACTCTCTTCAGTCCAATATACCACCGGGGACGTCGCTCCCAGATTCCTCCCCCCTAGAGGACAGGCTGCTGGACGGTCATTTGCCCGAGAGGGCGATATCCCTCACCTACAAAAAACGAGTACATCACTCCCCGGACCCGCTGGGGCCCCTCAAGGGGAGGTGGGAGGCGGATGGCCTTGAAATTGACGAGGAGGAATGGAGAGAGGCGCTATCGTCCCCAAAAGAGGTGGCGATATCGGCAAAACTGCGGCTCGTGCAACTCAAGGTACTGCACCGGGTGTATATTTCGGTCAGCAGGTTGGTGTTGAAGGTGAGGAGTGTGGACGGGCTCTGCCAGAGGCGGTGTGGGGAGAGGGGGACATTTCTTCATGTGCTATGGGAGTGCCTGCAGGTTCAAACATACTGGGCAAAGATACACGACTGTATAAGCAAGGTGTGGGGGCTGAGGTCGCGGCCTGAGGCCAAACGATGCCTCCTAAACATCTGGGAGCCCACGGACCTAACGGTTAAGGGCAGAATATGGGTAACACTAGGCCTGACGGTTGCAAAACGCAATATAGCGCGCCTCTGGGGGGCAGATACGCCGCCGTCGCTTGGAGCATGGAAAAAAGACATGGATTGGTGCATGCTGCAGGAAAAGATAGTATATGTCTCGAGGGGGTGCCCCAGGAAGTGGGTGGCGATCTGGTCTCCTTGGAATGCATACCGGGGCAACATCTGCGAGCCCCCGGTCCCCTCTTCCCCAGTAGAAATGGTATCCCCATAAGACAATGGACACTCTCATACCCTGCTATGTTGAACCTTATTGCACCGAGAGGCGGGCCAGGGGTTTGCGGCCGAACACTGTAACTCTATTGATTTTAAACTGTGAAGTGACCAAATGTTTCAAATTTTGTTAATAAAAAGAATTTACAAAAAAAAAAAAAGTGCAATCAGACTGTCAAGGACAGTGGGTGCCATTATGGAGAAATATTTAGAGGGGAAAGTGTCGGCCGGAGAGCCAGATTTTATTTTCTGCATGGCTAAAGTGACGGATTTATGGTCACATTCGATAAATTTATCTAAGAGACCCGACGGGTTTGATAAAAAACAAGGTCGTTCTATTAGGAGACTATGAGTGGGTATAGGGGGAAAAGTCTTATGAACAGTCATAATTTTTTCCTTGAAAAAATTTGACAGCGAATCGGCCCAGCCTTGGGATATGGGTATAGTTGGTAGATTTGTAGAAGTGGTGAAATCTTTTAAAATATGAAAGAGTTCTCTTGAAGAGTTCTCTGCCCTAGTTATCCGGTTCAGCAGATAGGATTTTTTTTCCTGTCGTTTTTTATAACCTTCCTCATTGGCAGAGCTTCTGTTTTTCCGCCATAGTCTTTCGGCCCTTCTGCACAAGCTTTTGGTAATTTTTAGTTGATCTGTAAACCAAGGGGCGGTTCTGGTCTTAGGGTTAGCCTTCTTCAAAGGGGCAATTTTATAAAGAGTAATCAGAATATCTTTATTCAAGTTTAACGCCCTTTGATTAGTGCTAATTTCTAAAACTTTTTGATCTGAAAAAAAAAGTTCTTGAAAAAGATGGGATGTGACCTTACGCCAGGATCTACGCAGAACGGTTTCATTTTCCGGATTGTTTTTCCCTGTTAAGGCCGTGGAGATAGCAAATTTCAGTAAGTAATGATCAGTCCATATCAATGCTTCTGGGGGTTCCATGATAATGTCCTGAATATTCGTGAACAGGAGGTCTAACGTGTGCCCAGCCTGGTGAGTAGAACCATCGACCAGTTGTGCAAGACCTAGCGAACTCATATTGGTAATTAATTTATCCGTATCAGAATTTAATAGCGCCTCTGCATGGTGGTTAAAATCGCCAATCAGAAGAAAGTTATCCGAGGCCAATACATGAGGTGCAATGAATTCTAGTAATTGATTAGAAAAATTCCCTTTAACACCAGGGGGTCGATAAACCAAAGCCGCTCTCCAAATACCATTTGAAAGGCCAGTAATCTTGACAGCACATATTTCCATTTGGGCATTCATTATATTATCCAGGATTGTAATCGCTAAGGTGTCTTTATGAGCAATTAATATACCACCCCCTCTTTTTCCTTTCCTGTCAACTCGAATAATTTTATATTGTGAGGGAAAAGTGACATATATATCAGGACCGGCATCTGCATGAAGCCAGGTTTCAGCAATGAAACATATGTCAGGGTTGTTTTGATCTCGTATAGCCCATCCCTCAGTTGAGTGTTTGGGAATAGAGCGGGCATTTAAGTAGATCGCTCTAAGGGGCGCGTTTTGTTTGATGGGCTTATGAGGACATTTTGGGGTCTTACGACCAAAGGGTGCAGAAGAGCGCCATATGTCCTGGACCTTAGACGGATCCGTTTCCCATGTACCTGTATAGCTGCCTGCATGAGAATGTAAATCCTGCATTTCTTGGCCGTATATTGACTGAGACCCATGGCTATGGCAGCGTGCCAAGACAGTGGAGATAGGGAGATACGACAAAGTGGCTGTGGGGGAGCCGATGAGGAATACTAATCACATATACCACAATACCCGGCTCCTGGCCACGGTCAGGCGCGGCCTTAGGCGCGCCGCCGCGCGCGCCGCTGCGCGCGTCCGCGCCCTTAGTCCAAACTAAATAGAGAGAGGGGCGGACGAGGCTGCGATGCTAACCTGTAGTTTCCGGGCTACAGGCAGGTGATCCACTCCCACATGCAAAGTTAAACGCAGGATTCTGTGATTTCCTCTCCAGGTGGCCGGGAGATCCCTCGTCTAAGGAGGCAGGCGATAACCCTGGGAGTGATGGTTGCAGTCAACGTATTCATAAACATCGTGCTCTACCGTCTGGGTAAGAAGTGTGGAGTTGACTTTCAGACACCCGTGGCACAGCCGTCTCTGCCTCAGACATGATTACAAAAACTACAGATGAAAAGAAATACTGGCCCTTAAATCTACATCACCCTCTCTCTCCCTATTTCTCTCTCTTTCTTTATCTCCCGCATTCTTTCCCTCGCTCACGTCCTCTCCCTCTCTCCATCTCCCTCTCACACTCTCTCTCCCTCTACCTCCCCTTTCTCTCCTCTTTATTCTCCCTCTCTCCCTCTCCCTCTCTCTCTTCCTCTCTCTCCCTCCCTCCCTCCCCCTCTCTCTCCCCCTCTCTCTCCTCTTTGTTCTCTCTCTCTCTCCCTCCCCCTCTCTCTCTTCCTCCCTCTCCCCCTCCCTCCTTCTCTCCCTTCCTCTCTCTCTCCCTCCCCCTCTCTCTCCTATTTGTTCTCTCTCTCTCTTTCTCTCTCTCTCTCTCTCCCTCCCTCCCTCTCTCCCCCTCGCTCTCCTTCTCCCTCTCCCTCCTTCTCTCCCTCTACTCTCCCCTTCCCTCTGCCTCTCTCTCCCTCCCACTCTCTCTCCCTCCCTTCCTCTCTCTTTCCCTCTCCCTTTCTCTCCTCTTTGCTCTCTCTCTCTCTCTCTCTCTCTGTCTCTCTCTCTCCCTCTCCATATCCATCTCCCTCTCTCTCTCCCTCCTCTCCCTCTCTCTCTTTCCTCTCCTCTCTCTCCTCTCTCTCTCCCTCTCTCTCTCCCTCTCTCTCTCTCCCTCCCTCTCTCCTCTCTCCTGGTCCCCCCCCCCCTGCAGTGGAGAGAGCAGTATTCTACAGCCCCAGGGTGCAGAGCTCTGCTGGTCTTCAGGACGAGGCTGGAGATTGTCCAGGGTCTTCCCAGAATCCTCCGCGTTCTCTTCTGAAAACCTCTCTGTGCCTCCGTCCAGGTAAACACACGTTCCTCTCTTGTTTCTGCATGTTGTGGTACATGACATGTTCATGTGTGTTAGGGTTCAGCCATGTTAGTGAGCGTCACTCTGGGACAGTAGATGCTGTAAGTGAGGGCGGGGGTTGTAGACGCAGGGATTGTTCAGTCTTGGGTAGTAGTGGTAAATGTAGGCTTCTTACTTCTACCGAGTGCAGCTCGGAGGACATATCTGCCTCATGCCAGTGGTGTAGTAAGGTTGCCAAGAGCTCTAAAGCAGCTACAATTGTAGTGCAGAGGGCCCCTCACAGCCCTGGGCCCCAGTGCCACTGCACCTGCTGCACGCTTGGTAGATACTCCCCTGCCTCACACCCCTCCCACCTCACACTCTGACATGTAAATATGTTCCTTACATGTCATGTTGTAGTGTACTAAACTGTTCAAGCGCACATCACTCCCAGCCCTGGGCCCCGGTGCCACTGCACCTGCTGCACGCTTGATAGGTACTCCAGTCTCTCACACCCTTCCACCTCACGCTCTCACATGTAAGTATGTTCCTAACATGTCATGTTGTATTGTACTAGACTGTTCACGCTCACATACCTCACAGCTCAGGGCCCCAGTGCCACTGCACCTGCTGCACGCTTGGTAGGTACACTCCTGCCTCACACCCTTTCACCTCACGCTCTCACATGTAAATATGTTCCTAACATGTCATGTTGTATTGTACTAGACTGTTCAAGCTCACATCAGTCACATCCCTGGGGCCCGGTGCCACTACACCTGCTGCACACTTGGTGGGTACGCCCCTGCTTCACACCCCTCCCACCTCACACTCTCACATGTAAATATGTTCCTAACATGTCATGTTGTATTGTACTAGACTGTTCACGCTCACATCCCTCACAGCTCAGGGCCCCAGTGCCACTGCACCTGCTGCACGCTTGGTAGGTACACTCCTGCCTCACACCCTTCCACCTCACGCTCTCATGTGTAAATATGTTCCTAACATGTCATGTTATATTGTACTAGACTGTTCAAGGTCACATCAGTCACAGCCCTGGGGCCCGGTGCCACTACACCTGCTGCACGCTTGGTCGGTACGTCCCTGCCTCACAGCCCTCCCACCTCACACTCACACATGTAAATATGTTCCTAACATGTCATGCTGTATTGTACTAGACTGTTCAAGCTCACATCACTCACAGCCCTGGGCCCTGGTACCACTGCACCTGCTGCACCCTTGGTAGGTACGCCCCTGCCTCACACCCTCCCACCTCACACTCTGACATGTAAATATGTTCCTAACATGTCATGTTGTGTTGTACTAGACTGTTCAGGCTCACACCCCTCACAGTCCTTCATCCCCTGGTCTGTGGTACCTCCACCACTGCTGATGCTCTTGTGTTACTGTGGACAGCACTTCTATCTCCAGCTGTGCAAAGACACACAAACACACAGAGGGTTGTGTGTCAGAGTGTCATTGACAAACATAATGCCTGGCTTTAATATAGTGTCTAAAGTATCTTTTACAAAAAGTTAATCTCTCTGAGTGTAGATTTTCTGACTCTAATGTGTGATACTTATAGCACAATCTCTTTGTCAGACAATATTTATTCCACAATATTCTGCTGCCAGACCCACAAAGAGGAGTCACTCTCGGATCCCTTCAAAGATTGCAACACTTTGTTGCATGAACCACTCTATCAGGTTGATCTTCACTCCTCTCGTTTTCTCCTTCTCTTCCTCTCTGACACTCATTCTCTCTCGCTTCCACTGTCTCTCGGCCAACTCTCTCCCTCTTCTTTTTTTCCTTTCTCTTTCTCACTCGATTTGTCTCTCCTCTCTCTCTATTGCTGTTGCTCTCCCTCTTTTTTCTCTTTCTCTCCCTCCTTCCATCTCTCTGTCCCTGTCTCTCCCTCCTCACTCCATCTCTCTGTATATGTATCTTTCTCCACCCTCCATCTGTCTGTACCTGTCTCTCCCTTCTTACTTTCTCTATCTCTCTGTACTTGTGTCTCCCTACTCTATTCCTCTATCTCTCTGTACCTATCTCTTCCTCCTCTCTATCTCTGCGAACCTGTCTTTCTCTCCTCCCTCCTTCTGTGTCTCTGTACCTGTCCCTACCTCTTCTCTTCCTTTGTCTCTCTGTACCTGTCTTTGCCTCCTCCCTCCCTCTATCTTTCTGTACCTGTCTCTCCCTCCTTCCTGACTCTCTCTCTTTGTCCCTGTCTCTCCCTCCCCTTCCCTTCATCTCTCTGTACCTGTATCTCCCTTCCTCTATCTCTCCATACCCGTTTCTCCCTCCCCCTCCCTCTATCTCTCTGTACCTGTCTCTCCTTCCATCTCTCTGTACCTGTCTCTCCCACCTTCCACCCTCTATTTCTCTGTACCTTTATTCCCTCCTCCACCCTCCATCTTCTGTACCTGTCTCTCCCCCATCTCTCTGTACCTGTCTCTCCCTCCATCTCTCTGTACCTGTCTCATCCTACTCCCTCTCTCCATCTCTCTGTACCTGTCTCTCTCTCCCTACCTCCCTCTCTCTGTCTCTCTCTCTCTCTGTCTCCCTCCCCCCTCTCTCTGTCTCTCTGTACCTGTCTCTCCCTCCTCTGTACCAGTTTCCCAGTGCAACCTTAATGACAGACAAGGACGTCTCCCTGGACAGAGCTGCCCCAGGGTGAGGAATGAGCCTGGAACAGAAGATTCCTCTCCATGGAGAGATTTGCAGCCTCATCTGAGAGAGACTCTGTGTCTCCACAGAGGTGAGAATATTTTACTTTTTAACTTTCTACACACACATTTGTTTTTGAATTAAAATATAGATTGTTCTGGACATTTACATTTAATTTCAAGACTTGCACAGAGCAGTGCTTGTTTTGAATGAGTGTTTTGCAGGCCCCTCCCTACTTTGCATATAATGAAAAACACCTCTGCTCTTGGACAGACCAGATTCAAAACTGTACAAATATTTAAGGCTTCTAGTGCCCACTCCATTTGTGTGAAAATGCACACTTTTGAGTCCAAGGAGACAGTGACAGAAGGAGACAGAGCGCGGGGAGGGGTCGCAAGATGGAGTGGAGAGAGGGGCTTGGACTCAAGGTGGCCATTTCTTTCCGCACATTCGACATATTTAGTATTAGTTTTTGGAGTAGAAGGAATAAATGGTAAGAAAGACAGAGTAAGGGGGAAAGACCAAGAGAGAAACACTGTCCTCAATGCTGTCACACGCACACACAAACACACACCCACACACACAACACACACAAACACACACACACACACACACACACATAAACACATGCACACACACACACCCACCCACCCACACACACACACCCAACACACACACACACACACACACACACACACAAACACACCCACACACACAACACACGCACACACATACACACACACACACACACACACACACGCACCCACCCACACACACACACACACACACACAAACACACTCATACACCCACACACACCCAACACACACACACACACACACACACACACACACACACACAGATCCCCATGTGTACAGACACATAAGCAGACACCCAGAATCAAATAAATACTTCCCTACTCACACAGAGACATGAGGATTCACATACACAGACACACAAACATGCCAGTAGGTAGGTATAGTTAGGATGCAGGTTCCATAAAAAGGCCGTTTTTTCATTTGCCGATAACTTTGACACCGTTTGACGAATCCTCACCAAGTTTTCAAAGCTATCGAGACAGTCACTTCAGCTGCTGTCTTGAAAGTTTTGGGGAGGATTTTCATAGAAAACTTTAGACACGGCTACAGTCCGAATTGCTCAACGGAATTACACCAAATTTGGCAGAAAGGTAGCTCGTGGTCCAGAAAGCAACCTTTCTGTTAAATGGTGTAAATGCGTTCATTAGTTGCTGGGAAATTTTAAGATTTCTCAGATATACAACTGTGGCTGCGGCTCATCCACAACCCCTCTAGATCTCGTGCCTGAGATCTGATTGGCTGCCAACACTTCAAACCAGAAAACTGAGTCACACAAAAAAAGATTTAAAAAAAAGAGAAGGGGGCAGAGTAAAAAGAACCTGACCCCCTAGGCTTCTTGGAGGGGTCCCCAAGGGCAAAAAGCAACATTTAAAAAAAAAAAATTTTGTCGGGAATAGCAGTGGATCCATGAATCCTGATGAAAATTTTAAAAAAAAGAAAACGTGCCTTCCCGTGCTTCGTTTAATTAACCCCCAGGTGGGCCAGGTCCCAGGAGCAATACAAAATACTGATGGGGCGGGTCCCCCGCAGCCCCAGGGACCTCCACCTCCCCAAGGCTGAACACAAAGGAAATGCGGAGGGTACCCCATGCAGCCCTGGGGACCACCACCTCCCTGGGGCTAATTCACATGACTGCAGGGGCCACGCAACCCCACTGCCCTGGGGACCACCACCTCCTTGGGGCTATATTTAATATTAATACGTGGGTTTTTCCAGCCCCCCTACCTCCCCGGGGCTATATTTAAAAATAATGCGGTGGGGGGGATCCAGCCCCTCGTCACAGCCCCGGTGACCACCACCTCCCCATGGCTTAATTTTTGTTGCCGTGGGCCGCACAGCCCCCCTCATGGAGCCATAGATGGCCCTGGGGACCGCCAACCCCCAGGGTTGGCTCCAGCAATGTCCCGGGGTGCTCCCCCCCAGGACATTACAGTTTGCTATGGCTTGGCAGGAGCGCTGCTCCTGCCAAGCCATGTCAAACTCTGCTCCGGTTCATGGAAGCAAGAGCAGTAAAAAGTGGAGCAGAGTTGCTTTTAGACAGGGGGAGCTGCATGTTCTACATCTCCCTTTGTCCAAAAGCAATGTCGGCCCCTGCAGGAGGCTGGGCGCCCTCCCCCCGCGGTACCCAATATGGTGGCCATGCCCCAGGTGATGGGGTCCTCGGGGCACAGCGTGCCGCATTTGAAGAATGTTTTGCCATAGTGAACTGGTTCCTACTAAAGGAGTGTAATTAAGTTTTAACAAACAAGCGCATTGAACCCACGTTGGGGAAGTAATTATATGACTGATAGGACCACAAGTCCCAGCATGCATTAGCATTACAACCTGCACTAAGCACTGTGAGAAGTTGGCCTGGGATATGCTCTCCACTAGTTATAGTGGGCACCTTGCACCAGTTCAAACAACCCCTTATTGATGATAGGTTAAAGGCAACTGTGAGAAGGTGGCCTGATATATGCTGTCCACTAGTTCTAGTGGGCACCTTGTATCAGTCCAAACAACCCCTTATGGTGATAGGTTAAATACAACCTTATATGAAAGCTATCCTAGTGGTAGCTATGGAGAGTAGCCTTCAGGCTAAGTCTTGAAGGAATGTAAAGCAGCTTGTTTTACCAGTCTATAATCTCTTGAATGATCAAATGAAAAGACAACCACACCAGGTATATATTTAAAATATATGTATTTAAGATAACACACACCCCTCTAGTCTCTTTATGGGACTGGAGTTCAAAGTACTTTAGTTACAAGTGTTTAAGCATCAGTAAAAGCACAAATACACGTTTGGACCCTAGGGGCGTACCAAACCATTTACTAAAATAGTGGTATAAGAACCACGACTGAAATAAGCAGTATGCCTATTGCCTCTAGAATCACTGGGACCCCAAGGAACCACCCAAGGTAGTGACACAGGGGACCCACGGGAGCCATATGCAGTGTGGAAACACAACCGCGGGTTCCTATTACTTTCTATGGGGAATGTCGCGTTTGGAATTTTAAAGATTAGGGACACTTCTAATCGAACTAGGACCAAACCCTTTTGGACTTAGACAGTTCTAGGGTTAGCACCCACGAGAGCACCAGAGTACTCGAGTTACCTCACCCAGGGAAGCCGGGTGCATAGGTGTCTTTTGGTGTCTCGGGTCGCGTCGATTCCAATGGAAGCCGGCAAAGAACTTCTGCTGCCGTGAAGAGGAGAAGTGTCCGGAGAGATCCAAGCCTGGATCTAGGATGTAAGGAACCTGAAAGCAGAGGGGACAGAGTCCGGGTCACTTGCCAGTGACCTAGGGCAGGATGGACCAATGCCCACAGATGCCGGGTGCTTCAGGTGAGTTGACGGGTGTCTTGACTCTTCAGCCACGAGATCCAGGAGGTGTCAATGAAGTCCACGAGCAGGATTCGAGCTGTCCCACAAAATCTGTTGAGTGCTGCGGTGTCGGCGACCAGAAAGGACCCAACAAGCCTTGGCAACGGCAAGTCTCAGGAAATCAGAGAAAGGACTGCGGTGCAGACCAGCAATCTCTGATGGACTCACCCAGCAAGGGTAAGTAAGAGCAAGACTGGAGCAACCAGAAAAGCCCAAACAGAAGTGGAGTTGCCTTCATGGGGACCTGCTAGCCAACAGGCTAGTGATCGCGAAGGAGCCTCAAGAGGTCGCACTTAGAGCTGGCCCACGGGTCACTCGTGGAGTGGAAGCCAACAATCTTCAGTGCAGGAGGTGCTCAAGTCTGGGGCAACACGGAGCCCAAAGCACAACTTCAAGAATGACCAGGAAGGTGTTGTTGCTGCAAAAGTTCACGGTGACCAGGGGTCATGGTTCCACATCGCCCACGATAGCCACGGGCCTCAGCTTTGCTGTGGACTCAGGGTAGCCTCGGGGAAGTCTGGAAATCTACCTCTGGTGATGCAAAGACTTCGGCATCCGGTGGGAGCTTCAGCAATGCAGACTGGTCAGTTGCTTCTTTGGTACCTGCCAAGCAGGGGAGTCACTCCTTGACCCCAAGGGAGATTTCTTCTGTCTTATAGTCGAGCTAGAAATTCGAAGGTCCAGGATATATGTTTCAGAGGTTCGTCCAGGGTAATCTAAAGTCCTAGGGACTGGATTCCTATACTTAGACTAAGTTTAGGGGATGGACTAACTCTAAGGCCCCACCTATGGGTGGGCCTGGGGTGGGGGTGGTTACACCCCTTCCCCTTTGTCCAGTTTCCCGCCAGAGCAGGGGCTGAGTGCCCCTGCAACCGGTTTGAACTGGGCTATGCACAGGGACACCTTGTGTGCCCCAGGCAGTGTCTCAAAAGCATTCTCTGAATGCACCCACCCTGCCCCAATACACATCAGCCTGTCTGGGGAGGTGGTAACACCTCCCCGTGACAGGAAACCTATTGTCCAGGCCTCCCCTGCTGGTGTTTCCCACAGCAGCAGGAGGCCAGACCCGTGTCTGTGGCAGTGGCATCCATTTTGTGATGCCAGGACTTTGAAAAGATTTAACCGGGTTTAGCCAGTGTGAACATGTCTCTCCCTCTAGAAGGGTGGAATGCTACCCCCGCCGCCAGAACTGGCGGGCGGGGGGTAGTATTCCAAAGCGTTTGACACCAAACAAGACATGTTTTGATGCAGCCATCCCAAAGTTAGCATTTACCGCGAGGTTATAATGCACTTAAGAGTATATGGTATGGCTGTATCACAGAACAGCCATAAGGAAGTATTTCCGAATGCTGCAGAGGGGCTCAGCTCATGCTTGGGCACCCTCTCACATAAAACCAAGCACTCTGCCTTCAGGATTGTCAAGGCCTGTCATAGGAGTGGCTTATAGGTTTATATGTGTCTGTATAAGGTAGTGATATAGGTAGCCTATATCACAGTAAGGGGTGCAAGCACACCCTTACCCAGGCTGCAGTAGCAGACCTGTGGTGTCATTTTGCAGTGCATCCCAGGGGTGGCATAATACATGCTGCAGCCCCTTGTATGCCCTAGGTACATAGTATACCATATACTAGGGGCTTATAAGGCACTCCAGAATCCAATTAGATATGTACCTAATGTACATGGAAACCATTTTAGAGAGGAAGCAGCTAGGCTGTGGTCCTGATTAGCAGGGCCACAGCCAGACTAAAGTCGAAAAACAGTGAAACACCAGCAAAAAGTGGGGGTACCCATGTGAAGCAGGTCCTACTCTCCTACAACAACCTTTATTGAAAGCTATCCCAGTGGTAGCTATGGAGAGCAGCCTTCAGGCTAAGTCTTGAAGGAATGTAAAGCAGCTTGTTTTACCAGTCTATTATCTCTGGAATGGCTAAATGAAAGATATATATATATAAAATATATGTATTCATTTCTAAACACACCCTACTAGTCTCTTTATGAGGCTAGAGGTCCAAAAACATAAGTTACACTTCAAATATTACAGTAAAATATCACAAATACACATTAGGCCCCAGGGCGAGCCAAACCATATACTAAAATAGTGGTATAAGAACCATGATTTAATTAGACACAAGGCCTACAGCCTGTAGAATCGCTGGGACCCCAAGGAACCACCCAAGGTAGTGACACAGGGGACCCACGGGGGCCGTGTGCAGTGTGTGAATACAGCCGCGAGCTCCCGTTAGCTTCTTCACCTGAAATCACCCGACATCGGTGGGCCTTCGCCTATCGTGCCCCTGGTTACTGGCTAGTGACCCAGACTCTGTCCCCTCTGCTTTCAGGTTCTTCTCGACTTCGATCCAGGCTTGGATCTCTTCGGACACTTCGCATCTTCCCGGCAGCAGCACTTCTTTGCCAGCTCCCATTGAAACCGACGACGCGACCCGACACCATTTGACACCTACGCACCCGGCTTCCCTGGGTGAGGTAAATCGAGTACTCTGGTGCTCCCGTGGGTGTTGACCCTAGAACTTCCTAAGTCCAACAGGGTTTGTGCCTGACTCATCTCTAAGAGTCCCTAATCTTTAAAAATCTAACCTCGACTTTCCCCATAGAAGCTAATGGGAGTTTGCGGCTGTGTTCTCACACTGTACACGGCCCCTGTGGGTCCGCTGTGTCACTGCCTTGGGTGGTTCCTTGGGGTCCCAGCGATTCTACAGGCTCTAGGCCTTGTGTCTAGTTAAGTCATGGTTCTTATACCACTATTTTGGTATATGGTTTGGCTCGCCCCTAGGGCCTGACGTGTATTTGTTCTATTTTACTGTCCATTTTGAAGTGTAACTTATGTGTTTGGACCTCTAGCCTCATAAAGAGACTAGTAGGGTGTGTTTAGAATTAAATACATATATTTGAGATATATACCTGGTGTGGTTGCCTCACATTTGGTCATTCAAGAGATTATATACTGGTGAAACAAGCTGCTTTACATTCCTTGAAGACTTAGCCTGAAGGCTGCTCTTCATTGCTACCACTAGGATAGCTTTCAATAAAGGTTGTCTTTAACCTATCATCAATAAGGGGTTGTTTGGACTGGTGCAAGGTGCCCACTATAATCAGTGGACAGCATATACCAGGCCAACTTCTCACATACCTCACCCAGGGAAGCCGGGTGCATAGATGTCAAATGGTGTCTGGTCGCGTCATCGTTTTCTGTGGAAGCTGGCGAAGAAGTGCTGCTGCCGGGAAGATGCGAAGTGTCCGAAGAGTTCCAAGCCTGGATCGAAGATGAGAAGAACCTGAAAGCAGAGGGGACAGAGTGCAAAGTTACCCCCTCAGGGATCCACCAGTCAACAGACCAGGGATCGCGAAGGAGCCTCGAGCTGAAATGCAAGAAGTGGGCTCACGGAACACTCGTGGAATGTAGGCCCACAATCTTCGGAACAGATGGTGCCCGGGGCTTGGGCTACACACAACCAAAAGCACGACTTCAAGAGACGTGGAGAAGTCAATGCACTTGAAAATGTGCACCGTGACCAGGAGTTCCGGTTCCACATTACTCACGAGGGCTGCGGGTTTCAGCTTTGCTGGGGACTCGGGTCGGCGTCTGAGAAGTCTGGAAATCTTCTTCCTGGGCTGCAGATAGTTCGGAGTCCATCTGGAGCTTCGGAGATGCAGACCGGCAATTTCTTCGTTGGTGCCTGCCAAGCAGGGGAGTCACTCCTTGACCCCAAGGGAGATTTCTTCCGTCCTCTAGTCTTTAGTAGAGCGTCGAAGTTCCAGGATTCAGTTGCAGAGTTTCGTCCAGAGATATCTAAAGTCCTGTTGCCAGGGGTTCCTTACTTACACCTAAGAAAGGGGTTAGACTAACTCAGGGGACCCACCTATGGGAGGGTTTGGAAAGAGGGGTGGCTACACCCATTTCCGGTTTCGTACCAGAGCAGGGGCTGGAAGCCTCTGAACCGGTTTGAGCTGGACTATGCACAGGGACACCAAATGTGTCCCCAGTGCTGGACTTCAAAGCACTCTCAGAGTGCTCCCACCCAATACACATCAGCCTGTCTGGGAGGTGGTTACACTTCCCTGTGACAGGAAACTTTTGTCAAGGCCTCCCCTGCTGGAGTTAAGGTCAGCAGCAGGAGGCCAGACCCGTGTCTGTGGCTGCAGCATCCATTTTGTGATGCCAAGGCTCTTTTAAGTTGGTACTGGGTATACCGGTGCTGTCATGTCTCTCCCTCTAGAAGGGTGGGATCATACTCCCACACCAGTTACTGGTGTGGGGGTATGATTCTGAGGTATTTGACACCAAACACAACATATTTCCGTGCAACCAGTCCAAAGTTAGCATTTACTGTTTGGTTATAATGCACTTAAGAGTATATGGTCAGGCTGCACTACTGACAACCCCGGAGGATGGATTCCAAAGGCTGCAGAGGGGCTCAGCTCCTGCCTGGACACCCTCTCACATACAACCATGCACCCTGCCTTCAGGATTGATAAGGCCTGCCATAGGGGTGACTGATAGGTTTCTATGTGCAGTGATAGGTGAGATATAGTGAACCTATATCTCAGTAAGGGGTGCATGCACCACCTTACCCAGGCTGCAGTAGCAGACCTGTGGTGTCATTTTGGAGGGCTTCCCAGGGGTGGCATAATACATGCTTCAGCCCCTGGTAGGCCTCTGGGTTACCAATGCCCTGGCTACATAGTATACCATACACTACGGAATCACAAGGGTACCCCAAAATCCAATCTGGAGTGTACCTAAAGTACATGGAATCAATTTAGAGAGGAAGCAGCTAGGCGGGGGTCCTGAATAGCAGGGCCCCAGCCAGACTAAAGTCGAGAACAGTGTTACAGCAGCAAAAAAAGTGGGGGTAACCATGAGAGGCAGATACTACTCTCCTACACAATCCCCCCCACCCCCCCCAAGCGCATGGACATTAAACTAACCTTGACCAGTTGAGTCTTCAAGTGGAAATATCTGGAGAGTCCATCTGCATTGGCATGGTTACTCCCAGGTCTATGTTCCACTGTATAGTCCATCCCCTGTAGGGAAATGGACCACCTTAAAAGTTTGGGGTTTTCACCCTTCATCTGTTTTAGCCATAAGAGGAGCTTATGGTCTGTCTGAACAATGAAGTGAGTACCAAACAAGTATGGCCTCAACTTCTTAAGAGCCCAAATCACAGCAAAGGCCTCCCTCTCACTAGCTGACCAACGTTTACCTCTGGGGGGTCAACCATCTGTTTATGAAAGCTAATGGCAGATCCTGACCTTCATCTTTCAACTGTGACAGTACAGCCCCTACCCCCAACTCAGATGCATCTGTTTGCACAATGAACTTTTTGGAGTAATCAGGACGGGAGCAGTGCACATGGCCTGCTTCAGGTCATCAAATGCCTTTTGACAGCTAACTGTCCACTGAATCTTTTTGGACATTTTCTTAGAGGTTAAGTCATTCAGGGGTGTCACTATTGATCCATACCCCTTGCCAAATCTTCTGTAATACCTAGTCAGGCCTAAAAAGGCTCTCACCTGAGTCTGTGTAGTGGGAGCAACCCAGTCCATTATGGTCTGGATTTTGCTCTGCAATGGGTGAACCTGGCCTCCACCTACAAGGTGGCCCAGGTACACAACCTGACAGCAATATCATCAAGATATGTTGCACTATAGTCTTCCAGGCCTGTTAGGGCTTGATTCACCAACCTTTGTAAAGTGACAGGTACATTCTTCAAACCAAATGGCCTTACCACAAATTGATAGTGCCCACTAGGGGTAGAAAATGCTGTCTTTGGCTTTGCATCATCAGCTAGTCTGATCTGCCAGTAGCCAGCTGTCAAGTAAAATGTGCTTAGAAACGTGGCTGAGGCCAAAGTATCTATTAGCTCATCTGCCCTTGGGATGGGATGTGCATCAGGCCTAGTGACTGCATTGAGACCCCTGTAGTCCACAAAAACCTCATCTTTCGCTTGCCATCTTTGGTGTGAGGTTTAGGCACAAGGACTACTGGACTAGCCCAAGGGCTATCTGAGGGTTCAATGACTCCCAAATCCAACATCTTTTGGACTTCTGTCCTTATACAGCCCCTGACATGATCAGGTTGCCTGTAGATCTTATTCTTCACAGGCAGCCTGTCCCCAGTGTCCACTTCATGAATGCACCAGCTGGTCTGACTTGTAGTCAGAGAAAACATATGTCTAAAGTGGCTGAGAAGTTTTCTGCAGTCAGTTTGTTGCTGGACAGTGAGGCTGCCTGCCAAGGCTACACCATCTACTGATCCATCATCAGGGTTGAGACAGCAGGTCAGGGAGTGGGTCACTCTCTTCCTCCTGTCCCTCATCAGTAGCCATGAGCAAGCCCATGTCTGCCCTGTCAACATATGGTTTTAGTCTGTTGACATGAAGTACCCTATGGGGACTCCTAGGGGTTCCAAGGTCTACCAAGTAGGTGCCTTCCCCTTTCTATTCAACAATTGCATGGGGGCCACTCCATTTGTCCTGGAGGGCTGCTGGGGCCACAGGCTTCAACACTCACACTTTCTGCCCTGGCTGGTAAACAGTCAGCACAGCCTTTTGGTCATGCCACGCCTTTTGTAATTCCTGGCTTGCCTCAAGGTTTTTAGTTGCCTTTTTCATATACTCAGCCATTCTGGAGAGGAGACCAAGTACATAGTCCACTATGTCCTGTTTAGGGGGTTTGAGTGTTAACTCCCATCCCTCCTTCACCAGACACAAAGGACCCCTAACAGGCTGGCCAAACAAAAGTTCAAAAGGGCTGTAGCCAACTCCCTTTTGTGGCACCTCCCTGTAGGCAAACAAAAGGCAGGGCAAAAGGATGTCTCATCTGCGCCTAAGCTTTTCTGGGAGACCTTTGATCATGCCCTTTAAGGTTTTGTTGAATCTCTCAACTAAACCATTGCATTGTGGGTGATAGGGTTTGGTGAATTTGTAATTCACTCCACACTCCTTCCACATTGCAGTCAAGTAACTTGACAGGAAGTTTGCACCCCTGTCAGATACTACCTCCTTAGGAAAACCCAATCTTGAGAATACAACCAAGAGGGCTCCTGCCACCACAGGTGCTGTAGTGGTCCTAAGTGGAATGGCCTCTGGGTACCTAGTGGCATGGTACACCACTACCAGAATAAATCTGCGCCCAGATGCTGTTTGAGGATCCATGGGACCAACAATGTCAATCCCTACCCTCTCAAAGGGAACCCCCACCACAGGTAGTGGTATCAGGGGGGCCTTTGTGGTTCCACTTGCCTTGCCACTGGCTTGGCAGGTCACACAGGAGCGTCAAAACTCCTTAGTGTCTTCAGACATGTGGGGCCAGTGAAGTGAGGGGCAATTCTGTCCCAAGTCTTGTTCTGGCCCAGGTGTCCTGCTAAGGGAATATCATGGGATAGTGTCAATAGGAAGCCCCTAAACTTCAGAGGTATAACTAACCTCCTGGAAGCACCAGGCTTGGGGTCTCTACACTCTGAATAAAGGAGTCCATCATCCCAATTAATCTTATGGGTGCAACTAGCATTCCCAGCAGTCTCATCAGCAGCTTCCTTTCTGAGAGGTTCAAGAGAGGGGCAGGTTTTCTGCTCCTGGCTCAGATCTGCCCTGGAAGGGCCACCTGTCCCCAAGAACTCAACCTGGTCATGTTCAAGCTCCTCTGGGACAGTTCCTTCTTCAGTGTGAGACCGGCCTCGTGGCGTGGGCCCTCCCGACCAGCAAGTTACCCTGCAACCACGGCGAACCTCGTTGATACAGCCTTCCAGCTCCCGCGGGCCAACATCCCGAGGGCCGACCAGATCCCCAACACGCATGCCCGGCCGAGGGAGAGCGAAACCCCCCCCCAAACCAGACCGAGAGGCGCCGATCCTGTCACACCTCTGGTCTCTCCCCCGAGGGAGGTTTCGATCGACCACCAGGCTCCCGGGGAGCAGGCGCCTCGCCCGCTGGGTGTCTGGAGTCCCTCCCGGACCCACCTGAACAGATCAAAGGGCCGAGCGACAGGAAACCCCGACACACCGCCCCCCAGGCACCAGACCCCTCTCCGCGAGGACCCCGGACTTCAAAGAGGAGGGGGAGTATAGCAAGGGGTGCTGAAGGGACGAGAGCAGAGAAGACCTGGACTGACGAGAGCCTGCTGACCTGGTCGCGGCTCGATCGCTCCCCGAACCGAAGAACGCTACCCGAACTCTGAACCATCTGAGCCCTGCTGACGTTGTCGCGGCTCCCCGAACTCTGAACCATCTGAGCCCTGCTGACGCTGTCGCGGCTCCCCGAACTCTGAACCATCTGAGCCCTGCTGACGCTGACGCGGCTCCCGAACTCTGAACCATCTGAGCCCTGCTGACGCCGTCGCGGCTCCCCGAACTACGAACCTCCGGTGCCTGCTGAGTGACTCGCGGCCCGCTCCTCCAAGAGAAACGGCAGAGATTGCCGAGAGAAGCAACATCCCCTCAGCTCGAGGATTGAGAGCTGTGCGCCGGATACCTCGCAGAGACACTGATTCAAAGACTGTCCCGCTACCCCTTTTCCCTCATCACGAGATCGCTGCCGCTTGTGGCATCAAGTCTGCACCTGCCTTCCGGATCATAAAGATCCCTGACAACTACCGATAAAAGTCTATTGTCTTACAACGAATTACTGTGTGGTGTCCCTCTATCCGAAGAGAGAGTAAGCGCAGCGTGTGCGATCCTAGGTACGAGACCCTTCCAGGAAGGGCCTCCCCGCTCTTGCTCGGCCTAACTCTGGGAAAGGTGGGCCTCCGGGTGGTCAGGAACGCATTCCGTAGCCTCCCCGGGGAACGCCTTCCAACATTCAGGTTCAAGATCATCTCCCCCAGGAGGCTGGTCTGTGTTCTGAGTCAGGGGCTAAGTCACTGCCTTACACCTACTGCTCCTCCTCTTGGGAGGCACCTGGTCCATTCTTCCAGAATCCAGGGCCTGTCCAGTGTTAGACATTTTGGCCTCTGACCTAGTCACAGCAAAGAAATGAGCAGGGATCCCTTGCATTTCTGCATGTGTCCTGAGCTCCACTTCAGCTCAAGCTGAAGTTTCCAGATCATTGCCAAGCAAGCATTCAACAGGTAGGTCTGCACTTACCACAATCATCTTAAGGCCAGTTACCCCTCCCCAGGAGAAGTTAACAACTGCCAGAGAATGGTCTGTTCTGACATTGCTATCATTGGTCACTTGGTACATTTCACCAAGTATAATCTGCCCAGGATCCACAAGATCTTTTGTCACCATTGTGACACTTGTTCCTGTGTCCCTGAATGCCAAAGCCTCTTTTCCATTAATCAAATGCTGCTGTATGTATTTGCTCAAGTTACTGGGACTCACAAAGGAGGACATGTTCATGCCTCCATCACAGATCAGGACAGCCTGAGTTGGAACTCTGACTAGGCCAGAGTCCATCTCAAAACTCAAGGTTAACCCTACTACACCCTTATTCTGAATATTACCACCACCAATTGCAGCTGCACTAGGGAGAACAGTTGCCTTAGGGGCAATGGTGGCTGGAGTTGAGTCTTTGGACTTGGTGCAATCACTAGTCCAGTGAGTTTTCTGCTTACAGATATTGCACCATGGTTTCTTTTGGTCTTTCCCTTTATTAGATTAAGACTCACATCCTGAAGAAGATTTTTCGGGACCTTGTGAAGACTTCTGGACCTTACCCTTCTCCCCACCCTTGTCAGAGTTCTTAGGATCTTGCTTCTTCTGGTCACCACCTTGGTTCTGAACCTTCTGCCTAGCCCTGGCCCTGACCCATTTGTCTGCCTTCTTTACCAATTCTTGGGGAGAGGTCAGATCAGGGTCCACCAGGTACTGATGCAGCAGCTGATTTTGACAATTATTAAGGATCTGGTCCCTCATAATTAAATTGTACAATACTTGAAAGTCATGCACCTTGCTGCCATGTAACCAACCCTCCAGAGCCTTAGTAGCACAATCTACAAAGTCCACCAAGTCTTGATTTTGTGCCTTTTGGGTATCTCTGAACTTTAACCTGTATTGTTCAGTGCTTAGGCCAAACCCTTTAATCAATGCACTTTTCAGACTGGTATAATCATTAGCATCCTCTTCTCTAACAGTGAGGAGCTTATCTCTACCTTTGTCTGCAAAGGAGAGCCAAAAGATTGCTGCCCACTGCTCCTGGGCGACCCTCTGAACTTTACAGGCCCTTTCCAGTGCAGTTCTCCATTTGTGGATGTCATCCCCACTCTGGTAGGGAGGGATAATCTTATTTAGGTTTCTATGGTCATGAGACCTCTCCCTATCACTAGGAATGTTGCTGCCATCATGGGACTCTAGTCCCATCTTTTTTCTAGCTCTGTAGAGCTCTAGAGACTCCCTTTCTAGGGTTATCTGCTGCTTTTTGATTTTAAGCTGGTCTTCCTCATACTTTCGCAGTCTCTCTCTCCTCTCCTGGGAGGTTTCCCTCCTATGAGCAGAGATAGAGGTCCCTATAGATGAACCAGAATGCTTAGACTCCGCTCAGGGAGATCTAGACCTTCTAGGCCCACCACCAACTCTTCCAGAAGGGACAAAGAGGGGACCATTGTGGCCCTCACCCTCATCTTCCAGGGGACCTGGATTATCCAGGTCAAGATCATTGTCATCTTCCTGGTCAGCATTAGAGGTCAGGTCATGGGGAATTTCACCCCTAGGCCCTTCGTCAGCTGCTGCCCCACCCACTCTGCCTACCCCTTCAGACCCTATAGGTCTTCTGAGATCATCCAGACTGAGTACCTCTATTTGGAAAGAGGGGTGGCTACACCCATTTCCTTTGTCCAGTTTCACACCAGAGCAGGGGCTGGAAGCCCCTGAACCGGTTTGAGCTGGACTATGCACATGGACACCAAATGTGCCCCCAATGCAGGACTTCAAAGCACTCTCAGAGTGCTCCCACCCTGCCCCAATACACATCAGCCTGTTTGGGAGGTGGTTACACCTCCCTGTGACAGGAAACCTATTGTCCAGGCCTCCCCTGCTGGAGTTTCGGTCAGCAGCAGGAGGCCAGACCCGTGTCTGTGGCTGCAGCATCCATTTTGTGATGTCAGGGCTCTTTTAAGTTTCTACCGGGTATACTGGTGCTGTCATGTCTCTCGCTCTAGAAGGGTGGAATCATACTCCCACACCAGTTACTGGTGTGGGGGTATGATTCCAAGGTGTTTGACACCAAACACAACATGTTTCCGTGCAGCCAGTCCAAAGTTAGCATTTACCGTTTGGTTATAATGCACTTAAGAGTATATGGTCAGGCTGCACTACTGACAACCCCTGAGAAGGGATTCTGAAGCCTGCAGAGGGGCTCAGCTCATGCTTGGGCACCCTCTCACATACAACCATGCACCCTGCCTTCAGGATTGATAAGGCCTGCCATAGGTGTGACTGATAGGTTTCTCTGTGCAGTGATAGTTGAGATATAGTGAACCTATATCTCAGTAAGGGGTGGATGCACCACCTTACCCAGGCTGCAGTAGCAGACCTGTGGTGTCATTTTGGAGGGCTTCTCAGGGGTGGCATAATACATGCTTCAGCCCCTGGTAGGCCTCTGGGGTACCTATGCCCTGGGTACATAATATACCATACACTAGGGACTCACAAGTGTACCCCAGAATCCAATCTGGAGTGTACCTAAAGTACATGGAATCGGGCGCTAGTTAGCCCGAAGCAAGATGGCCGCACATTAGTGCTGCTCTGCTGGTCGGGGCACTAATCCAATTATTATCCTACACTTCTCCTAACAATCTACGTTGGAGAGATAGCGCACTGGACACCGCCTCACTTACTGACTTGATTATGGTGTTTTCTTATCCTGCTGCGACAGGGGAAAGCTAAGAACGACCATTGCAGCCCGGAGGGCAAAATGGTGGCCATCAGGACCTGAGATGGATGGCGAGGTTCGTTAGCTACATTACTGCTGTCCCTACCTATAATCAGCGGGCTCTCTGCGCCGAAGCGGTGACAGTTGCCTGAGGGGTTTGCTGGCCAGATGATGCGTGGCTCGGACCTGCCCAGTGCACGGTGATCGGCAGCCGGCTGGGAGCGAGTGGCTGGCGTGGTACGGGCCGCGGACTGTGCGCCTACGGAGGACTGGCTATGGTGAGGTGCGCATAGGCCATACAAGCTGCTGTAGCGAGGCCCGACTGCAGCTCACGCAGATTTTGGTGCGAAAGAGACCGGATGCCCTATCGACTTTATGAAATCAGTCACGGCGCCCCATTTTTCTCGGAAGCGCTGCTCGGCTTTGTGGGTGGTGAGCGCTGCCCGGCTATGATTGGGCGAAGTACAGAGAAAGACGTAGTTGTGGAGTGTCGCTAGGCCTGGGTCGACCTTACAAACAGACATGGGATGCAGGTGTACAAGTGTGGGCCAAAGACCACGAGCGGTCTTGCGCCCGTTTATTTATACCTTCGGGCGTGCCCGCCCTCCGGGTGCGTGGATGCGTGAGATGCGTATCGGAACGGGCCGGATGGCTCCGTTACCACATCCCTCCAATCTTTCAGATAGAGAGATCATCCGCTATGGAACTGTTCGGCTCTCTTGCGCACACCATGCAAAGTCCCTCAGTCTCTGATTAGGGGCCGGATTCGGCCGGAGGCCATACTTCTGGCTCCGGGGGACTTCCCCTCGTCCGGTCCCGCAGGTTCCTCTTTCACTGGGTGCCCCGGCACTTTCGGGGGACCCGTTCGTCCCGTCCTCTCGCACTTCAGCGCCTGACTGTTGGGGCGCACCCCGCTGTGGGCTCCCTTGCCCTCCGGACGAGCTACACCCTTCTCCTGCATCCAGTTCCTCCTCCGGTGGGTCAGTCTCTCGCGGGCCGTGGTGACTTGCTTGAACCAGGATGTGTTTCTGGTAACTACTCGTGTTCCTCTCTGGACCGACACCATGGTGCCCTGCACCTTGACTACCTCCCACACTTCCGATTCAAACGGGGTGCGATACTTCCAGTTCGGATAGCGGTCCTTCATGATGACCTTGTCTCCCACCTGGAGACTCCTCGCCTGGGCCCTCCGAGCCCGACTGGCGTTCTCATTGGAGGTCCGCCTCCTGGCCTGAGCTGCACCTTGATCCAGCGGCCGAGGCTGCCATGACTGACTCGCCGGGATGTTGTCTCTGGGGGCCTTCCGGAATAGGAGGTGAGCAGGTGCGCACCGAGTGGTACAGTGAGGTGTCCGGCGGTACGCGCTGAGGAACTGTGAAAGGCATTGCTCCGCATCTTCCCCTTGGTCCACTCCGATCTTCAGCGCCCGGTTCATCGTGCGCATGAACCGTTCCACCTCTCCGTTGGCCTGGGGCCACTGCGGGGTGATCTTCCGGTGCCGGACTCCTCGGGCTCCCAGGTATTCTTGGAACTCTCTGCCCTGAAAGGGCGGCCCATTGTCAGACCTGACTTCCTCAGGCAAACCCATCATGGCGAACGTGCGGTCCAACGCTGCTTTCACCTGGCTGAACGCTGTGGAGGTCACCACCTCCACCACCGGGAACTTGGAGTGCGAGTCCATTACCACCAACGTGTGTCGCCCATCTGGGAAGGATCCGAAATCCACGCACAGCTTGGACCAGGGTTCTAGACACGGGTCTTCCGTGATCACCGGATGTGGTGCCGGCTCGCCCCCCGTGATGTTACATGAGTGGCAGTTGCGGACGACTTCCTCTACCATGGCATCCATCCCAGGAAACCACACCTTGCTCCGTAACCTGGCCTTGGTCTTGGAGACGCCTTGATGCCCTTGGTGAGCCAGGCGAACCACCTCTCCTTGGAGACTCCTCGGGATCACGAGCGAGGTGCCTCTCATGACCACTCCCTGTGGCCCCTCGCTGAGCTCACTCTGCGCTTTCCACACCTGTTGCCGAAATGTCCGTTCCTCTTCGGTGAGGGCTTGCACCCCGTCCAGGAAGTTCCGCCAGTTCCGGTTTGTTAGCGTTTGCTTCACCTTGACGAGGCATTCATCCATCTCCGTGGCTTTGCCAATGTCCTCCAGCGTGAGTGCCACCGGGCACGCCGCTTGTGACACCATCCGGACGAACTCCTCCGTACAGCTCACCTCCGAAGGATCTGGACCCGACTGGGATGGGCCCGGGTGTCTTGACAGGAAGTCAGCAGGATTATTGGCCCCAGGGCGGAAGACTACCTCGAACCGGTAGGCTTGCAGCTGGACGGCCCATCTCTCGATCCGTGGCGGGCCCAATCATGCGGTGCCAGCGAAGAGCGGGACAAGGGGCTTGTGGTCGGTGACCACCCGGAAGTCGTGGCCATACAGGTAGAGGTGAAAATGCTAGCAGGCCCACTTGATGGCCAGCGCTTCTCGCTCTATTTGCGCATACCGCATTTCGGTGGCAGTCAGGGCCCTGCTGGCATATGCGGTGGGGACCCTCTCCCGCACTTCCGTCTCTTGCATCAGGACTGCACCCAGCCCGACCGGGCTGGCATCCACTACCACCTCTGTCCGTCGATGTGGTCTGAAGTACGACACGACCTTGTCGTCGATGAGTGCGTCCTTGACCGCCTGGAACGCTAAATCTTCCTTCGCTGCCCAGGTCCAGGGCTGGCCGCTTTTCGTGAGGAGGCGGAGTGGCTCCGACAAGGACGCGAGATTGGGGATAAACCGCCCACAATACGTCGCCATCCCTAGAAAACTCCTGACCTCGGTGGCGGATGTGGGCCTCGGGGCTGCTCGGATTGCCTCCGCCTTCTTCGGATTGACTCTCAACCCTTCCCTCGAGAAGACGTAGCCAAAGAACTCGACCGACTCCTGGTAGAAGGAGCACTTGGACTCGTGCAGGGTAAGGCCATTGTCCGCCAGCCGCTGTAGGGTGTCTCGAAGATGCCTGTGATGTTCTTCCAATGTCTTCGAGAACACGAGTATATCGTCGCTCAGGTTTATGACTCCTTGGAGTCCAGAGAGGGTTTCACGTATGGCATTCTGGAACACCTCCGCGGCTGACGAGATCCCGAAACTCAGCCTCTTGTACCGCCGTAAGCCAACGTGGGTGGAGAACGTGGTGATGTTGCGGCTGTCCGGGTGGAGCTCTAGCTGATGGTATCCTGCATTGAGATCCAGTTTTGTGAACCACTGGGCGCCGTTGAGGTCAGCCACAATGTCGTCCATGGTGGGCGTGAGGTGTCTTTCGCGCTTCACTGCCTTGTTCGGGAGGCGCATGTCGACGCACAAGCGGATGGCGCCTGGCTGCTTGGGTTTGGGTGCCACGACGAGGGGGGACACCCACGGGGTGGGGCCCGACACCTTTTCGATCACCCCCAGGTCCTCCAACTTCTTCAACTCCTCCTCCACTCGTGGTCGCAGGAGGAATGGTATTCTCCGATGCCGGAGCGCCATGGGCCGGACCGTGGGGTCCACGTGCAGTTTGAATTGTTTCCCCCGCAGGCATCCAAGACCGCGGAATAGCATGGGGAAGTCTTTTAACATCTCCCTGGCGTGCAGGTCGTGCACCTGGTTCGCGAAGAACACCAGCGCCAGGTCCTCGGCGGTGTGGCAGCTAAGCAGGGTGCCCCGTTTTCCTTCCGCCACGTGGAACGTCGTGGCCAGTTTCCTCCCGTCGCTAACGACTTCAACTTCGATCACTCCTTGCAGGGACAGTGGCTTGTCGCTGTCATATGTGGGCCTTAGAAGGTCGCAGGGTTGGTCGCGGCGACAGTCTCTCATACTGGCAGCTATCCATCACGTTCACTGACGCCCCAGTGTCGATGAGAGCGCTCACCGGAGACCCGGCCACCGTGATGTCGCACATGGGCGGCGGCCTGCGCCTCGTGCCTTCTCTGCGAACAAACGAGACGAAGAATACCTCGTCGTCTTCCGTCTCTCCCTCAAACTCCAGCTGGGTGTTGTCGCCCTGGGCGGGGGACTCCTCCAACGTCAGTTGACGCACACTCGCCGCGGCACCTCGCGTGCCCCCGGCATTGCTTCGCCCTCTTCCGCCTCTACAGACCTTTGCGAAATGGTTCACCCGTCCACACTTCAAACACGTCTGCCCTCTCGCGATGCACCTTCCCCCTGGCGGGTGGTCTAGGCCGCAGTTACCACAGGCGTTCCTCTGGGGAGCCCTCGTGGCTCCACGCTGATGGGTCGGTCGCCTCTGGAGTACATCCACCCTCTCTTCTTTGACCGCCGGCACTTTCAGGGCCGCTGCCGGCCGGTTGAGGGCCGCTTCCATCGTGTCCGCACGTGCATTAGATAGTTCGTGGGACCGGCCTAGAATCAAGATCTCGTCAAGGGTGATGCCTGGCTGCCGTAGGATGAGGCGCCGCAGTGGGACCGACCGGCATCCCTGGATGAGCTGCGCCCGAATTTCTGCTCTCTGGTCCGGTAGCGTGCACGATAGCGAGAGTTTGCGGAGGCGGGCATAGAAGCTGTCGATGGTTTCCGTTTCTTCTTGTCGCGCCTGGCGGAGCTTGAACCACTCGACGTCGGGGTTGGTCTGTGGGTCAAAGTGACGATTTAGGGCCCTTACAGCACCCGCATAGTCGTTGGCGTTCCCTCTGTCTGGTAGGGTCTCGAAGAGGTCGTACAGCTCTTCGCCTCCGTAGCACATGAGGAGAGATCTCTTGACTGTTTCATCCGTTTCTCGCACCCCAACAAAGTAGTGCTCCAACCGTCCGATCCATGAGCGCCATCGCACTGCCGCCGTGGAGGGGTCCGAAAGCTCACTAAACGGAGGTAGCGGGGCTACCGCGCCATGCCCCGGCGGGGCGGGCGCTGGCTGCGTGGCCCGCTGCGGTGGCGGTTGCTGGGTGCCTCCTCCACTGGTGCCGGGGGTGGTCATGTCTGCTATGCCTCCCCGTCAAACTCGCTCTTCTAGGGTCGTGGCTGCAGGTCTGCTACCTGGGCGAGACCACTGTCTCCTTCCTCCCTTGCCTCAGTTGTCTGCTGCTGCTTGGCTGGCGCTGCGCGCAGGCGAGACCACTGGCTGCTCCCCTCGATTTGCCTGTGGGCTGAGCCTCCCAGGCAGGCACTGCTGAGGACGCCCCTGCTGCTCCCTTCCTTCGCGTACACCGCAATGATGCAGGGGGGCCTGGCTAGGCAGACGACCATGGGGCACTCCCACCCCAACCAGACTCGGCACAGGCTCGCGAGGGTCGATTCCCCCCCTCCGGGGCGAGCTTACTGGCAGTGGGCGGGCCAACGATCCCTCTCCAGGGCTCCGGAGCGTCACCACAGCTCTGCCTGGCTGCGCGAAGGCGCGCGTGTATAAACGCGGTCTGTCCTGCCTCCGCGGACTTCAGGGAAGCGCCGACGAGCGGGACCTCCTCAGGGCAGGTACACGGGAGGGGCGATGCGCGGGTGTACTCCGCCTCGTCGCCAATGTGGAGTGTCGCTAGGCCTGGGTCGACCTTACAAACAGACATGGGATGCAGGTGTACAAGTGTGGGCCAAAGACCACGAGCGGTCTTGCGCCCGTTTATTTATACCTTCGGGCGTGCCCGCCCTCCGGGTGCGTGGATGCGTGAGATGCGTATCGGAACGGGCAGGATGGCTCCGTTACCACAGTAGTGAGTCCGAAGGTTGCAGCGCGCGGATTGTCTGGAGTAGCTGCGGTCTGAAGATATAGTGGTTTTGCCTACGAGGGGCATCTGGACGTGGCTGCAGCCGTGGGGCGAGAGGATTTATATGTTGGAGCTGGCGGGAGAGCGATATCCCCCCTCATCAGTGTGCACGCGGTGAGTCGGCAGCTGTATGGTGCGTGTAAGCCGTGTGGACCGCTTTGGTGCATTCTGTGAAAACTCACTCAGGAAGGCGAGGCGGGAATAAAAGACACACTGACAGACTAGCGCTTGACTTTACTGTGTTGCTGCGGCTCATGACCTGACCCCCCGGCCTGCTTGCCATTGAGAGGGGGTGAGGATATTGGTGTGTGCTGGATATGCTGCTAAACTGTGGCCAATAAATTAATGCTGACGCCTTCGGCGGCTCCCTGAAGGTTGGAGATCCATGCGGTGCACATCTCCTGACAGTTGTGGCTCACAGTGCACTGGGAAGCATTAAGTAGCTTTGGGCCTATACAGAGTGTGATGGCTGCCTGATCTGGCTGCAGTGAGGTGGTAACACCGCGTGAAGAATCGACGGCCCTGCCACTGAGTGTGCGGCTTTAAGTGGAAGGTACTGTGCAAGGGGGGTCTGAAGTGGGCTGCTGCACTGGTGCTGTGGAAGAACTGCCATCATTGCGGTGCTGGGTTAATGCACTCTAGCTAATGGGCGGCTGTGGCATAGAGTATAGATCCCTGAACACGCTGCGGTCATTAGCTGGCTGCTCTGTGAGGTGTTATGGCGGGAACGCAGCCATTCCAGTGAGAGGTGCTGGATCCTTAGACAGCTGAATTAAAATAGCTAGATCACTGGAGGCTGTGGTGCAGGGGTCGCAGCTGCGATATAAGGCCTGCGACTGTCAGTGGCACGATGGGTAAACCTGACAAGCATTTGCAGTCCACGCTCTCATTTGAATCTAAGCGTCTAAAGAAAATGCAGACGCAAGCAACATCTGATACTGAAACGGATATGGAGTCTGGCAGTAGTTCCAAGCTGGGAAAAATGATGCTGGCAATGCAGCAAAGTCTTCAGACTATTGATGGCAAAATAGATAATCTAAATCTGCGCATGGACACCATGTCAGCGAAACTGGACAAGCATGGAGCTCGTCTGACGGAGGCGGAGCAGCGCATCACGAACGCTGAGGATAAGGTGGAACACATCACGAAGTCCTGCACTGAGGTGGAGAAAATACTGGAAGTTATAAGGGCTAAGAACGAGGATTTGGAGGCGAGGTCGCGCCACAACAACCTGCGCATCACAGGTGTGCCCGAATCAACCAACATGGGCAAATTGGAGCTCTATGTGGAAGACATGCTCAAGACCATGTTGGGTGCGGAACACTTTTCCAAACGTGTTGGTGGTGGAAAGAGCACACCGGTCCCTCGCTCCACGTCCTGTGCCGGGGGCGCCTCCGTGCCCGAATATTACGAGACTTCTTAATTACCCCAACAGGGATGTGGCCCTCCGCCTTGCGAGAGAGATAGGCACTAGTAAATACCAGGGGCTGTAGGTGGCGTTGTTCCCGGACTTCATGGTAGTGGTGCAGCAGGCCCGGCGTGAGTTTCAACAAGTGAAGAAAAAACTGCAGGCTATGAAGATTCAATATGCCATGCTTTACCCTGCACGTCTCAAGGTGATGTATGGGAGCAAACCACGAATCTACATAACTCCGAAGGAAGCTATGCAATTTGTTAAACAACTGGAGTGGCGCAGTATGGCTGGACTGGCTGGTGATGATGCAGACAATGACGATTAGCGAACCACTGCAGGTCGTAAGCTGATTCTGTTTGATATAGATGTGTACACCCACACTTTAGATAATCAGTGCTCCTGTCACTTCGGTACATGGCCAGAATGACACCTGCCTGGCCCACTAAGTGAAGAACTGTACTGTGTAATGTTAATACGTGGAAGAGGGTGTGTTGGACATGTTATGTATTGATGGGACGAATCTAAATGATTATAAACATGCCTGAGTTGCTCCACTGGTGGTAAGGCCGGGCATATAACTGCAAATGCCCATAAAGTGATAGATGTGTCATTTGGCGTAAGATGGGGGGCATGGGGCAATGTGCGAAACTCTAGTTAGTTTGCCTGTTTTACCATGTTTAATTGTCTTTCTGATCCCCGGCACCCATAGGTAAGACTGCGCTATATAAATGGACTACTGCTGAGTGTTATGTTGCGCTGTCTCTGTTGATAGCTGTGGATCTGTAATTGGACGCCTAGCAGTGGCTGCCACTATCTTGGCATCCCGGGACTATTGCTGTGTGTATTAGAATAGGACGTCCGAAAGGTGGATATGCTGGGGAAATAATAGACTTGCCCGAGCCCCCCAGGTACCAACATGGGGGTCAATGGGCAGCTGGTGTCCTCCATAAGGGTACAACCCACACAGTTTCTAAAGGGGTTTATAGGCTGTGAGCAGGCTATCTACTCACAGCGGGAAGGGTGGGCGACTTTGTTTGGGATCTATTTTGTTTTGGGGTACCTTAGCATGATTGGGATGCTTAAGTGGGTGGGGGGCTTAGTTGGGGGATGCCTCAACATGATTGGGGTGCTGGGGTGGGTGGGGGGTTTCTTTGCAGGGATGTTTGAATGTGCAGCTGTGCAAATCAGGATACATAACTGTTGCTTCGTAATCATTTGTGCCACAAGGTATGATACTACTGTTACATGTAATGCCTCAGCAGAGTAGGTAATGGCGGCGAACGGGAAACGTAATTGGCTCACTTGGAACGTCAGGGGTCTAAACAATCCAAAGAAAGCTAGGCAGGTCTTGGCGTATCTGGATCGCCATAACGTACATGTTGCGCTGTTGCAAGAGACTCATCTCAGTGGGCATGCCGCATCTACTATAGCCAGAAAATGGGCTGGTGCACGTTTTGCCTCTTCATATTCCACATATGCACGGGGGGTGATGGTGTTAGTTAAAAAAAGTATCAAAAATTAGTAGTCATGAAGATATAAATGGTAATGGCCGATATGTCATAGTGCAGGGTAAGTTGTGTGGTACCTTGATTACAATCGTGAATGTCTATGGGCCAAATATAGACGATCCGGAGTTTTTTAAGTTGCTATGGAACAAAGTATATATGCTACCGCCTTCTGCCATCAGATGTGGGAGGGATTTTAATGTTATGCTGAATCAGGCGATGGAGCAACACTCTAATGTAGATCCTGTTATTAAAAAAGCTGCACAGGCAGTTCATGATGGTATGCATGATCTATTCCTCACAGATATTTGAAGATTGCGCTATCCTGGGGTGCGGGAGGGAACATGCTATTCATATACCCATAATACATGGTCACGATTAGATTACTGGCTCACCACAAACAACATCAATGCATGGACTTCCAGGGTGGTGCATTTACCATGTACCTTATCTGACCACGCGCCGGTCCTGCTTACCATGCAGATGCCTACATACACTCCAGCCCCATTTCAATGGAAACTGCAACCCATTGCAGGATCCAGTCTTTAGAGAAGGGGTGCGTGAAGCAATAGAACACTATTTCACTGATAATTTGGGCTCGGTGCAGAGTCTATGTACTATATTGGAAGCTTTTACGGTGACTATCCGTGGGGCGTGTATAGGTTTGCAAGCAGGAGTGCTCAAATCTCTGCGTGATTCAATGAAACAGATTGAGCAAGATCTGGTAAGATTAGAACGGCAATATGAAGAAGTGCCAGATAATGCTACATTGGCGGCCATACGTTCGCAGGTTACTGAATATAATGCGCTGGCAGAGCAGGAAGTGCGGTATCTGTCACGGCGCTGTAAAGCTAGGTACTATGGTGAGGGTGGTAGACCGGGGCGTGCGTTGGCAGCTAAACTTACCGAACCTTGGGCAGGTATTCTTGGTCAGTTTGTCACGCATTACAAATATATATATGGGAGCAAGCCCACAACTAGTGAAGAAGAGATATAAGTAACACCACTATTACCAATACTGAGCCTTAATTTAATGTCCGCTTTTCTTTGGCGGGAGACTCAATTGAATGCAAACAACGTAAGTCTCAAGACCACTTTTTCCGTCTGTTTTATCTATTTATTTTCTTTTTAGTAGTAGGCACTTTTTAATTTTTTTAGTGACTTCGAAAAATACATTTCAAGAACTTATCTCCAGAACAAACACAACGATTATCCATAGACATAAAAACTTTTTCACTCCAGACACATTCAGTTTATCATATCATACATTCATTCACATACCATACTGCGCAGTTCAAAAACATCCATATTGCAAACATACAAATCACAGATTATTTTTCAATACAATAGAGAATTTTTCACAGTGGCCATAGAAACATTTTCCAGAATAATACAAAAATGCAGGTTTTTAGAAATTATTTTAAACTCTTATGGCCAATAAGCTACGGTCGACGCGTTTCAAGCCCCGTCTGTTCTTGGGACTCTCATCAGGACCTAAAATCTAAAAAGACAAGAAGCGACTTAGTACTACTAGACACCTCTGCACTAATGCTTCAGCTATACAATTTGCCAAATAATGTACCTTTATTCAAAAGGGGGAAACCATCCAGGGAAGTCTTTTTAAACCTGGAAGAAAACGACCAATTAGATCAACACGACTAGATCACCATTCATCAGGTCAAACATTCAGGTGTTTATAACCAGTGTGCTTACTTCGTATGTATCTCGTCTCGTAGTGAAGTTGTGGTTATTTTCTGTAAAAGGGCGGAAATGGCGGAATTAATTTCTTGGTGTATCGATTCACTGATTAAAGGTGAATTGTGATACTAAACTGTGACTTACTTTTAATATTCCTGTCTTCCTCGCTGAGAATGTTGTATCGTGAGAAGACCTTCAGAGAGTTGTGTGTCCAGCGGTACTAGAATGGTAAAATTTACGGAGTTATTTCTTCCTTCCAAGGGCAGGTCTTTTAAGGCGATTAAAGGAAACGAGCACGGGTTGAAATCAACGTACCTTTGTTTACTTGGTGGGCGCGTCTTTTTCGTTCACGTATCCACACTGGCGTACACAGATTTGTTTGTACTCTGCTGTTTGAAAAAGGAGGACAGTGCTAAGTTTTCTCTTCTCGTCTTATGTAGATAAATCTTTTTTGACCTAAACTACCTTTATGTCTTCTTCTGTACCTGAGGGCTTTACGGTCTTCTTTCTGCAGCGGGGACGATGTCTGCTCTGTTGCGCATTTCAATCGAAAATCTCGTGGGATTTAAGAGAAAGTCTCAGTTGTTTTAGTATTCATGGGGCTTGTAGTTCTTAAATGGCCATGTCTAGTTCAAGAAATACGTAATAAAGTTGCGCGGTCCCTAAAAGGAAAATAGAAAATGTATTGAATATCCTTTAAACTATTTCTTGGATGGAATTTTTTATCCAAGGGTCTGTTTAATGTCCATTGCGTGACACGTGTCTTTAAGGATGCATCCAAGCTAGAGTGTTGCAGTGTGGGACTTGTATTTGACAGTGCGTATTCTCCTTTGGATCGCTAAGTATCTCTACTCCACCATATGTGCTATTCCATTTCTCGGTGCAGCTTCTTAATGAGGGGGTGATTCTTGACAGCAGTCTGAACAGACTTTATCTTAGATTGTATATTTCTGAAAGTTCATTGAGGCCATTAACAGCGGTGTTGAATTTTACTATTAGCATGGCTTCTCTTCTTGATAGTTTTATGTCAATATCTCCTCCTCTTACATCCTGTTCCACTTTTGAGATCACCATCCATTTTAGATCTTTTACCTGATGGTTGTTTATTTTCCAGTGGTTCACTAGTGGGGCATTCAGTACGTTTTTATTAATTCTAGATTTGTGCTGAGAGATCCGGGCTCTGATTTCTTGACTTGTTTTTCCAATATATAATTGGTTACAAGGACATCGTATTCCATATATTACGAATCTAATTCTACAATTTGTAAAAGATTCGTGCTTCCAGTGTATTGAGTTATGAGTGAACAGTGTCCCTTCTTCCGTCTAGTCGCAACATACACAAGTTCCGCACTTATGGTGCCCAGTTATTGGAGGAAGTCCTACATAATCTCTTACCGAGATTTGTTTTACTGCTGGCATTGCTGCTCTTACCACTTGGTTAGCAATGCTGCGATCTTTTCTGAATGCAAAGAGAGGGTTTTGATTCAGTGAGTCATCCAGATATTTGATCAGATGCCAATTTTGATTAATTACTTATTACTGGTTTGGACACTCCGCCCTACTGCTCAGCACTGAAACATCAACTGAAGCTAAAGCTTCAGCGTCAATCACCTCAGCACCCAGCCGCCCAGTTGCTGACCTGACCAACAAGATCCACTGCTTTGACACCAAGTAGAACTTTAGCACCGAAACACCAACACAGATCTGATCCAAATACTTCAGAACCTGCTCTGAAAATACATACCATCAAACCTGTGGAGCCTATCCTCCGTAAATTACAAGAAAAACTGGATGCTCCACAGGAGCAGATCAACATTCAGCCTTACTGGACAAATCCTAGCAAAACTTTCTGCTCCAAGTCAGCCACCATCAAAAAGACAGCTGCCTTTCCAAGAGGTTCTTGACTCACCCACACCACCTAAAAGGAAGAAAATGGAAAAAGCCACTAGTCCTCTGGCTCTTTCACCACCCTCACCACCTCCACCTCCACCACAGTTTCTTGAAGATCCCCAAGATATCTCAAATCAGGGATCGCCTGGTAATGGTCTAGGGAGGCACGGTGCTTGGGATGACACCTTTGAGACACCACAACACAATGGCTCCTGGGACGCTTATGATATAGCCCACCAGGGAGCACTGACGCCGATTTATATCCCACCAGTCCATCCCCTCCTGATGATTCCACTGCGTATCAAGACATAGTAAGTAGGGCTACTACCTTTCATGATGGCCAGCTCCACAAGGAACCCTCATAAGAGGATCTCCTCTTTGAGACCCTTTTATCTACCCTTTGGGCCACTCAGTCATTACCCATGCTAAAGGGCATGTTACTCCACATGGAAGACATTTTAAAGACCATGTTAGGGCTGGAGTAATAATACCCGAGGTTGATAATAATATAATGCCGCTCCATCAGATCCTGTATACATTAGGTGACAAGAACCACCAGACTCCCTATTCGTCACCACTGCTCATAAGCGTGCAAATTCACAAGCTAGTGAAGATGCCCCACGGCCTGACAAAGAGAGCAAGCACAGTGATGCAGCAGGGAAAAGGGTTGTGGCGCAGTCTGCAAACAATTGGTATATTGCCAATACAGTAGGTTTACTTGCCCGCTATGACCGTGCGCACCGGGACGGAATAGAGGAGCACCTCCAACATCTCCCAGAGGCGCACAGAAAAAGAGGACAGGAACTTGTCTCCGAGGGCAAGTTAATATCAAATGCATCCATCCATTGTGCTCTCTATTTTGCTGACTCTGCAGCTAGAGATATCAATACAACCATCTTGCACGGCTGCATATTTCTGGGTTCAAACCAGAAGTACAGCAAAGTCTGCCTAATGTACACTTTGACAAAGAGAATCTTGTTGGTTCCCAAGTTGACGAGAACCTAGAACTTTTTTGAAAAGACATGGAAACACCAACATCAATGGGAGCCTTTAAAACAGCTACTCCCCGGGCTCCTGTTGCCTCTCCAGCTATCGTGAAGAGTCAAAAACCACAACTTTCCTCCACCTCATACCAGCAAAGTCACAACCAAAACTCCTCTCTGAGAGGACACTTTAGAGGCTCCTATAGGGGCAACAATGCCAAGGGTAGATGCAAGAGTGCTTCCACACGTGGTGGAACACCCACCCCCCAAAATGACTTCCTTCTCCTCCCCTGACCATATAACACCTGTCAGGGGATCATCTACAGGACTTTTTACCCACATGGCAATCAATAACATCAGACTTTGCTCAAACAGGAAGTTCAAGTTTTTCTACTCAAATGAGCTATAGAAGCAGGAGTATACTCCCTCTACTTCCTAATCCACGAAGAGGAAGGATCTTTATGGCCAATTTTAGACCTTAGGCCCCTAAACCATTACATACTGTCACAGCATTTCAATACACTCACTCTACAAGACGCGATTCCACTTCTCCAACAAGATTTAAAGGCCGCCTCAGATTAGCTATAGCCGGAAAACATTATCAATTCAAGGTCCTCCCATTCAAGGTGACTACTGCACCTTGGGCATTCACCTAATACCGAGCAGTGATAGCAGCACATTCACAAAGACAAAACATCCATCATCTGTGCCAGCAACATACTCAAGCTACCATAAATCTGCTCCATCGCTTAGCGTTCACAATCAATGTTGCCAAATCTCACCTTCAACCTCTGCAGGTTAAATCGTATCTGGGAGCTATCCTAAACACACAGGCAGGACTAGCCTATCCCAATATTGTGAGAATCCTGAATTTTCAAAAGCTCATTTCCCATTTCCAACCCAATCAATAGGTCCGAGTAAGAACAGTCATGAAGCTCCTAGGAATGATGGCTTCCTGCTTTGCTATAGTACCGCATACATAGCTACAAATGCATCCGCAGCAGAGGTCTCAGGCCCAAGGTCAATTGGAGGATCTAGTGTTGATAAACAGCCGCACTCAACGCGCTCTACAGTGGTGGAACACCATGAATCTGATAAAAGAGCAGCCTTTCCTCAACCCTCTTTCCCACATCACTCACAGGCTGGGGTCTCTGGGGTGCCAAAAAACAGAATCTCCACATGAACTACCTAGAGCTTCAAGCTGTTCATCTAGCATTGAAAGCGTTCCTACCTCACCTGACAAGCAAGGTCATCCTAGTTTGAATGGATAATATGACAACTATGTACTATTTACAAAAACAGGACAGGAGCTCATTATCTACAGTTGTCACCCCTATCTCAGACCATTTGGCGCTGGGATCTAAATTGCAACATTTATCTGTTTGCGGAACAGCTTGCGGGAACAGACAACGACTTAGCAGGATGCGAAAACAAGTCCACGAGTGGCAACTCCACCCCCAAGTCCTCCTCCCTTACTTTCACAAATGGAGATTTCATCAAATAGACCTCTTTGCAACTGCGGACAATGCCAAATGCCCAAACGTTGCCTCCAGGGTTCCCAGGCCCACTATCCAAGGGCAAGGCACTATGAATGAATTGATCAGGGACATTTGCCTATGCTTTTCCTTCTGTCTCTCGCCGTCTGTTTCTGGTTTGGAAACACAGGCAAACATCTCTCTAACTCATACCAGTGGCTCCCACATAGGCTCGAAAGCTCCGGTTCATAACACTGCTAGAACTATCTGTAGTTCCCCACAAGAAGCTTCCCCTCAACCTGGACCTTCTCACACAGAACCATGGAGAAATCAGGCACCCAAACCCAAGGAGCTCAACCTAGCAATTTGGCTTCCGAGGTCATAGAATCTGGTTATCTCAATCTCCCACCTGAATGTATGACCATTTCAAAGAAGTGTGTAGGCCTACCACATGCTATGCGGCTAAATAAAAACAGATTTGTTTGTTTTTGTTATAATTAATACATTCAGTGCCACAATACAAACATTGTTTGTTACCTGCTACATTTACATCTCTCTGGGCTCATATTCTCCTCCATACGGTTGCATCTTGCTGCAGTAGTTGGTTATCATAAGAGAGAGATTCCACCCCAGGTTCCACCTGCCCCTTCCTGGAATCTTAACATTGGGGGTCATTATGATGGCAGTGAACCCAACACCGCATCCTGCCGGTGGCGGGTTCACTGCCATTGTGCGCCCATTCTCTGCCCGCCAGATAAGGATCGTTACGATTGCCTGTCAGACCCACCCTGCATCCACAAAATGGTGGCGGTGCCTAGCAGGCACCGCCCGCCAGATTTGGATGCTGCATCCCTGCTAGGCTGTATGTGGTGGTTCAACCGCCATTCAAAGGCTGGCGTGGATGTACTTTGGGGGCACGTTGCGGGCCCCCCTTTTGCAGGGGCATGTTACTTGTGCACTTGGGGGGCACCTACGGTGTCTCCCTACAGTTCCCTACACCAGGTGGCAGGCACCGCGTGGTGCCTGCCACGTAGTGCCGGGAAATGCACAACATGCATTTCATCACTGCGGCGGGTGCTGCACCAGCAGAACCCACAGCAAAGGTAAACATGCACAATGCCACTAAGGCGGTAGCATCGTAATTACATGTGCGGGACCACCGCCATAAAGACTTAAGTCCGTCCGCCATTGTAATCACTCCGTTGTTCTCACAATACTCATGGGTTCTCCTTCCTAAACCCTACATAGTTGTCCCCTTCAATTTCTCTCTTGGAATTTGGTATTTTTAATCGCCATTAACTCACTTCGACATGTTGGTGGGCGCCAGGCATTAACCTTAGAAGAACCTTTTTTCCAACTTCATAGACACTCGTTGATCCCATGCCCCAACCCCAAATTCCTTCCAAACATTGTCTCCCACTTTCACCTCAATGTTATGTTATGTTATGTTAGAGGCATTTGATATAGCGTTAAAAGACTCACACAAAGGTGTATCTCGATGCTAACAACTCGAAACAGCAAGTGCAGGAAACCCATTAGAATGTTTTAAAATGTTTTTAAATGTAGAACAATCTTGGTACATTTGAATTTGCACAGGAAGCTTGTTCCAGTGGAGCGAGGGATGGTGAGAGAAGGATCTACCAACAAATCTAGAGATGTGAATGCAATGAATTTTTAGAAGAGCTTGTTTCGAGGATCTGAGCAAATGAGTTGACTGGCATATGCTGAGTCTGTTATGAAAGTATGAGGGAAGCTGTGGGGTTAATGCAGCCCAATTTAAATATAGCCCATTTCCTGATGGGGTGCCAGTGAAGGGCTTGCAGTAATGACGCGTTTGCTTCTACTAGAAGTGCATTCCCATAGTCCAGGTGGCTGGTGATCAGTGCCTGGACTAAGGTATTTCTAGATAGCGTAGGGAGCCATGGGAAGGCTTTCCTGAGCAGCCGCAGTGTGGAACAACAGGTGCCACATATGATGCTTATTTGGGCTTTCATGGAAAGTGTTTGATCTAGCTTGACACCAAGATTCTTTACTACCTGTTTAGGGCATGAGCGCTGCTTAATTCGACAGCCCACCAGTCCACTGACCAAGACTCCTGAGCCTTGCCAAACAGCATTATCTCTGTTTTTTCACAATTTAATTGAAGGCAGTTGTAAGCCATCCAATTAGCAATTTTCCTCATGCAGTCCGCAAACCGCCGTCGTCAAGCAGTCGATTGAGTTGACAGTGTTTTTTCCTCAACCAGACTCTGTTGAAGAAAGGGCTCTCCATGCATTAGACGTCAAAAGAGCCCTAATGTACTACATTGACTGAACTAAAACTTTCCAAAGACAGAACAACTATTTGTTGCTTTTTCACCTCCACATCAAGGAACGTCTAAATCCAAACCAGGCAGTGCCAGGTGGACAGTTGAGTGCATTTAAACATGTTACAGTAAAGCCAAGAAAACTGTATCTACATCCCCTAGAGCCAACTCTACTCACAAAAGAGGGGCTTCCATGGCTTTCGTAGGCAACATACCCACTGGCTGACATATGCAGCAACATGGTCTACACTACATACCTTCACTAAACATCATAGTGTGGATGTTCTAGCATGTCAACAAGCTACTGTAGGCCAGCTAGTGTTACAGACACTCTTTCAGAGAAATGCAGCCGCTCTTGGAGGGACTGCTGTACAATCTACGCAAAGCATGCATATCTACAGCCACACATGCTTTGAGCGGATTATGTTACTTATCCTGTAGGCATCTGTTATTGCTGTAGCTTCACATGCGCCCATCCTCCTTTTCCGGACACCTACGGCAATTGCAATTTCCTTTATCTATTTAATCTGCATGGACATCTCTTTACTTACACTTCTTTCACACTCCATTCTAACCAGCCTGAGGGAAAACAATCTAACAATGGAGTCGATGCCCATGCACAGTCTCACCTCAAAATTTTGACCCTTAAAGATTTCCTTGAAGAAAACCAACTTGCACACATCTGGACCCAACACTAGATGGCAGGAGTATGCAAAACATGTGAATCTACAGCACTGCATGCCACAAACAGATGCTTACATGATAAGTAACATAATCACCGCTCCCTTTAAGGCACGCGCGCGCGCACCTTCCCTGACGTCAGCGCGCACTGCCGGATGTGGAGCGCGCACAACGCAACCAGGACGTCTCGCAGGAGAGAGGCAGAGGTGCCGCCGCTTTAAGAAGCGGGCGGCGCGATAAGCAGGCACTTTTGCACTGGTGCCGGAGAGGAGTCATCAAGAGTGCAGGTAAGGGGGCGTGTGGGGTCTTGTGGGCTTGTGGGGGCTTGTGGGCTTGTGGGGGCTTGGGGGGGTTCGGGGGTGTGTGGCTGCAGAGTGCGGGGCTGATTGTGGCCTTTTGTTTACGTATTGATGGTAATCACAGCCCGTGAAGGGGCTTTGATTACCATCAATACTTAAACAAAAGGCCACAATCGTCCCCGCGCTTTACTAACAAAAGAGTAGAGTCAGTTTAAAAAGTTCTTAGTTCGGCCTCACGCAGGATCCATCTCACAGACATGGCAATAGATCGGACGTCGATGATTGAAAGTGTTTCTTCAATGCGATGGGTGATTGTCTGTCCCTGGGAGGATGTAAATCTGCTGTCATGTTCTCATGTGCTTTAAGACATCTGACCACGCATAATTTAGATTTGTTATGTTATGTTACCCAATTTGTAAAGAGCGACATATGCCCGACGGCGTCTTGAAGCTGATTCTGTGAGCCACGATGAGCAGAGCAAGAGAACCTACTGATTGAAAAGCCATGTTTTCAAAAGTTTCCTAAACTGAAGCAAGGAGGGTCCAGAGTCATGTAGCGCTTTATAGGCCAAACAGAGGGCCATGAGCTTAATTCTATTTTTGACCTTCAGCCAGTGAAGGATTTTGAGCGTGGCGGAGACTGAATGGTAACTGCAAAAGAATCTGGTGGTCTGGGAAAAGGGAGCAGAAACCAAGTTATCACAACACACAGGATTACAAACACCCAGCAAGTATCAGAAGTGTAATGAAAAAAGATAAATCCATAAGGAAAAACTACCTTCGCAAAATTAAAGGATTTCCATCAACTACCAAGAGAGGTCAGTGTCATCACTTGGATATCCTTCCTTCCTACCACCACTCCTCTAGATCACAGAGGGAGGTGATGTGGATCGGATTACGAGCAGGCCACAGAAATGACAGCAGGAGGAAGTGCAAGCAAAAGAAAACAGAGACCACTTCAGTCACCTCCTTGCAGATTTCAAGAAAGTGGATATCAATAGCTTGGGTGATGGAATTACCAGTGCAGTGCATGTGAGTGAGATTAAAAGGGATTTGGGAGAGAAAAACTAACTTTAATACAAAACATCTCTACCAATCCTTTTAAAATAGTGCAGAAGCAGCTTTCAACAAATAGGCCGCTTCACAATACGGTCAACTAGTTTCAGCCTGAAGGGCCACATGCCCCGGCTTTCTTCAGGACCTGGACAATAGATTGCTACTGCATTCTTAATTTATTGAAACGTGCTAACAGTTATCATCGAATACAACCTTTTGCATGATAATACCTCGATACAAGCGGAGTGTTCTTCACACCTGTAAAAGATAAGCACACAGATCCTAGCTGTGAAATAATAAAACAGTTATAAATGCTCACCATAACTCATTCATCATCTATTGGCTATATGTATCCCAATACATTCTATTTATTGCACCAACGAATCAAATCTTTAGCCGGTGCACTCACCTGTCTTGTATGAGATATAAACCTCACCTCACCCGGTAACAACTCAGGTATGGGAGACCCCGCCCTGTAAGGGAAGTGAAATAACCATTGAGGGGAGCACAAGACAAATTTCAATTCACCTACTATGCCCCTTCGTGAGTGTCTCATATTTTGTAATCTTCTACTCAATAGTGGACACCTTTCTCTAAGGGAACACACTTAGAAACACACCTTAAAAGATTTGGTTATCAATTTGGCAGTTCATTTCCACAAATCGCTATTTTGTCAATGCAGACACTGTCTGCAAGAGTTCTTTACTTAATGAACACAACCATTTTTTTGACAAATGTGTATATCAACGCAAAACAAAAAACAAGATAACATCTCTGTATTCCTAAAAATTGCCTTGCGTTAGCATGCACGATACATTTAGATCTGTATTAGGTGCAACCAAATAGTGAGCTACCTTTTAAATCTATATGGGCCTACCCACATTGCTATATATTCATGCCTGTGTTGTAAGAATGTTGCGAGTATAACCCAAACATAATTTCAAGACACACTGTCTGTACCAGAATTACATTCTTGATGTATTAGATCAGCATGTACCTTTGAAACGCCTGAAGGCCAGATTAAAACATTCTGCACCGTGGTACACTGAAGAGCTGAGTATCATACGTAGATCTTGTCGACAGGCAGAAAGGAAATGGCGCAGGCATTATGCTGAGCACGATAAAGTGGCCCTTAAAAAGGTACAAGCTCAGTATAAAGAGCTGATGGCTAAGGCCAAGGAGGACTTTTTCATCGACTCCATTATGTCAGCACCAAATAGCACTAGAGCCCTTTTTAAGATCATTAGAGACCTCTCTAATCCCACTAGTGCGGGAAATAAAGTGGTCGCGTCACAGGCGCTATGTGATAAAATCGCCTCTTATTTTGAGGAGAAAATTGCAAAAATTGTAGGGGGGCTAAATATGTGCGACCCTTCCCCTCCAAATGCTAAAGGACACACACCCCCGGAAGAACTAGGGGTGGTAACCTCACTGGAGCACTTTATACCACTCACTAATGAGTTGTTTAACAACGGTGCACAGAATGTGAGGTCAGGGTCTCCATTAGACCCCCTACCCAATAATATCTGGAAAGAGCATGCTCCGGCTTTGCTCCCTCGGCTGTGGCAGATATGCTGCCAATCTCTGGAGGAAGGGGTGGTGCCTGAAACATGGAAGCTGGCAGTAGTTACTCCACTACTAAAGAAGTCTTCTCTGGACCCAGGTGATCCTGCTAGTTTTAGACCCATCTCCCTGCTACCTTTTTCTATAAAAATCATTGAAAAGGTAGTGAGTAGATCTCTCTCTGGGTATCTGGAGGAGTTCCATCACCTGGATAAGAGCCAGTTTGGCTTTAGACCAGGTCATGGAACGGAGACAGCTCTGGTCACGGTGTTGGATAACCTTCGGATGCGGGCTGACAGAGGCCTTTCGTATGTACTGGTCCTCTTAGATATGTCAGCCGCATTCGATACGGTAAACCACCAAATTCTGTTGAATAGACTGAAGCATTTGGGAGTGAAGGGTTGTGCCTTGAGATGGATACAATCTTATCTCACAGGGAGACAACAGGTGATTTCTCTACCCCCTTTTACCTCCAGTAGGACCTTGGTGGAACATGGGGTCCCCCAGGGATCGGCCATCAGCCCCATCCTCTTCAACATTTATCTGCAGCCATTAATCCCGATTATCAAAGCGTACGGGATCGATCTTATTAACTACGCGGACGATACCCAACTAGTGTTCTCACTGGAGGGAAAAGGTGCTTTGACTATGGACAACTTCCAGAATTGTATGTGTCAGACTTCGGACTAGCTTAGGGCTAACTCACTGCAATTCAATGGAGGCAAGTCTGAGGTGATCTACTGCCCCCCAGCGGGAGTAAGAGATATGCCTTTTGATCTCAGAATGACCCCAGAAGTGGAACCCATTGTCCCAGTGACAACGGTGCGGAATCTGGGGGTCAGGTTTGACAATGATCTTCAAATGGCTTCTCAAGCTAAAAAAACAGTGGGGGTTTGCTTTGCTCTCATGAAAGCCCTACGGCAGATTCTACCTCTCCTGCGTGTGGAGAAAAGACCTTTGGTGGTCCGTAGTATCATCCTAAGTAGGCTGGACTACTGCAATTCTCTGTATCTAGGAGCTCCTCTTTACATCTATCAGAGTCTGCAGAGGGTCCAGTCTATGGCAGCCAAATTGGCGCTGAATAGGAAACGTGGTTCCTCAACCACGTTGGCGCTTCAAGAGCTTCATTGGCTTCCTATGAGGGAAAGGGTCAAATTTAAATCCCTGTGCATTGTCTACAGAGCGGCACACGGTCTTGGCCCTATCTCCCTGCAGGAGAAAATATCCTGGTACAAACCTCAAAGGACTCTCCGCTCATCGAATGCCTTCTTGCTAAACACTGGTAGAATCAAGAAGGCCAGGATGGGAGGTAGGGCCTTTAGTACAGTGGCCCCGCGACATTGGAATGAACTCCCTTTGAATATTAGACAGGCTAACTCCTTGATGGATTTCAGGCGAAGTTTGAAGACTTGGCTCTTTCCTAGGGAGGGGCACATGGCCTCTTAACTCTCCATCTCCTGATCGGCACCGGCTCTCTATCTCTCCTCGTCTTTTTGTCTCTGATGCTACACATTTGTTGGTCTAGAAGTTTCTCTCCATCACAGTCCGAGCGCCAAGATACCCGTTGGGTGATAGTTGCGCGTTATAAGTAAAAAATACAAATACAAAATACAAATACAAATACTCTGTTAGTAAAGCGTTTCCATGCCTGTGTTGTAGAAATATGTATGCCTTTAGTTATTCACAGCAAAAAAGCTCTGGTGCATATTTACAAGGCGGCGATAGAAAATTATCGCCGCTTTTGCGGCCGTTTTCAGCCGAAAAGCGACGATAATTTTATCGCCTAATTAGCAAGGTCACGCTAACGCGTGAAACCTTGCATTTGCGCACCTATTCTTAACACCCAGCTTTGCATCTCTAATGAGATGCAAAGTGGGCGTTCCTGACCTGACATGACAAGAGAAATGTCACTAAGCGACATTTCTCCTATCATCAAGCCCCACGCTATGAAGCATAGCGGCAGGAAAAGTAGCGATAACCCCTGTTATCGCTACTTTCCTTACGCCTGCTTCAGGACTGACTTGATATGGAAGGTGGATATCATGGCTAAGTTTGTGAGTTCCTATCAACAAGCTAACGCCACATTTCGTGAGATTATCGCTGGGTTTCCAGCGATAATCTCACGTTAGGCAGTTAGCACTAGGATTTTTATCGCTTTTGAGATAAGCGTTGCTAATAGCACGCTATCTCAGCGATAAAAATCCACGCTAGCCGGCAATAATTATCCTAGCGCTAAGTGCGCTTAGCGATAATTATCGCCGGTTGTTGCTGATATGCCGCTCTGTTTGTAAGAATGCTGGAGCAGGTCTCTATTGCCGCAGTAGCCACTCTTTATTTGTTGGTTAAAGATCCGGCAGTACCAAGTTTAGAAGGTATTGCGAAGAAAGAAATTCTCCATCTCCCGGTGCGGGTAGATAGCATGAACAGGGGCACTCGTTCTCACCGAGTGGGTCTCTAAAGCCGCAGTAGCCGCTCTTTATTAGTTGGTAAAAATCAGGCAGTGCCAAGTTTAGAAGATATAGCGAGAAAAGGAGTTCTCCTTCCCCCGATGCGGGTAGATTACATAAACAAGAGAACTCGTTTCTAAGCTTGTCGTGAAGTTTGTAAGCGTGACAAAGAAAAACACAGACAAACACAGCGGTTAAAGGGCAGCGCGTGCCGCGCCTCTTACCTCTCCGTCGGTGCCTCGGGCTCTCTTGAGTCAGTGGGAGGTACCGAGGCACTCTACTCAACTAATTTTAAAGCCCCGTGACCTTTGGCGCTTCATAGTGACATCAGTATAAACTACAGAATGACGTCATGATACCAGGAAGCTGTAAATTAAAAAGCAAAGGTCGCGCGATTTGCGAGATCAGCAAAAGGACCAAAGAATTACGTCCCCCTACCCGGAAGTGGTAGTTCTTTCAAAACGCTTTACACAGTTATTAATAGAATATTTATAGAAAAATACATTTGCAACATCTTTAATTATATCATTTATTTAATCGGCATTCACTTAAGCTGTAATGGCTTCTTAATACCGGAAAGCTGTAGTATAAAAAATGGGAAGGTCGCACGATCTGTGAAATCAGCAATTGGACCACCGAATTGCGTCCCCCCACTCGGAAGTGGTAGTTTTATCGGGACGCTTTGAACAGATGGAAAAAAACATTTTTGCAGCCTCTTGGTTTTTAAGATATTTGTCATCTATTTCAGCTGTCATGATGTCTTTTATATCTATTGCCAAATAAATCTGCAACTATAAACCTGTCTATTAATTGTGGGAGCAGCTTACTGTCATTAACCGTAAGCCATTCTACTCACATGGTTTCCAAATTTATGCCAAATAAGTGGTAATGACTACTGCCAAACCCTGTGTCCCCTCCATCTGATGTAGAGTCTCATAGAGTTTCACAAGGACGTCCACGGTATACCATCGTTAAGGCCCTTGATGTCACTATGCAGTTTGAACACCCATTTCTGTTCTTTATTGAAGAGAAACCTGGCTTTATCACTCACATGAGATGATATATATGGTTTTTCTAAAACCGTCCATGTAAATTCATCTGCTTGATGGTCAAATTCAGAAAAGTGCCTTGTCAATTTAGTGTTGGTTTTTCTACATCTAAATGTGCTTTTGTGTTCCAGCATCCCGAGTTTGACTTTGCGAGTCGTCATCCCTACGTATTGATATTTGCAGGGGCACTGTATCAGGTAGATCAAATTATCGCTGTTGCAATTGGAAACAGTATTCTGTATCCACGGTCTGGTGGTTCCAATATCAACTGTTTTTGAATGTTTAGTTTGCGGGCAAATAGCACATGCTCCGCACGGAAAGTGGCCCTGAACAGCCGGTAAATCCCAGAGCGTCCCAACTTTTCTTGGTACTTGCTCTATTGGTCGCGTGTGTACCAGTTTGTCGCGTAGATTGTGCCCTCTTTTGAAAGCAAACTGCGGCATTGGAATTTTCTCTTTACAGCTGTTCAGAAGTCGCCAGTTCTTACGAATACACTTCTGAATGCCATTCGTTAGCATACTAAAAGTATTGACAAAGGTCAAACGCCCCAAGGGCGGTTTTTCAATCTTTGGTTCTAATAACGCCTCCCTGTGATTGTTCGTTGCGCACTTGTATGCACGTTTGATTCATTTTCTTGGGTACATCTTCTCTGTTAATTGGTTAGATAGATTACGGGCATGTTGTCTGTACAGTTCAGGAGTAGAACAATTCCGTCTTACCCGTAAAAATTGGCCAAACGGCATATTGTCACGCAAGGCCTTTGGATGCTGGCTGTCGTACCTCAAGAGGGAATTCCGTGCCATGGGTTTACGATAAAGTTCGCTTTCCAATCCTGTTGGTGTTACAAAAATGGATAAATCAAAGAAAACTATTCTAGTTTAGTGTGCCTCAAGGGTGAATCTCAGAAAATCATTCCACGTGTTGAGCCATTGTTGGAACTGTACCACCGATTCTAGGTCTCCACCCCACACCACGAGAATATCGTCGATATATCGCTTCCATAGTCTGATCGACTTATGGAAGGGATTATCGTCATTCAACACGTGTTCTTGTTCGAAATTGTGGATGTATATGTTCGCCAAGCTCGGGGCAAAAACACTCCCCATACTCGTTCCAGAGACTTGAAGATAAATTGTTTCTTCGAACTTAAAAAATTGTCTTTCATAGCCATATGTGCCAGGGTCATGATAAAATGGACCAGAGTGATGGAGTCCAAATTTGTGTCATTCAGGATAGAAGCAATAGTGTCCAACGTCTCGTCTTGGGGGATAGATGTATACAGTGATTCGACATCGAAGGAGACCAACAGATCTTGCTCCAAGTCGAATTCTACTGTAGGTAAAAGATGCAGCACATCTTTTGTATCCTGGAGATAATTTGGCATCCTTTTTACTATAGGCCTCAAAAAGAAATCTACAAAAGTAGATAATGGTTCTAACAAAGAACCTATCCCTGATATTATGGGTCTCCCCGCCGGTGGTCTTTGAATCTTATGTACTTTTGGTAAAGTATAAAAATACAGCATCACCGGGTGAGTCGTTTGGAGGAATGCATTTTCTTGCGTTGTAATTCATCCTTCATTATAGGTTTCTTCCACTATTTCAGTGATGGTTTTACTGTTTCTCTCTGTAGGGTCTTCCCTCAGTGGACGATAAAATCTCCTGTCGTCCAATTGTCTCAAACACTCAGTTCGATAGGCCTCAGTATCCAATATCACAATTGCACCGCCTTTATCCGTGGGCTTAATTGTGATTTCTCGATCCTCGGTGAGTGCTCGAAGAGCAGCTTGCTCTTTCTTTTGTAGGTTACTGAAATTCCTTCTTTTGTTGTTACACAGGGTGGTAATCTCTTCTTGTACTGCTCTCTCAAACGTGAGTACATGTGGTGGTACACTTTGTAATGGAGGATTGAAAGTAGAGCGCTTCTTAAGCCCGGTATTTCCAGTGTCAGTCAAGGGCTGTATCTGGTCTCTGTCTTTGAAAAAATAATGTAAGCGTATTTTACGAAAACAAATCGCAAGCTCGCATTGTACTTGAAAGTCGTCTCCATCTGTGGTCACAACAAACCCAAGGCCTCTATTAAGGACTACTTCTTCCTCTTTAGTCAAGATTTTTTTGGTCAAATTCACTATCAAATCACTTCTGGGTTCATCCCCGACTGTTGCTGGTTCTGATTCTGTTTGGATTTGCTGCGAGTGCCTATTTGCTGAGGCACTGGGGGCGTTGATTCCAATGCACTTGTGGTTGCCGATTCCTTCTTTTGCCTCTGGTTCTGCCTGGGCCTGACCCTAAAAAAGACTGGTTATTAAAGTCTTGTGGGTATAGCTGAAAAGGCACACCTGGTGGTTGGAACTGTTGTGGCGGAAAACCCCATGGTGTTGGGGGCCACCATTGTTGGAAGTGTGGTGCCATATGTCCTCTCCATGTGGCTCTTCTTCCACGACCTCTAAACTGTTGCCTGTTGGTATCAGGAAGTTCAGAGTCACTAAGATTATCTTCGGAACTGCTGCCCGAGTATGTGGAGCCATATCTCTTGCCTTTCTTATTGAACTCTGGAGGGGTATAATCATCGCTGGTATATGGATAAACCACCTCATGTTTGAATTTAGCCAGGTCTTTCTTGAATTTCTCAATTTTAGATAAAAGTGAGAGGCGTGGATTGGAAATCAATGCGACTAAAACTAAGTACATGATTTTCAACCCACCCCACTCAACCCGCCCAAACCCCATGATAGGGCCTGCCAGATTAGACCGGGTTACCACCTTTGAATATTTGGGGGTAACCCTTAATCAATTTAAATGTAAAATGTAAATGTATGTGTCTTGTATAGCGCACTGCTGCCCTGAGGCGTCCTGGCGCTGTAGACCGCTGGGGAACCCATCCTGGCTATCCCTGTGAGATGGTCCCTCCAGGGTATCTCCAAGGTGAAACCAGGCATCCCCAGCGAATGTGTGAGGCAAGCTAATGCCCAGAGTTGCCGAGTGTATTCCTGGTTAGAGTAGGTACCGAGGCGAGAATTATCGAGTCCGTTTTGACCCTGGTCCACGACCCTGCCGCGTCGGGAATTGAACCCTGGTCCCTGGCCGATTCTCTGCTTACGGATCTGCCGCCTCTAACCAGTGAGCCACACCTCTCCACAATTTATGACCTGGGATTCGCATACAACCAGGGCAAACCTGAAACTGGCCCAGTTAACGGGCGGTATATGCAGGATGCTATCCGGGTCATCTTATAAACCATTTGGCCCACCCCTCCACATTTACAAAACTCAGGCAAGAGGGGCAGTTACATATGGGGGTGAGATATGGGGGCATACAGCCGGTCAGAAATTACAGATAACTGAGAATAATTTCATAAGACAATTGGCTGCACTACCATCTAGTACCCCGCATCTCCCGCTAAGATTTGACCTTGGCCTTAGGCCAATTACCGAGGAGTTGGGACTCAAACCCCTGACTTTCTGGCGTAGATTATGGAGCTCGCCGGAACTATCCAGTTATAGGGCTGAACTTGCAGAAATTTTGCGCCTTCCCAAAGTCTTACAAATACCATGGTTTAAATATATTAAGCACACTTTTGAAATCATGGGCAGACCGGAACTGTGGTTCAACCCGGAAAATGTTTGCAGCAGGATCTCTCGCAGATCCCTAGCAAAGGCTTATTACGAGCGCAAGTTAAGGTTACAACTGAGTCTATACGCCAGGAATCTTTATCCAAACTCTTCCTCATTGTCAAAGATCATTACCATTTAGAACCAGTTTTTGACGACGTGGGTCCACCCATAACAAGGAAGTTACATATGCAGTGGCGTTATGGAACTCTCCCCTTGAGGGCATATACTGAACACTGGTCCAAAACACACTCTTCAGTGAATTGCCAAGTATGCCCACACTCGCGAGAGAATGATTTGCATGTTATTTTTTTCTGCCCTGCATACAATATACCCCGGAATTACTGGCTTGTCCCACTCCTTAGGAATTTAGGATTTAGGAATTATTACCCTGCATATAGCATTTTAAAGTCAGATTTATCCGTCCCAACTGTATTTGCAGTTGCCAAATTTTTAACATCTATGTGGTTTATCCGTAATCGACTTTCTATGTCCAACAATAGTACATGATAATCTAGAAATGTTTTTTTATATGACTGTTTTATGGATCTCTTTTATTTATTCAACTGTAACTCTTTATTACATAACTTATAAATGTATATATGATGCATTCTTTTATGGTCCTTAGTGACCGAAATAAAGATTATGATGATGATAAAAGTATTGAGTCTTTAAATTCTTTGTTCGATTTATTTGATTCTTCCTGGTTCTTTTTGAAGAGGGTACTAGTGATGGTGGTTTTAATTTGTGCCTCCATTACTTGTATCTCTATAAGAATGGCATCAGCTAACCGTTTGGCAGTACTGATAATCAGGATTAGCCAATCGCGCGTACAGCGCCAGGCTTTTAAGGACCAATCCTTGAGAAAAGCCTTGTCCTGTAAAAATAGGCGAGGGGCATTGGTATCAATCAAACCCGGGGGCGCACAATTGCCTCGCAGATACTCAGCCATTATGGCACCGTGTATCACAGTGCGAGAATGGGATTTCTTCAAGATCGTGAGCTTGCCCCAATCCTCTACATTGGAAACTCCAGAGCTAATAATACTGTCTAATATGCTCAGTGCGTTGTCTAGTGTAGTTTGATAAGTGGCATCGTCATATGCTAGACCGCCAAACTCTGCCATGTCAACAGAAAATGTGTCTCCAGTGTATTCAGTATATTTAACTTTCAGTGCACTCGACGCCTTTTTTAGAGGAAGCACTTTGATACCTGTGATATGTTTATAATTAGAAAATAATTCATCTGGCGTATGCCCAGCCTTATGTGTGGAAACCGTACTAAGGTGCTTAAGATCCACTGCATCCAGGATTTTTAATAGTGTCCTTGTCTTCCCCCTGCTCTAAATGAAAGTAAAAAATATCCTAAAATGGTAAAATTAGCATTGCAGATATCAGCCTCAAGTAGTGAGCTGATAGAACGTAACAAGCCGGCTTTAGGACTGGGAGGGGGGTAGATAAGAGAGCTCCTATAGGTATGTTTATTTGTGAGCCCTAATTTGAATGACAGGGCTTCACAGTCCTCAGACTGTATGGTAGTGAAGTTGGCCCTGAAAATCCCACGGTAAATGACATCCGGTCCCCCTCCAACATGATTTTTTTATTTCTAATGCAAAAAATAGCCTATGTTATGTTATGTTAGGTTGGTTTTATATGGCGCACCGCTACCCAACTAGGGTTTCCCAGCACCAGCCTGAAGAAGCAGAAAGCAGCAGAGAAGTAAAGATTACTGATTAAACCACCAAGTCTTTAAAAGTTTACGAAAGTTCGCATATATTGTTTCACTGCAAAGTTCTAAGGGGAGAGAGTTCCACAGGGATGGACCCAAGTAAGCAAACGAACAACCACGAGTCCTCGTAAGCTTGACTCTGGGAATTGAGAATTTTCCCTGGGTAGTGCAGCGTAACAAACGGGAGTGTTGGTAGGGATGAGCCAGATTCTGCAGATATTGAGGAGTTGTACCGGCCTTGATCTTGAACATGTGTGCCAAGGCTTTAAACTTGGTACGGTTTTCGATTCTAAGCCAGTGCAGATCTCTCAGGGCACAAGAGGTGGAAGATGTTTTAGGAATCTGGCAAAGCAATCTTGCGGCTGAATTTCGAACCACCTGAAGCTTCCGTATTACATCCTTATTAGCCCCCAAAAAAAGGATGTTCCCGTAGTCCAGTCTGGAGGTCACAAGAGCCTGGACGATGGTTTTTAGGGTAGGGCTGGGGAGCGTCCAGATGATTTTTGTCATCCATTTCAGAATGGTAAAGCAAGTGGCTGCCACCTTCACCGCCTGCTGTTTCATCGATAATTTGTCAACATCCAATAGAAAATAGGCAAAAAAAATAAAAAATGCAGAATGGAGCAGCCTGGGCCAAATGCAGCACACATCAACAACCCCTGTAAGCCATCCAACATCCAGGATGACCAGGATTAGAGCCTGGATGCCTCGCTGGACCTGCGTCTGGAGCCTGGATGCCTCGCTGGACCTGCATCTGAAACCTGGATGCCTCGCTGGACCTGCGGCTGGAGCCTGGATGCCTCCCTGGACCTGCGTCTGGAGCCTGGATTCCTTGCTGGACCTGCATCTGGAGCCTGGATGCCTTGCTGGACCTGTGTCTGGAGCCTGGAGTGGGATGCGGAGGAGCTGTGGAGTCGATGAGCCATGGCGTTAGACATTGAGGCACGACAATTGCCCATACCTGGTGGTGAAGTCTGGCAGGTCGCATGCAGACACGTTACTGACCTGTGTGAGAAGACCCCCTTGTGCACCTTGGAGCTGTTAATAGTAGAGGCGCTCCTGCGCCCCAATGTAGCGAGGTCTGCATTGCATACTATGATCCACCACTACACCGGGGTGCAAGGAGGGGATTATCAACTGTGGGTGCTGCCTCTCTGCATCACAGGCCGGATGATATTGGGCTGGCCTGATGCTGTGGAGGGTGAGGCCCCTGAGCTACGCCGAACTTGTGTGGCTGGAGCGCTGCAACTTCACGCCTAAGGGGGCCCTGCAGAATCAACTGCATCGGGAGGTCCACCAGCGGACTTGGCGGCAACTGCTGTACCCAGGCTTGTGAAATCCCACCCACCTGAGGCTCCTGATGGCTGAGTCACAGATTTGGAGAGAGTGCAGCGGATTGCACCATGGTGTCAATGTCCAGGTAAGGTGAGTCGCCCAGGCGTAGCACACGTAGATTATGCACCCCCCAATGGCAGCTCATCCGCTATGGCGGAAGAGCGTCGCCCCACTGCTTTCAAGCAGTACAGAGGAGGAACAATCATTACATGATGATGGCTTACTGATGTAACCGTGCTATGTTTCCTTTGCGGCTGGGAGGGTGGGTAGGACTGCTCCAAGCACGGGGCAAGGCATGGATGGATTGGCATGCCCACTCAAGTGCGCTGTAGTGTAGTTCCTATTTCCCTTATAGGCACTGCGCATTGGAATAATATACGCTATCGTTCTGTGCATAGGACTGAGGTCAGTATGCTCCTATCGAGTATATTAAACGTAATTACTTGAGTGCCAGCTAACTCACAGGTCACTAGAAACTAGGAAGAAGAGAAGGGGCTACGGAAACAAGCCATTTCAATGGATTGGGATATCATGTTACACGACTTCGAACTCCTTGACCTCTTACCCCTACGGGGTACCCCAACACCATAGCCTGTTATACCGCTTAACGGTCACCTGAATGGAGGCTCCTGGACCCCATTCCCCCATTCTGTCATTTCAGAAAATATAGACCCCCCCAGGAAACACCCGGTAGACCCCCCTTTAGGTACCTATGGCAATACCATAAACAGACCAGGAGCTTGGGGCGGGAGGGTTAGGATGGAGGGATAGTTGCTGGGATTGTTTATTTTAGTTAAATCGGAAATGTATGCTTTATGATATGGATGTTTTTATATCAAAGCTGCTTTGTTTCTGGAAACTGTTGCATTTCTTTGAAAGTAATTGCAGTTCCCTTTCAATGTCTTATACGTACCACTGACTGGACTCATATGCTGTGTCCTTTACGGCCGCCTCAAAGGAAAAAAGACCTTCTGTACTAATTTCTACAATGCTATGAAGTCACAGTCCTCAAAAAAAGTTTGTTAAAAAAAAAATGTATTAGTACATTCCATGCATTAGTTTTTAGTAAATAGGACATTTTCTGAACCATATTAATGTGTTCTGCTCATGCGCAGGAAATTCCCTCCAAGCCGTTAGACGTCCAATTGCGTAGATGCAATTGACGCATGCGCAGTAAAGTTTTTCCCTGTTACAGCCGCGGTTAGTCCGCTCTCTGTAGGCAAGCTTCTCTACCTTATATATTTATGAAATGCGTGATGATTAGTCACAAGACATAATTAGTATTTCATGTTAATAATTTATACGAGTGAATTGAGTACAAGCAAGTCTCTTCATCAACCTCCTATTGCTAAAGCCCTCGAAATATGACATCTAATTGGACGAGTGCCAAGGAAATTACCGCTGCTAAGTGGTGTAATGTGGTTTGTCATAATCTTAGGTTAGGCAGAGCCCGTTCAACATCTATTCATATTATTATTAAAAGATATTTGTTATGGATGCCTCTTTCTTATTTTCTTTCCAGATAAGGCTTGCAATATTGTTGAAGTTTTTCATCCTCTTTGAATTTAATTTTTTTCTGTATATTATGAGGAGTTGGTTGTAAGCATGGGTCATTCTTGAGGTTACTGTTAGCTAGGAGTGGGCGTAACTCGAGTATTTCTGTGTAGCCTAATCCCTTGGAATTACCCTAGAATTTAGCGGGATTGCACTTGAATTACGTAAGTAATCCTGCGTTTAGCGCTATTTCTTAGCACAAAATGCTGTCTTGCATCCAAAATGGTCGCACGGATGCATTTTTTGCTCAGAAATAGCGCTATGTGCAACAGAACACACATACCGAGCGCGAGGAGTGTCTTCCGCGCTCTAAATGTGCTCTCGCAGTAGGACTTTTCCTCCCAAATTACTTGAATTACTCAAGCAGTAGTAATCACGTAATTATCAGTAATTCCATGTCAAAAAGTAATGCAGGATTACCAAAATGACTCCGATTACTCTGGCCTAGTCGAAATTCTGTCCAGGCCTACTGTTAACATACAAGTATTTAACATATTTATTGTATTTTGTTCCTGGATTTCTTTTTCCTGTCCCCCTTGCCCCTTCCTTCCCTTTCTATCTTTTTCTCCTCTTTTATCTCTACAAAAAATTATAAAATATGCTTATTCTTTCCTGATTACAATCATATGCTATTTATACCTTATTTGTGGTTGAATAATGGCTTTGTAATGGCATATATTGTTGCATATTTTTCCTAGTTTATTGCTTATTTTCGATCTAACTTTCATTATCAGAATTGTTTCACTACTTTTTCAACAAAGCATATTTAAACCAGTTTGTATCATTTGAAAGGTGAATGACTTCCTTCCTGCCAAGTGCAATGTGAATCCAAACAATCCCGGAGCTGCTCTCATGTTGTTTTCCGTATGAGAGCAGCTCCAAGATTGGTTGGAGTAGGCTAACCCAGTGCTCATTTCTGGGTCTTAAGTGCGCATGTTGGGCTGGCCGCCGCAAGACTAATATGTGCAGGGGCAGCAGTCATCCTACAATCTGCTGGCATCACCTCCGCTCCCTGCCCTCACACTCGCACCATAACTGCGCACGCTGGCAACAAACGTATAATAAAATGGTAATTACTCAAATTATTCATTTGTGTTTGCCTGCTGCGCTCGCAGCAGGTGGGGGGACACTCCTCCGCCCATTAGGAGGAACCACCACTGGCTTGAGTTTGTTAAAATAAACCAGTGTTATGTAGTGTTGGGGTGCCGAGCACTAACTTTATGTAGTTTGATCTCGTAGGGGCATGATGAGGTCACTGAGTTAGGTCCATATTTCGCCCCCTTACTCTCTAGAGCATGGGTACTCACAACCATTTTCCCAGGGGCCGCAAAATGTGTTCTCTGGTGTGACCGAGGACCGCACTGATGCCCATGAGGATTGTAAAGTGGGTGTAGGGGAAGCAAAGCATGTATATCTAGTGGCTGTCTTTACAAATGAAGGTGTTCCTAAAGTTCAGGGCCTGGTCACTTCCTTTCCCTAACTCCAATTAACCTTTAAATAAGTCTTTGCTGTATATTTAACTTTTGTTTCATGTTAGTGCTGAGTCGAGTTAACAGCAGCCCAGAGCCTCTGCTGCCAGGGGGCCGCATATAAAGGTCAGGAGGGCCGCCTGCAGCCCCCGGGCCGTACCTAGAGCATCACTGCTCTAGGGTGTAGGAGGGGCTATCGAAAACAAGCATTTTGTGATTTGGAATGCAGTTACAGAGGTCTGCTGTCCCTTGCAGGCTTCCATCTCTGAATTCCTAACCCTTTTGTGACAGAATTATCAAACACAATTCTGCCTGATTAACATTAATGGTGCAGGGTTCTGTGCATCCAATTTAAGGGCTCTTTTTTGTGCTACGATGTGTTTGCACACCCACTGCTGCCTAAATATATTTTTTAGTCACAAAGGAGTAGCTGTGTTTGCACGGTGGCCAATTTCCAACTTATGAATAATATATCCAGTCTTTGGTATTTTTAATGATACTAAACGGCTGCAATAAAGAGATGTCAAACAGCAAAAGACACTGGGGGCAGTCACAGCGGCCCCCTGGACCAAGCACCGAAAACTGTCCCCATGGATAGTGTTGTAATCTCTCTTCTTGGTACATTCCCGACCCCCCTCCCCTCCCTGTCCCAGTTGGTACGGTCCTGTGCTCTGTGTGCCAACATTCCACAGCGCACTGATGATTAAAGAAAAGTTCCCCTCTTACCTGCTTCTGGTCTTCATTATAACACTGGCGAAGAGGATGGGATGGATGGGATGGATGGTTAATTTAACTTCACTTCCTTTCAGGCTTTTGTGTGATCAGGGGGTTACAATTGCAGTTTGTACAGCGGGAAGTTTCCCTTCCTCCTTCCGGACCACAAGGAGTTACAGTATAAACACTACGCCTCGCAGAGTCATTTGCATATTGGAATGACCATCCTGTAATAGGCCTCTTAGCAATAGTGATATTGATGTATATGCTGCACTAATATACCCACTGCTCCTCGTGCAGGTGTCACTCACACACTCACTGCTCCTTGTACAGGTGTCACTCACACACTCACTGCTCCTTGTACAGGTGTCACTCACACTCACTGCTCCTCGTGCAGGTGTCACTCACACTTCCATTGCTCCATGTGCACCAGGTGTCACTTACACACCCACTGCTCCTCATGCAGGTGTCACTCACACATTCACTGCTCCTCGTGCAGGTGTTACTCACACACCCACTGCTCCTCGTGCAGGTGTCCCTCACACTCACTGCTCCTCATGCAGGTGTCACTCACCCACCCACTGCTCCTTGTGCACCAGGTGTCCCTCACACTCACTGCTCCTCATGCAGGTGTCACTCACACACCCACTGCTCCTCGTGCACCAGGTGTCACTCACACACTCACTGCTCCTTGTACAGGTGTCACTCACACACTCTCTGCTCCTTGTGCAGGTGTCGCTTACACCCACTGCTCCTCGTACAGGTGTCCCTCACACTCACTGCTCCTCATGCAGGTGTCACTCACCCACCCACTGCTCCTTGTGCTCCAGGTGTCCCTCACACTCACTGGTCCTCATGCAGGTGTCACTCACACACCCACTGCTCCTTGTGCACCAGGTGTCCCTTACACACTCACTGCTCCTCGTGCAGTTGTCACTCACACCCCCACTGCTCCTTGTGCACCAGGTGTCACTTACACACCCACTGCTCTTCGTATAGGTGTCAATCACACACTCACTGCTCCTTGTGCAGGTGTCACTCACACACTCACTGCTCCTCATGATGTTGTCACTCACACACCCACTGCTCCTTGTGCACCAGGTGTCCCTTATACACCCACTGCTCTTTGTGTAGGTGTCACTCACACACTCACTGCTCTTCATGCAGATGTCACTCACACACTCACTGTACCTCATGCAGGTGTCGCTCACACTCACTGCTCCTCATGCAGGTGTTGCTCACACTCACTTCTCCTCATGCAGATGCCGCTCACACTCACTGCTCCTCATGCAAGTGTCACTTACACACCCACTGCTCCTCGTGCAGGTGTCACTCACACATGCACTGCTCCTCGTGCACCAGTTGTCACTTACACACCCCCTGCTCCTTATGCAGGTGTCACTCACACACCCACTGCTCCTCCTGCAGGTGTCACTCACACACTCACTGCTCCTCGTGCAAGTGTCGCTCACACTCACTGGTCCTTGTGCAGGTGTCGCTCACACTCACTGCTCCTCATGCAGGTGTCGCTCACACTCACTGCTCCTCATGCAGGTGTCACTTACACACCCACTGCTCCTCGTGCAGGTGTCCCTCACACACCCACTTCTCCTCATGCACCAGTTGTCACGTACACACCTACTGCTCCTTGTGCAGGTGTCACTCACACACCCACTACTCCTTGTGAAGGTGTCATTCACACATCCGTTGCTCCTCGTGCAGGTGTCACTCACACACTCACTGCTCCTTGTGCAGGTGTCACTCACACACTCACTGCTCCTCATGGTGTTGTCACTCACACAACCACTGCTCCTTGTGCACCAGGTGTCCCTTATACACCCACTGCTCTTTGTATAGGTGTCACTCACACACTCACTTTTCTTCATACAGATGTCACTCACACACTCACTGCTCCTCATGCAGGTGTCGCTCACACTCACTGCTCCTCATGCAGGTGTTGCTCACACTCACTGCTCCTAATGCAGATGCCGCTCACACTCACTGCTCCTCATGCAGGTGTCACTTACACACCCACTGCTACTCGTGCAAGTGTCACTCACACACCCACTGCTCCTCGTGCACCAGTTGTCATTTACACACCCCTGCTCCTTGTGCAAGTGTCACTCACACACCCACTGCTCCTCGTGCAGGTGTCACTCACACACTTACTGCTCCTCGTGCAAGTGTCGCTCACACTCACTGCTCTTCGTGCAGGTGTTGCTCACACTCACTGCTCCTCATGCAAGTGTCGCTCACACTCACTGGTCCTCGTGCGGGTGTCGCTCACACTCACTGCTCCTCATGCAGGTGTCACTTACACACCCACTGCTCCTCGTGGAGGTGTCACTCACACACCTACTACTTCTTATGCAGGTGTCACACACACATCCGTTGCTCCTCGTGCAGGTGTCACTCACACACTCACTGCTCCTCGTGCAGGTATCACTTAAACACTCACTGCTCCTCGTGCAGGTGTCACTCAAATGGAAATAACTGCAATCAAAGTAGACTTTCCTCAAGCATAGGTGAAGCTTTTAGTGCTGAAAGCCAAGTTTGTGAAATGCCAGGGAGGTTTGTGCACTTAAATACATGTGTGCCTTTTGTTTATGTCAAAAATGTTCACATGAAATAGTTCAGCAATCTGCCACTCAGAAGGGAATTGTGCTTCACCTTCAAAACTGTGGTAACTGTTTTTATGGTTGTGTCTATGATTAAGCTTTATGTAAATGATAAAATGAATTCTTCGGTTTGTTGTTTCAATGCTGCAAAAACCTACTTATAACTTCTGAAGGAATCACACACATTTTGAGTCACAAAGGTAATTTAAGAGTTTAAATAACACTGGGAAGTTGCTAACAATTGTAAATTGCTGTAGGAACCTAAGCCTGGCAAAATGTTACAACTGCCATTTTCACAACCTTTTGAGTTAATTCCCTCTTTACAGAGAGTTAAGTGAGGTACATGCCCCCTGTTGACACCTGGGCTCCATTTATTGACACATGATAACAGCTATGGGTTAAACAGGGCTCAAACTTGTGAACTACAGAACACATGGATGTGTATCTGCTACAGACACTTGACCCACTGAGCTATCTCTAGCTGAGGCTTTCACTTCCATCTTGAATGGAAGAGTTACCAGGGCAAGAGTTTCAGGGCACATCATCGCATGTGTTGAAGGCGGAGAAGGTCCTGGGAAGATGGGCCAATCAGCACCTTGAGGGGAGGGCTTATCAGCACCTTGGGGGGAGGGCTCATCAGCATCTTGGGGGGAGGATTCATCAGCACCTTGGGGAGAGGGCTCATCAGCACCCTGGGGGGAGGGCTCATCAGCACCTTGGGGGGAGAACTAATCAGCATCACATGTATAGGGCACAATCCTTCTTGGGCTGAAGGGCCTATGAGCGCCTTGAAAAGGGGGACGCATAAGCACCCATGGCAGAGTGAACATTGACACTGGGATAGAGGGCACAGCAACATCTGGGGTGGGGAACATCAGCACCTGGAGTGGAGAGCACATCTGCACCTGTGTTGGAGGAAAACTAGCAACTTGGGAGGAGGGTTCATCACAATATGGAGGGAAGGGGGCCTATGGACGTGGGGTTGGGGCAAATCGGCACCCGAGGAGATAGGGTAAACAACACTTAGGTGGAAGGGCTCATCCGCATTTCAAATGATGGTCAGATCAGCACCTATGGAAGAGACCACACCTGGGACTGAGGGAATTTCAGCACCTGGGGAGGAGGGTACACCTGGGACTGAGGGTACATCGACACCTGGGGAGGAGAGCACACCTGAGACTGAGGGTACATCAGCACCCGGGGAAGAAAGCACACCTGGGACTGAGGGTACATCAGCACGTATGGAGGAGAGCACACCTGGGACTGAGTGTACATCAACACCTGGGGAGGAGAGCACACCTGAGACTGAGGGTACATCAGCACCCGGGGACGAGAGCACACCTGGGACTGAGGGTACATCAGCACCTGGGGAGGAAGGCACACCTGTGCCTGAGGGTACATCAGCACCTGGGGAGGAGAGCGCACCTGAGTCTGAGGGTACATCAGCACCATAGAAGGAGAGCACACCTGGGACTGAGCGTACATCAACACCTGGGGAGAAGAGCACACCAGGGACTAAGGGTACATCAGCACCTGGGGAGGAGAGCACAACTGGGACTGAGGGTACATCAGCACCTGGGGAGGAGAGCACACCTGGGACTGACAATACATCAGCACCTGTGGAGGTGAGCACACCTGGGACTGAGCATACATCAACCCCTGGGGAGGAGAGCACACCTGGGACTACGGGTACATCAGCACCTTAGGAGGAGAGCACACCTGGGACTGAGCATACATCAACCCCTGGGGAGGAGAGCACACCTGGGACAACGGGTACATCAGCACCTTAGGAGGAGAGCACACCTGGGACTGAGGGTACATCAGCACCTGGGGAGGAAAGCACACCTGGGACTGAGGGTACATCGACACCTGGGGAGGAGAGCACACCTGAGACTGAGGAAACATCAGCACCTGGGAAGGAGAGCACACCTGGGACTGAGGGTACACCAGTACGTATGTAGGAGAGCACACCTGGGACTGAGGGCACATCAGCACCTGGGGAGGAGAGTACACCTGGGACTGACGGTACATCAGCACCTGGGGAGGAGAGCACACCTGGGACTGATGGTACATCAGCACCTGGGGAGGAGAGCACACCTGTGACTGAGGGTACATCAGCACCTATGGAGGACAGCACACCTGGGACTGGAGGAGAGCACACCTGGGACTGAGGGTACATCAGCACCTATGGAGGAGAGCACACCTGGGACTGAGGGTACATCAGCACCTGGGGAGGAGAGCGCACCTGAGACTGAGGGTACATCAGCACCTTAGAAGGAGAGCACACCTGGGACTGAGGGTACACCAGCACGTATGTAGGAGAGCACACCTTGGAATGAGCGTACATCGGTACGTTGGGAGGAGAGCACACCTGGGACTGAGGGTGCATCAGCACCTGGGGAGGAAGGCACACCTGTGACTGAGGGTACATCAGCACCCGGGGAGGAGAGCACAACTGGGACTGAGGGTACATCAGCACCTATGGAGGAGAGCGCACCTGAGACTGAGGGTACATCAGCACCTTAGAAGGAGAGCACACCTGGGACTGAGCGTACATCAGCACCTGGGGAGGAGAGCACAACTGGGACTGAGGGTACATCAGCACCTAGGGAGGAGAGCACAACTGGGACTAAGAGAACATCAACACCTGAGGAGGATAGCACACCTGGGACTGAGGGTACATAAGCACCTGGGATTAGAGCACACCTGGGACTGAGCATACATCAGCACCTGGGGAGGAGAGCACACCTGGGACTGAGCGTACATCAGCACCTATGGAGTAGAGCGCACCTGAGACTGAGCGTACATCACCACCTGGGGATGACAGCACACTTGGGACTGAGGGTACATCAGCACCGGAGAGGTGAGCACACCTGGGTCTGAGGGCACATCTTCACCGGGGAGGTGAGTGTAGGAGAGTAGGATCTGCTTCACATGGGTACCCCCACTTTTTGCTGGTGTTTCATTGTTTTTTTACCTTAGTCTGGCTGTGGCCCTGCTAATCAGGACCACAACCTAGCTGCTTCCTCTCTAAAATGGTTTGCATGTACATTAGGTACATATCTAATTGGATTGATTCTGGAGTGCTTTATAAGCCCCTAGTATATGGTATACTATGTACCTAGGGTATAGGTACCTCAGAGGCTTACCAGGGGCAGAAGCATGTATTATGCCACCCCTGGGAAGCACTCCAAAATGGCACCACAGGTCTGCTACTGCAGCCTGGGTAAGGGTGTGCTTGCACCCCTTACAGTGGTATAGGCTACTGTTATGGCTGTCTTTTTGCCAGCTCTCTGGAGAAGGAGAATGATGGAGAGTGACTCCAGCCTATCACCCCCATAGCATAGGGATTAGGCCGATAAACAGGGACCTTGTCTTACAGATATAAGGGCATTTTCGTGCCATTTCTCTTAGAGTAAGGCTTATGAATTTAAGTGAGGGGTTAGATATATAAGTATTAGTCATGATTTACTCATTTGCTAACATGCCGATCTGTTTCTCATGGAGCTATGCATATTATGGGCTCCGTAGGCCTTAAGCGAGACAGACTCCATTTTGCTTTCTGCCTGGTAGCTCGAGAAGGCTTTCTAGGTTAAAAGTGATGTTTTAGTTTTAAGCTGTTGTTCGCTTGGAGAGAACCGGTTCAGGCTGACCCTTATCGAAGGAATGTATTTTTCTCCACTCCGAAGACACAACTTCAGGCTGGCCAGCTGGGAAAGTGTCCTTGGTACGGGGAGGTACAAGAATTTGGTGGGCGGCAGGTTACTGGCCGTGAATTTCCATGAAGGAACGGGCTTTTGATATTAGCAAAGGTGTTAGTCTTTCAGTCAGTCAGTCCGTAGGCGGCATCTAGCCGTTAGCATCTCTGCCATTATTCATTTTCATGGTGGACAAGTCGCCATCTTTGAAGTCGGAGAAAGATTTAAGACCGAAACTCTCTGAAGATAGACTGAACGAGAAGTGGCGCGGAGCGCACTAACCCAGAGAGAGAGAGAGATGGTAGCTAATTAACAGCAAGGTTCCGAGGTCCTGAGGGAGAGCAGACGAGTTTGAGCCTATCAGTGCAGACGTGTACTTGTGACGGCTGAGGGTGACTGCAAGGCGAGCCAGGACCCAGAGACGAGACAGGAGCCTAGATGACTGCCGAGTCCCGATTTCCCATTAACCAGGTGAAGTCCGACCGATTCTTATAGTGCGTGCACCCTAATCTTTCTCTTTTATTTCTTGTGCAAATGTAATGCTGCATAGTAATGTGATTTATGTTTATGGTTAATAAATGCCCTAATTCATATAGAATTATCGTGTACCTGGTTCTTGTGTCCAATCTTGGTAAATGATGCTCCTAGTTGAGCACTGTTTAGACGAACGGATGAGAAATCCCGATCAGACGAATAGTTATCAAATAAAGAGGGAGTGAGTGGACCTTTGATGTCGTAAGCACGGAGTACACTATATAATCTGAATCCATATCCAAAGTTATTATTTTAGTTTTATCCTAAGTAGATTGCTAAGATATCATCCTAATAATGTTTCATAGGAATGTGGTCGTCGTTGATATGCGGCGTTAATGAGAGCGCTGGGGAGGATTACCAGCGTGTAGGGCTGCCGGATTGCAGCCCGTGTGTAAATGAGAGCGGCGGGAGGGATACCGCCGTGTAAGTTTCGCAGGATCGCGAACGATTTGGAAAAGGGAGCATTGGGTTCTGCAGGCCCGTGTGTAGACACGCCGGATTGCGTGTCAGATCTGCCCTAGGGTAGAACGGTCTGGGTCAGGGCGACCGCGAGGCCAACTGATGTGAATAAGATATTGTAGAAAATCCATATATGTATATTGTCATTCCCCATTCTTAGGTGCGACCTGTATATTCATCTTTATATCTACCCATTGTAAATACGATCTAAGAAGGGAAGGTGAGTACGTTTTGGCTGGGTCACAGGGGCCCCTGGGGGCTGATCCCATCTAAACAGAAAATCCAGCCATTACATCTGGCGTCACGAACTGTTTACGAAGCCTGTGTGCATTGTTTTGTTTTGATCTCGTTGGTTTGCGCTCGGCTTGTACGTATAAAATTTTGTTTATAATTGTGTATATAATTTTTTGTGTGTTAATATGTTTCCGAAAAAATCTCCGTCGGTTTTCAAATTACCGATTCAGATTCCCGGCTGGGAGTCTACGACTTATGAGGCTTTAGCCCGTGAGTGGGCTGATTCTACTGGTTTGAGTGAAAATTGGTCTTCATGCTTGGAGCAGGCGGAGCCTGCCGATGTGATTTCATGCCTACAGAAAGCGCCAATAGTGAAAGGCGATGAGCTTCCTATTTTAGGACGCAGAGGATGGATTATTCTTAATGCATACAGATTTTTGCATGAGAAGTTTGTTCAACTACAGAAACAATTTAAAGATACGGAAGGACGGTGTGTTGAGTTGCAAAATGCGCATACTCTTTTACGTTGTCAAAATAAACTGCTTGCCGACAAACTTGAAACATATCAGACCATTGCCGAAAGAGCTGCGGTCCGTATTGCACGATATAAATACAAACATCGTCGTGGGCGCGTGTCGTCCCGCAAAGTGCGTATGCTTGTAGCGAAAGCTGGAATGGATTGGAACCCCGATGAGTGGGACGGTAATATCTGGGATTCTCATACTTCTGACTCCTCGGCAGAGGAGGGTGACAAGCGCGAGTCTTCTCGCTCCGGACGTGATTGTAAATCTGCTTCATGCATTGATTTGACTCCCGATTCTGACCGTGCTCGTTCTTCCCGTGCGGATGACGTAGCTTGCCCTGATTGTTCTGTTAAATCTAAGATGCGGGCTTCCTCGGAAGCTCTTCCCGCAGTTTCTGCTCATCCGATCTTTCGACGGAAATTACAACAAGCCCCTGGTAATCCGGGTGGTATCCCTCTTGACTGTATTGAAGATTTTACTCAGCAGGAGATTAGTGACATCCTGCAACGATTTAAACAACGGCCTGGTGAGGCCTTGCTTACCTGGATGGTGCGTCTTTATGAGCTTGGCGCTTCCGGTATTCTGCTCGATGCTGTTGATTGCTTACGATTTTGCTCTTTGAGTTCTGATTCTACTATTCAGGACCATTTTCGGAATTTTAATGGTAATGTCCAAACTTCTTTGCTCCAGCTTGCGTCTGATGGCTGTAATCATAAATATCCAACAGAGTCTGATTGGCCCTCTGACGACAAGCCGTGGTACACTCTGCGCGATGCGTCGCAACGTTTAAAGGAAGAAGTCATGAAAACTTGTATCTTCCTTAGTACTGCTGACAGGTTATTGGATGGTTTGTTACCATCTTCCGTGCGTAACCGCATTATACGTACTTCTCCTGTTGCTTACAAGCAGGTCATGATGACATTGTTGATTAATCAAACTGGCAATCCTTTGTCTGCTGTGCTTGAGTCTGTTCGTCAGCTTGGTGAGCTGGGTGAATGGTTTAAACCTGAAAGACAATCCCGACCTGAGGGTCGTACTGGAGGGGACTATAAGTTCTCTAGACGTGACATGTTTCTTGCTCTCATTGCTGATGGTGTCAAAAGGGAAGAGATCGATGGTGAACCTAATAATATCCTATGGGATATGTTTCGTAAGCGTGGTTTGGATCGGAAGGAAGGTGCCCGTCGTGTGCGAAAGAATGATTATGATCGTGGTTCGGATGACAGTGGTGATGAGAGACGACGTGTGGATTCTGATCGCCGTGATGACCGGCGCCAAGAACGTGGTGGTTCCCCCCGTCGTAGTGATGGGAGGGGGAGAGAGGATGATCGTGAAAGGGGAAGGGATGATCGTGGTTCTAGCAGACATAGAGATGCAAGGCGTTATTCCCCTGATATACGAAGGAGGGAGGATCGTAATAGACTCTCTGACCGTAATTTACAACTTTTTGAACATGATACTAATCCGTTTCGTACTGGAGACGGATATGAACAACAAATCCTGATACCGAAGAAAACTGAAAACATCTACCCTGATCTGTCTTGGTTGACGGAACGCAGGAAAAATGACTAGGAAATAGGTCAAGCTCCGGTACGCAGGTGGGCCCACAGAGATTACAGACCATATGTAGATATTGAGATTTTTTGGAAACATCGTAATATCCAAAGGGCCCGAGCGTTAGTTGATACTGGGGCGGAGGCCACTTTAATTCATGGTAAGTCAAGGAAATTTCATGGACAGTCTTTCACAATTACCGGCCTGGGTGGCAAAGAAACACCCGCAGTTCAAACTGCACTTGAGATTACAATTGGTAGGATTCCTCGTAGAGAATACTCTGTGTTGGTTGTGCCACTTTTGGAATATATTATTGGAATTGACATTTTGAAAGGTATGACTTTGCATTTGAATGATGGTTACTATCAGTTTGGTACTAGACAGTACATTTCGACCAGACCCGTACGGGTTGGCCGTTTACGCATGCCACCTATTAAGATCCCTTTAGCGACGAAAGTGATTTCTCAAAAACAATATCGCATCCCAGGTGGTCATGAAGAAATTACAGCTACGATTCAGGATTTGGTTGACGCAGGAGTCATTACTCCGGTCACATCTGCTTGGAATAATCCTGTTTGGCCCGTGCGCAAAAGTGACAACTCTTGGCGCATGACTGTTGATTATCGAGAATTGAACAAACATACTCCTAAATTGACTGTGGCAGTGCCTGACATTGTTACATTGATTGAGAGAATTCAAAAGCATCCAGGTACATGGTATGCTTCTATCGATATTGCTAATGCATTCTTTTCGATTCCAATTGCCCCCGAATGCCAGGAACAATTCAGTTTTACATGGAATGGACGTCAAATGACGTTCCGGAGTCTTCCTCAAGGCTATGTACATAGTCCTACGATCTGTCACCGGCTGGTGGCGGAACATTTGTCTGAAGTGCCCACGAATACACAAGTTCAAATTTGTCATTATATTGACGACATTTTGATTCAAGGTGATACGCAAGACCAGGTACAGTCTCATTTGGATCAGATTATTGACTGTTTGCGAGCAAAGGGTTGGGAAATAAATCCTGACAAATTACAAACTCCATCTCAAGCTGTAAAATTTTTAGGAATCAATTGGCATGAGGGTCACAGAGAGGTGATCCCACAAGTTAAACGTAAAATCCTTGATTTTGCTGTTCCCAGAAATAGGAAAGAGGCGCAGTCCTTCATTGGGTTGTTTGGATTCTGGCGCCAACATATTCCCCATTTGAGTCAAATCTTGGCTCCACTGTACCGAGTCACTCGTAAAAAGAATGCGTTTGAGTGGGGTGAACCTCAACAGACTGCTTTTAATTTGGCTAAAGAAGCTATTCAGTATGCTTTGGATTTGTGGCCTGTGAGTGACGGTGATGTTGATTTGAATGTGTCCGTGGAAGGTCTGTATGCCAATTGGAGTTTATGGCAAAAGCAGGGCAGACAAAAAGTGCCATTAGGTTTTTGGACCAAAAAATTGCCAGAGGCTGGTGAGCGTTACTCACCTTTTGAAAAACAGTTGCTTGCTTGTTACTGGGCTCTGGTGGATACCGAGCAATTGACTTTAGGCCATGCTGTGATTTTGAGGCCTGAAATTCCCATCATGCAATGGGTTTTGAGTTCACCGAAGTCCCATCGAATTGGACATGCTCAGGAGGCTAGTGTGATTAAATGGAAATGGTACATTCAGGACAGGGCACGTGTGGGTCCGAAAGGTGTGGCGGTTTTACATGAGCGAGTGGCGCAGGCGCCCTCCAATGAGGCTGAAAGTGAGTGTTCGGTTCCCGTAGTGCAGGAGTCTCCCGTGAAGTGGGGTAAATCATTTGATGATCTGTCCGTGGAGGATAGAAAACATGTGTGGTTTACGGATGGTTCTGCGAAATTCATTGGTGACAAGAGACATTGGAAAGCAGTGTCCTACAATCCGATTACACAGAAATTATTGAGCACAACTGGAGACGGTAAGAGTAGTCAATATGCTGAACTCTATGCGGTTTACCAAGTTTTGAAACAGGAGTTACCAGGTACATGTCATATTTTCACTGATTCTTGGTCCACTGCAAATGGACTAGCGGTGTGGTTGCCTACATGGCACTCGCACAATTGGGAATTGCACTCCAAGGAATTATGGGGTAAAGAATTGTGGCAAGAAATTTGGGAACTGCTTCCGCACAGTACTGTAACAATCTTTCACGTGGATGCTCATACTCCAATCGATTCCCTTGACAAATTTTTCCATAACATTGCAGATGGACAGTCTAAAATTTCTGAGGCAGTGGTTGACATGCAAGATTCTGATTTGGCGGGATTGGCGAAATGGGCCCATCAGAAGGCAGGACATTTTGGAGAGAAAGCCACTAACAGGTGGGCTGTTGATAGAGGAATTCATATTCCCTTTTCTTTAATTAAAGATGCCATTCTACATTGTCCCATTTGCCAACACTCTAGAAAGAAGGAGGTGCCTCAAATTGTTCGAGGTCACTTATATCGAGGTAAATTGCCCGCCCAAATTTGGCAGATTGATTATATTGGTCCGCTCCCCATGAGCAGAAATTGTCAATACATTTGTACAGTAGTTGATACTTATAGTGGCCTTTTGGTCGCTTTTCCTTGCAAGAATGCTACCCAAGTGAATACGATTAAAACCCTGGAGCTGATTATTCTATATTATGGTGTCCCATTCCAAATTCAATCAGACAATGCATCCCACTTTCGTGGAAGATTGGTGCAGGAATTCTGTATGGAAAACAATATCGACTGGGTATTTCACATTCCATATTATCCACAAGCTTCAGGACTGATTGAGAGAATGAATGGCTTGTTGAAAGAACAGTTGCGCAAGTTGACTGATGACCGTTACAGCCAGTGGAGAGATGTCCTACTTCAAGCTTTATTAATTCTGAATAACCGTCCTTTGTTGCATGCTGAATCTCCTTTGATGCGTTTGTTTCCTCCACATGTTGATGCGAAACCTAATTCTGTTGCTACCACTGTCACATATTGGGAAATTACCCCCGGTGCTTTGGCTCCATGTAGAGCAACCTCAGGTTCCGCAGGCCTCGACCTGCATGCTTTAAATGATGTACACTTCCCAGGAAAAGATCGAATAATTGTTGAAACTGGCATAGGTGTCTCTATACCTGCCGGTAGTTTTGGATTAATTGCCCCTAGATCTGGCCTGGCCCTGAAAGGTGTTCAAGTCCTTGGTGGTGTGATCGACAGTGATTATCAGGGAGAGATTAAGGTTCTCTTGCTTAATAGCAGTGAGATGGATTTGTTTATCAAAAAGTCTGACCGTGTTGCTCAGCTATTGATTATGCCTGTCTTCAGTGGTGAGATCAAAAAAGGCTCTGCCCCAACGTTGCTAACTGTGCGTGGACAAAAAGGCTTCGGATCGTCTGATCTTCCTGGAGCTAAAATATGGGTGCAATCGCCTAAAAATCCTCCTGAACAGGCTGATGTTATTGCGACCGGTCATGACAACACCGTTCTGGTGATGAAGCCAGGGAAAGATGGCTGGGAAGCTGTCCCTGCTGACAAATGTTATTTACGAGAATGATTAAGGCCTGTGTTTGTATTCTTTTAGATCATTCTTTGGACTGCTGCTGCAGGATGTGTCGTCGTTGGACTCCTTTTGGCTTGCTACGCCGGGAGAGGAGAGCATCTACCGACGCCGAGTGATGGGATAACAAGAGCCACGCGATCCGCGTGGCAGAAGTCCTCCAATTTTTGGATCACACTCGCGAAGCGAGTGACGAACTCTCCGCATTTTTGCCTTACCCCCATGAAATCGGTTACTGACATCTTATCGACCTGTTTGGTTGCTGTCCCTGCATCTACTGAAACCCTTCATCATGTATTTAATGTGTCCTATGCCCGACCTAATGTCATTTTGGGCGACTTCTTGGCCCATGAATTTTGTCCCTCATGTACTCTTCTTCCAGACCAGGATGTCCTTATTAATTCCAGAATTACTACTTTTAATATTACCCCTGGTGACCTTTGCTTTATGATGACCTGCAATCCTAAGGCCATCTCTGAATGTCTGCGGTTGAAACTCCAAGCCGCTACTACTTTTTCATTTCATCAACGTTTGCTTTGTACAAAAAGACTTCCTAATTCATGTTTTTCAGTGAAGAACAATATGACTTGCAACAGTTTAGTTGTAGCCACTAGCCATTATCGTTCAATGTTGTTACCAGCTGGATGGCTCTTTTCATGCGGGAATTCATCTTGGCCCTATATTCCTGCGAATATTTCTGGTGGCCCGTGTGCCATCACTAGATTAAGTTTGCTAATGTTTTCTTCACATCCTCCTTCACATTCCCGTATTGTTCGTGACTCAATGTCCTTACATGACGACTGTGATTCCTCTGTTCATCTTTTTTCCAGATCAGAATATCTTGGTTTAGCTTTTTCTATTATTGGTGTTCCTGCGTTAGCCGTTTATAATGCTAAAACAATAGGCAAGATGGCCTGCTGGATGGTCAAGTCGATTAACCAAACTTCTACTGTTTTGTCAGATTTATTGTTAGATTCCCAAGGTGAACGTAGAGCTATTTTGCAAAATCGTGCGGCCATCGATTATTTGCTGTTAAAATACGGGCATGAATGCTCTGAATTTGAAGGTCTATGCTGTTTTAATTTGTCTGACCATTCTAAAGATATCCAGTCCCATATTAATAAACTCCACGACTTGACTGCAGAAATTAGAGAACACATAGATCAGGGTTTCTTTGACTGGCTTTTTAACTGGCTCCCTGACATGCATTTTTTACGACAAATTTTGGGAGGGGTTATTATTATTGTCTGCATCCTTATAGCGATTTGCTGCTTTATCCAGTGTGTCCCTTCCCTGCTACAATTTTTTAAACTTACGAAGAGTCGTAGATCAGTTAGTTTTGTTTCATATTATTCATCTACTGACGTTAGCTCCATTTAGTTATTGGTTAATAGACTGGAGTCAAGGGGTGTAATGTTATGGCTGTCTTTTTGCCAGCTCTCTGGAGAAGGAGAATGATGGAGAGTGACTCCAGCCTATCACCCCCATAGCATAGGGATTAGGCCGATAAACAGGGACCTTGTCTTACAGATATAAGGGCATTTTCGTGCCATTTCTCTTAGAGTAAGGCTTATGAATTTAAGTGAGGGGTTAGATATATAAGTATTAGTCATGATTTACTCATTTGCTAACATGCCGATCTGTTTCTCATGGAGCTATGCATATTATGGGCTCCGTAGGCCTTAAGCGAGACAGACTCCATTTTGCTTTCTGCCTGGTAGCTCGAGAAGGCTTTCTAGGTTAAAAGTGATGTTTTAGTTTTAAGCTGTTGTTCGCTTGGAGAGAACCGGTTCAGGCTGACCCTTATCGAAGGAATGTATTTTTCTCCACTCCTATGACACAACTTCAGGCTGGCCAGCTGGGAAAGTGTCCTTGGTACGGGGAGGTACAAGAATTTGGTGGGCGGCAGGTTACTGGCCGTGAATTTCCATGAAGGAACGGGCTTTTGATATTAGCAAAGGTGTTAGTCTTTCAGTCAGTCAGTCCGTAGGCGGCATCTAGCCGTTAGCATCTCTGCCATTATTCATTTTCATGGTGGACAAGTCGCCATCTTTGAAGTCGGAGAAAGATTTAAGACCGAAACTCTCTGAAGATAGACTGAACGAGAAGTGGCGCGGAGCGCACTAACCCAGAGAGAGAGAGAGATGGTAGCTAATTAACAGCAAGGTTCCGAGGTCCTGAGGGAGAGCAGACGAGTTTGAGCCTATCAGTGCAGACGTGTACTTGTGACGGCTGAGGGTGACTGCAAGGCGAGCCAGGACCCAGAGACGAGACAGGAGCCTAGATGACTGCCGAGTCCCGATTTCCCATTAACCAGGTGAAGTCCGACCGATTCTTATAGTGCGTGCACCCTAATCTTTCTCTTTTATTTCTTGTGCAAATGTAATGCTGCATAGTAATGTGATTTATGTTTATGGTTAATAAATGCCCTAATTCATATAGAATTATCGTGTACCTGGTTCTTGTGTCCAATCTTGGTAAATGATGCTCCTAGTTGAGCACTGTTTAGACGAACGGATGAGAAATCCCGATCAGACGAATAGTTATCAAATAAAGAGGGAGTGAGTGGACCTTTGATGTCGTAAGCACGGAGTACACTATATAATCTGAATCCATATCCAAAGTTATTATTTTAGTTTTATCCTAAGTAGATTGCTAAGATATCATCCTAATAATGTTTCATAGGAATGTGGTCGTCGTTGATATGCGGCGTTAATGAGAGCGCTGGGGAGGATTACCAGCGTGTAGGGCTGCCGGATTGCAGCCCGTGTGTAAATGAGAGCGGCGGGAGGGATACCGCCGTGTAAGTTTCGCAGGATCGCGAACGATTTGGAAAAGGGAGCATTGGGTTCTGCAGGCCCGTGTGTAGACACGCCGGATTGCGTGTCAGATCTGCCCTAGGGTAGAACGGTCTGGGTCAGGGCGACCGCGAGGCCAACTGATGTGAATAAGATATTGTAGAAAATCCATATATGTATATTGTCATTCCCCATTCTTAGGTGCGACCTGTATATTCATCTTTATATCTACCCATTGTAAATACGATCTAAGAAGGGAAGGTGAGTACGTTTTGGCTGGGTCACAGGGGCCCCTGGGGGCTGATCCCATCTAAACAGAAAATCCAGCCATTACAGCTACCTATATCCACATATATATCCAGACACATATAAACCCATAAGTCACTCCTATGGCAGGCCTTAACAATCCTGAAGGCAGAGTGCTTTGTTTTGTGTGAGAGCATGCCCAAGCATGAGCCCCTCTGCAGCTTTCGGAAATCCTTCCTTATGGCTTTTCTGTGATACAGCCATACCATATACTCTTAAGTGCATTATAACCTCGCAGTAAATGCTAACTTTGGAATGGCTGCATCAAAACATGTCGTGTTTTGTGTCAAACACTTTGAAATACTACCCCCCGCCAGTTCTGGCGTCGGGGGTAGCATTCCACCCTTCTAGAGGGAGAGACATGTTCACACTGGTCAAACCCGGTAGGACTTTCCTGAACCCTGGCATCACAATATAGATGCCTCTGCCACAGACACGGGACTGGCCTCCTGCTGCTGACCGAAACTCCGACATGGGAGGCCTGGACAATAGGTTTCCTGTCCCAGGAAGGTGTAACCACCTCCCCAGACAGGCAGATGTGTATTGGGGCTGGGCGGGAGCACTCTCTGGTGCTTTGAAGTCCTGCACTGGGGGCACACTAGGTGTCCCTGTGCATAGTCCAGTTCAAACCGGTTGCAGGGGCTACCTGCCCCCGCTCTGGCGCAAAACTGGACAAAGGAAATGGGTGTAACCACCCCTCTTTCCAAGCCCACCCATAGGTGGGGCCTTAGAGTTAGTCCATCCCCTAAACTTAGTTATAGGAATCTAGTCCCTAGGACTTTAGATTACCCTGGACGAAACTCTGCAACATATATCCTGGACCTTCGACTTTCTATCACGACTAGAAGATGGAAGAAATTTCCCTTGGGGTCAAGGAGTGACTGCCTGGCTTGGCAGGCACCAAAGAAGCAACTGACCGGTCTGCATCGTTGAAGCTCCCGCCGGACGCCGAAGTCTTTGCATCACCAGAGGTGGATTCCAGAATTCGCCGAGGCGACCCTGAGTCCACAGCAGAGCTGAGGCCCGTGGCTATTGTGGGTGACGTGGAACCGTGACCCCTGGACTCCGTGATCTTTTGCAGCAACAGCATCTTCCTGGTCCTCCTCAAAGTTGTGCTTTGGGCTCTTAGTAGCGCCAGCCTTGAGCACCTCCTGCACCAAAGATTGCTGGCCTTCACTCCACGAGTAACCCGTGGGCGAGTTCCAAGTGTGACCGCTCAAGGCTTCTTCGCGATCACTAGCCCGTTGGCTAGCAGGTCCCCACGAAGGCAACTCATTTTCTGCTTGGGATTTCCTGGTTGCTCCAGATGTTTCCTGACTTACCCTTGCTGGGTGAGTCCCTCAGACCTTGCTGGTCTGCACTGCAGTCCTTTCTCTGAATTCCTGTAACTTGCCGTTGCCAAGGCTTGTTAGGTCCATCCTGGTAGCTGACACCGCAGCACTCAACAGACTTTGTGGGACAGCTCGAATCCGGCTCGTGGACTTCGTCGACATCTCCTGGACCTCGTGTCTGAAGAGTCAAGACATCCATCAACTCACCTGAAGCACCCGACATCTGTGGGCATTGGTCCATCCTGCCCTTGGTCACTGGCTAGTGACCCAGACTCTGTCCCCTCTTGTTTCAGGTTCCTTCCATCCTAGATCCAGGCTTGGATCTCTTCGGACACTTCTCCTCTTCACGGCAGCAGCAGTTCTTTGCAGGCTTCCATTGAAATCGACGACGTGACCCGACACCAAAAAGACACCTATGCACCCAACTTCCCCGGGTAAGGTAACTTGAGTACTCTAGTGCTCCCGTGGGTGCTAGCCCTAGAAAGTCTTAAGTCCAAAAGGGTTTGGTTCTGACTCGATTAAAAGTGTTCCTAATCATTATATTTCCAACCGCGACATTGCCCATAGAAGATAACGGGAACCCGCAGTTGTGTTTACACACTGCATACAGTCCCCGTGGGTTCCCTGTGTCACTACCTTGGGTGGTTTCTTGGGGTCCCAGCGATCCTACACGCTCTAGGCCTTGTGTCTAGTTCAGTCGTGGTTCTTATACCACTTTTTTGGTATGTAGCTTGGTACGCCCCTAGGGCCCAAACATGTATTTATGCTTTTACTGATGCTTGATCACTTGTAACTTAAGTACTTCGAACTCCAGTCTCATAAAGAGACTAGAGGGGTGTGTTAACCTAAATACATATATTTTAAATATATACCTGGTGTGGTTGTCCTTTCATTTGATCACTCAAGAGATTATAGACTGGTAAAACACGCTGCTTTACATTCCTTCAAGACTTAGCCTGAAGGCTGCTCTCCATAGCTACCACTAGGATAGCTTTCAATAAAGGTTGTCTTTAACCAATTCACCATAAGGGGTTGTTTGGACTCATACAAGGTGCCCACTATAACTAGTGAACAGCATATATCAGGCCACCTTCTCACAGTGAGCACATCTGGGACTGAGGGTACATCAGCACCTGGGAGGAGAACACACCTCGGACTGAGGGTACATCAGCACCTGGGGAGATGAGCACACCTGGGACTGAGGGCACATCAACACCTGGGGAGGAGAACACACCTGGGACTGAGGCAACATCAACACCTGGGAGGAGAGCACACCTGGGACTGAGGGTACATCAGCACCCGGGGAGGAGAGCACACCTCAGACTGAGGGTACATCAGCACCTGGGGAGGAGAGCACACCGGGGACTGAGGGTACAACAGCACCCGGGGAGGAGAGCACACCTGGGACTGAGGGTACATCAGCACCTGGGGAGGAGAGCACACCTCAGACTGAGGGTACATCAGCACCTGGGGAGGAGAGCACACCGGGACTGAGGGTACATCAGCACCCGGGGAGGAGAGCACACCGGGGACTGAGGGTACATCAGCACCTGGGGACAAGAGCATACCTGGGACTGAGGGTACATCAGCACCTGGGAGGAGAGCACACCTGGGACTGAGGGTACATCAGCACCTGGGAGGAGAGCACACCTGGGACTGAGGGTACATCAGCACCTATGGAGGAGAGCACACCTGGGACTGAGGGTACATCAGCACCTGGGGAGGAGAGCGCACCTGAGACTGAGGGTACATCAGCACCTTAGAAGGAGAGCACACCTGGGACTGAGGGTACACCAGCACGTATGTAGGAGAGCACACCTTGGAATGAGCGTACATCGGCACGTTGGGAGGAGAGCACACCTGGGACTGAGGGTGCATCAGCACCTGGGGAGGAAGTCACACCTGTGACTGAGGGTACATCAGCACCCGGGGAGGAGAGCACAACTGGGACTGAGGGTACATCAGCACCTATGGAGGAGAGCGCACCTGAGACTGAGGGTACATCAGCACCTTAGAAGGAGAGCACACCTGGGACTGAGCGTACATCAGCACCTGGGGAGGAGAGCACAACTGGGACTGAGGGTACATCAGCACCTAGGGAGGAGAGCACAACTGGGACTAAGAGAACATCAACACCTGAGGAGGATAGCACACCTGGGACTGAGGGTACATAAGCACCTGGGATTAGAGCACACCTGGGACTGAGCATACATCAGCACCTGGGGAGGAGAGCACACCTGGGACTGAGCGTACTTCAGCACCTATGGAGTAGAGCGCACCTGAGACTGAGCGTACATCACCACCTGGGGATGACAGCACACCTGGGACTGAGGGTACATCAGCACCGGAGAGGTGAGCACACCTGGGTCTGAGGGCACATCTTCACCGGGGAGGTGAGTGTAGGAGAGTAGGATCTGCTTCACATGGGTACCCCCACTTTTTGCTGGTGTTTCATTGTTTTTTTACCTTATTCTGGCTGTGGCCCTGCTAATCAGGACCACAACCTAGCTGCTTCCTCTCTAAAATGGTTTGCATGTACATTAGGTACATATCTAATTGGATTGATTCTGGAGTGCTTTATAAGCCCCTAGTATATGGTATACTATGTACCTAGGGTATAGGTACCTCAGAGGCTTACCAGGGGCAGAAGCATGTATTATGCCACCCCTGGGAAGCACTCCAAAATGGCACCACAGGTCTGCTACTGCAGCCTGGGTAAGGGTGTGCTTGCACCCCTTACAGTGGTATAGGCTACCTATATCCACATATATATACAGACACATATAAACCTATAAGTCACTCCTATGGCAGGCCTTAACAATCCTGAAGGCAGAGTGCTTTGTTTTGTGTGAGAGCATGCCCAAGCATGAGCCCCTCTGCAGCTTTCGGAAATCCTTCCTTATGGCTTTTCTGTGATACAGCCAAACCATATACTCTTAAGTGCATTATAACCTCGCAGTAAATGCTAACTTTGGAATGGCTGCATCAAAACATGTCGTGTTTTGTGTCAAACACTTTGAAATACTACCCCCCGCCAGTTCTGGCGTAGGGGGTAGCATTCCACCCTTCTAGAGGGAGAGACATGTTCACACTGGTCAAACCCGGTAGGACTTTCCTGAACCCTGGCATCACAATATAGATGCCTCTGCCACAGACACGGGACTGGCCTCCTGCTGCTGACCGAAACTCCGACATGGGAGGCCTGGACAATAGGTTTCCTGTCCCAGGAAGGTGTAACCACCTCCCCAGACAGGCAGATGTGTATTGGGGCTGGGCGGGAGCACTCTCTGGTGCTTTGAAGTCCTGCACTGGGGGCACACTAGGTGTCCCTGTGCATAGTCCAGTTCAAACCGGTTGCAGGGGCTACCTGCCCCCGCTCTGGCGCAAAACTGGACAAAGGAAATGGGTGTAACCACCCCTCTTTCCAAGCCCACCCATAGGTGGGGCCTTAGAGTTAGTCCATCCCCTAAACTTAGTTATAGGAATCTAGTCCCTAGGACTTTAGATTACCCTGGACGGAACTCTGCAACATATATCCTGGACCTTCGACTTTCTATCACGACTAGAAGATGGAAGAAATTTCCCTTGGGGTCAAGGAGTGACTGCCTGGCTTGGCAGGCACCAAAGAAGCAACTGACCGGTCTGCATCGTTGAAGCTCCCGCCGGACGCCGAAGTCTTTGCATCACCAGAGGTGGATTCCAGAATTCGCCGAGGCGACCCTGAGTCCACAGCAGAGCTGAGGCCCGTGGCTATTGTGGGTGACGTGGAACCGTGACCCCTGGACTCCGTGATCTTTTGCAGCAACAGCATCTTCCTGGTCCTCCTCAAAGTTGTGCTTTGGGCTCTTAGTAGCGCCAGCCTTGAGCACCTCCTGCACCAAAGATTGCTGGCCTTCACTCCACGAGTAACCCGTGGGCGAGTTGCAAGTGTGACCGCTCAAGGCTCCTTCGCGATCACTAGCCCGTTGGCTAGCAGGTCCCCACGAAGGCAACTCCTTTTCTGCTTGGGATTTCCTGGTTGCTCCAGATGTTTCCTGACTTACCCTTGCTGGGTGAGTCCCTCAGACCTTGCTGGTCTGCACTGCAGTCCTTTCTATGAATTCCTGTAACTTGCCGTTGCCAAGGCTTGTTAGGTCCATCCTGGTAGCTGACACTGCAGCACTCAACAGACTTTGTGGGACAGCTCGAATCCGGCTCGTGGACTTCGTCGACATCTCCTGGACCTCGTGTCTGAAGAGTCAAGACATCCATCAACTCACCTGAAGCACCCGACATCTGTGGGCATTGGTCCATTCTGCCCTTGGTCACTGGCTAGTGACCCAGACTCTGTCCCCTCTTCTTTCAGGTTCCTTCCATCCTAGATCCAGGCTTGGATCTCTTCGGACACTTCTCCTCTTCACGGCAGCAGCAGTTCTTTGCAGGCTTCCATTGAAATCGACGACGTGACCCGACACCAAAAAGACACCTATGCACCCAACTTCCCCGGGTAAGGTAACTTGAGTACTCTAGTGCTCCCGTGGGTGCTAGCCCTAGAAAGTCTTAAGTCCAAAAGGGTTTGGTTCTGACTCGATTAAAAGTGTTCCTAATCATTATATTTCCAACCGCGACATTGCCCATAGAAGATAACGGGAACCCGCAGTTGTGTTTACACACTGCATACAGTCCCCGTGGGTTCCCTGTGTCACTACCTTGGGTGGTTTCTTGGGGTCCCAGCGATCCTACACGCTCTAGGCCTTGTGTCTAGTTCAGTCGTGGTTCTTATACCACTTTTTTGGTATGTAGCTTGGTACGCCCCTAGGGCCCAAACATGTATTTATGCTTTTACTGATGCTTGATCACTTGTAACTTAAGTACTTCGAACTCCAGTCTCATAAAGAGACTAGAGGGGTGTGTTAACCTAAATACATATATTTTAAATATATACCTGGTGTGGTTGTCCTTTCATTTGATCACTCAAGAGATTATAGACTGGTAAAACACGCTGCTTTACATTCCTTCAAGACTTAGCCTGAAGGCTGCTCTCCATAGCTACCACTAGGATAGCTTTCAATAAAGGTTGTCTTTAACCAATTCACCATAAGGGGTTGTTTGGACTCATACAAGGTGCCCACTATAACTAGTGAACAGCATATATCAGGCCACCTTCTCACAGTGAGCACATCTGGGACTGAGGGTACATCAGCACCTGGGAGGAGAACACACCTCGGACTGAGGGTACATCAGCACCTGGGGAGATGAGCACACCTGGGACTGAGGGCACATCAACACCTGGGGAGGAGAACACACCTGGGACTGAGGCAACATCAACACCTGGGGAGGAGAGCACACCTGGGACTGAGGGTACATCAGCACCCGGGGAGGAGAGCACACCTCAGACTGAGGGTACATCAGCACCTGGGGAGGAGAGCACACCGGGGACTGAGGGTACATCAGCACCCGGGGAGGAGAGCACACCTGGGACTGAGGGTACATCAGCACCTGGGGAGGAGAGCACACCTCAGACTGAGGGTACATCAGCACCTGGGGAGGAGAGCACACCGGGGACTGAGGGTACATCAGCACCCGGGGAGGAGAGCACACCGGGGACTGAGGGTACATCCGCACCTGGGGACAAGAGCATACCTGGGACTGAGGGTACATCAGCACCTGGGGAGGAGTGCACACCTGGGACTGAGGGTACATCAGCACCTGGGAGGAGAGCACACCTGGGACTGAGGGTACATCAGCACCTGGGGAGGAGAGCACACCTGGCACTGAGAGTACATCAGCACCTAAGGAGGAGAGCACACCTGGGACTGAGGTTACATCAGCACCTGGGGAGGAGGGCACACCTGGGACTGAGGGTACATCAGCACCTGGGGACGAGAGCATACCTGGGACTGAGGGTACATCAGCACCTATGGAGGAGAGCACACCTGGGACTGAGGGTACATCAGCCCCTCGGGGGGAGAGCACACCTGGGACTGAGGGTACATCGGCACCTGGGGACGAGAGCACACCTGGCACTAAGGGTACATCAGCACCTAAGGAGGAGAGCACACCTGGGACTGAGGGTACATCAGCCCCTTGGGAGGAGAGCACACCTGGGACTGAGGGTACATCAGCACCTGGGGACGAGAGCACACCTGGGACTGAGGGTACATCAGCACCTGGGAGGTGAGCACACCTGGGACTGAGGGTACATCAGCACCTGGGGAGTAGAGCACACCTGGGACTGAGGGTACATCAGCACCTGAGGAGGAGAGCATACCTGGGACTGAGGGTACATCAGCACCTGGGGAGGAGAGCACACCTGGGACTGAGGGTACATCAGCACCTGGGGACGAGAGCATACCTGGGACTGAGGGTACATCAGCACCTGGGGAGGAGAGCACACCTGGGACTGAGGGTAAATCATCACCTCTGGAGGAGAGCACACCTCAGACTGAGGGTACATCAGCACCTGGGGAGGAGAGCACACCGGGGACTGAGGGTACATCAGCACCCGGGGAGGAGAGCACACCGGGGACTGAGGGTACATCAGCACCCGGGGAGGAGAGCACACCTGGGACTGAGGGTACATCAGCACCTGGGGAGGAGAGCACACCTGGGGATGAGGGTACATCAGCACCCGGGGAGGAGATTGTAATAACGATGGAAGCGATGAATATAAGGCAAGCACTTTATTAGCAACCTCGTACAGGCACAGAGATGTACACACGTCCACAGCTACACTCCAACTGTTCAGCCCGTGTTCCACCCACCACCACGAGAACATAGAACCCAGAACACTCATGCCTCATAACTCTATTAAAGAGACATCACAACACATCCCCTTTCTTTATCTATGCAAAACCCTTATCCTCTCTTACTAAATAATGGAAAGAAATCCAAAAACAAAACACAAAAAAAAAAAACTATACATAAGTAATACAAACATAATCATTAAGTTTCACAGGTTTGGAAATTTTCCTCCCAAAACTGCTAGTTTTTTCCGCGCAATTTTGGCTACTTGAATTTAAATTACTACACTCAAGAGTATGATAAAGCTCATTGTCCGTGAAACAAGTATCTTCAACTTGAACATTTTCATTGGCTGTATTACTAATATTGATCCACCAATACTTGTCATAACTTGAACCCGAACTGGTAGGACAATTATCATTAACGCCATCATAATTATTAGCTAATGCTAGTTTGCTCATGTGGTAGATAGATCCATCTTCTAGTTGAACAGTATTTCTATTAACTTTAACAATTTTTCTTGGTTCACTAAATCTATTATCACCTTTGACAATCTTCCTACTAGATTTCACCCTTACCCATTGTCCCACATGAATATTGACATCCTTAACTCCATGTTTGTTATCAAAATATAACTTATTCTTTTGTTGAGACTCACACAGAACTTCTAATTACGTCAATGTCCCAATTTGCCTTCCCACCTTTGTTCATCCAACCAGGATTAACTTTGGAGTGTGGAATCCTGCCTCTCATAATAGCAAAAGGACTATTGCCAATTGATTCATGTATAGTAGTTCTATGGCTCCATAACATTTTCATAATTTCTGTATTCAGATCTTTCTTATTCTTCTTGGAAAGCTGTACTATTCCTTTAATGACTCTGTTCATCCTTTCAACTACAGCATTACCCCTTGGGTGGTACAAAGCAGTGAACTTTTGTTCAATACCCGCATACTCCATAAATCTTTTCATTTCTAAGGACTTGAACTGAACACCATTGTCCGTAAGTAGAGATTTAGGGAAACCTTCTTTTAGAAAAATATTTTCCAGAAATTTGATAACAGAGTTAGTGTCAATCTTTGTAACAATCTCCAACTCAACCCATTTAGAAAACATATCCATTAAAACAATAATGTACCTTTGTGAACCATCATTCCATATTAAAGGTCCCATGAAATCCAAAGCTAAATCCTCCCATGGTAAATTTGGACAAACTAAGGGACTTGATGGAGGATTCAAAGTCTTTTGGGTTTTGTCAGCTGAAACGCATTCTACACACGACCTGACAAAACGTTCTGTTTCAGTGTCAATTTTAGGCCACCAATACAAAGATTTCACCTTTCGTTTGGTAAGTGCAATACCAGGATGTCCCTCATGGCATAAAGTAAGAATTTTATTTCTGATACTGGAAGGTGGAATTATTTGTTCCCCCCTTACTAAAAATATTCCCTCAATGCCAAGTTCGTTTCTAACTTCCCAGAACGCTTTGAGTTCACCCAGGCAATCATGTTTGTTGCACTCTAACCAACCTTGTTCTACATAATGTTTTACTTTTTTCACAATGACATCATTCATCTGTGCTTCAACCCATTCTTTTTCTTGTAAGCCATGGGATTTCTCATCCGTGAAAATCCCAGCAACGCAAACATCATTCCATGAACTGGAATCAATTTCAGTGAGAGGTAAAGATAATCTGCTTAAGAAAGCAGCTGTAACGTTCATTTTGCCAGGGACATATTGCACCTTATAAATGAAATCTTGTAAACGCATGGAAAACCTTGCGATCCTGGCTGAAGCCCTGGATAATCCTTCAGTTGTCAATACCTTAGTTAAAGGTTTATGATCTGTTCTAATAGTGAATTCCCTTTCCCAAATAAACTTTCTGAAATGCTCCAAAGCCCATACACACGCCAAAGTTTCTCTCTCTATGACGGAATACTTTTCCTTTGGGCGATAGAGACCTTGAAGCAAAGGCTATAACATTCTCACCCCCACTGTCATTGCTTTGGGAGAGAACTGCGCCTAACCCTTTGCCACTGGCATCAGTGGTTACGAAGGTCGTAGCAGAAGGATTACATCCTTTTAATGTGGGTGCTTTAACAATTGCAGCCTTGATGTTCAAAAAGGACAACTGACAAGATCACACCTGGGACTGAGGGTACATCAGCACCTGGGGAGGAGAGCACACCTGGGGATGAGGGTACATAAGCACCAGGGGAAGAGAGCACACCTGGGATTGAGGGCAGTTTTAATATTCCTGTGTGACTCCCCCACTCTCTTGATTTACAGCATTTAATTTACACAGTCCCTCTTCTATGTTGTGGTTTCATAGTTGTTGAAGGAGGTTGAAGCGGGACTGAATCCTCCTACCCCTCATTTTCTGTGTGAGTTAATTTACAAGCCCTTATCGCCACAGGAATGTCACTTTTTGTGACGTTCCAGTGGCAATAAGGGCTTTGCCTTATTTACAAGACAATGTTAAGGCACTTAATGTGGCTTAATGCTGTCTTGTAAATAAGGCATCCTTTCACACTGTACTTAGCGTGAAAGGGGTGGGTAATGGGTGTTGCGGTGGGCCTTCCGTCGCAACACCCATTGATTTTGATGCTAACCATATGTACAAGTGTGGTGCAAATATGGGGCAGCGCCAAAATTAAGACAAAAAGAACCTGGACTGAACATGACGCAACAAGGAGAAATGCTTTATTTTTCCTCGTTTTTGTTGTTTCTGTGCAGCACACATAAAAACAGCAATACACCATGCATGATTGTTTATGTGCAGGAAGGTGTCCCTCCCTGCACATAATCAATCATTTCCCCCAACGTAGGCACCCTTGCACTAAGGTGCAAGGGTGCTTGCGTTGGCACTAGGCAGCTGAAATTAGAGCTAACAAAGAGCGAAATGCGCACCGTAGTGTTTTAAATAAGGTGCAGCCCTGCATTTCAAAAGTGGCTGTGCGTTGAACCAAGAAGGCTAATGCCATGCTCCATCACTTTTCCAGTAAATATGCAGTGGCAGCCATGAGACATGTTTAAGGAGCCTATTTAAGTGGGTGGCACATCAGTTCTACACAGCCACTGGTAGTATTTAACTTACAGGCCCTGGGTACATGTAGTACCACTTTACTAGAGACTTGTACGTAAATTAAATTTGCCAATTGCGGATAAGCCAATGTTACCATGTTTTAGGGAGTGGGCATGCGCACTTTAGCACTGATTATCAGTAGTAAAGTGCACAGAGTCCTAAGACCAGCAAAAACGAGATCAGTAAAAATGGAGGAGGAAGGCCACACGTTTGGGGGAAGACCACCCTAAGGTTGACAGGCAGTGATACAACTGAGGTCACACAGTGTGTCATTAACTCTCTCCTCTCTCTGCAGTGCTAGAGTCTCTGGGCTGGACAGTGACTTGCCTGAGGACACACAGTGTGTCATTAACTCTCTCTCATCTCTCTGCAGTGCTGGGGTCTCTGGGTGGGACAGTGAGTCGTCTGAGGTCACAAAGTGTGTCATTAACTCTCTCCTCTCTCTGCAGTGCTGGGGTCTCTGGGCGGGACAGTGACTTGTCTGAGGTCACACAGTGTGTCATTAACTCTCTCCTCTCTCTGCAGTGCTGGGGTCTCTAAGGTGGTTAGTGATACGCCTGAGGTCACACAGTGTGTCATTAACTCTCTCTCCTCTCTCTGCAGTGCTGCTGTCTCTGGGCTGGACAGTGACTTGTCTGAGGTCACACAGTGTGTCATTAACTCTCTCACCTCTCTCTGCAGTGCTGGGGTCTCTGGGCGAGACAGTGACTTGTCTGAGGTCACACAGTGTGTCATTACCTCTTTCTTCTCTCTCTGCAGTGCTGGGGTCTCTGGATGAGACAGTGACTTGTCTGAGGTCACACAATGCGTTAACCCTCTCTCCTCTCTCTGCAGTGCTGGGGTCTCTGGGTGGGACAGTGACTTGTCTGAGGTCACACAGTGTGTCATTAACTCTCTCTCCTCTCTGCAGCGCTGGTGACTCTGGATCCAGACACAGTTGGTGGACGCCTGATCCTGTCGGAGGACGGGAGACGTATGACAGGGACAGACAGACCACAGCCCAGGCCGTACAATCCCAAGAGATTTATTAAGTCTATGTGTGTGCTGGGGAGGGAGGGGTTCACCTCGGGGAGGCATTACTGGGAGGTGCAGGTGCTGCGGGAGGTGGAATGGTGGTGTGTGGGGGTCGCACGAGAGTCTGTGAGAAGGGATACGGATGTCAATGAGTCCCCTAGAGATGGTTTCTGGGCTGTGGCACGGTGGGCTGATAAGTACCAGGCTCTCACCTCCCCTCCCACCCACCTGAACCCCCATCCGCACCCCCTGAAGCTGGGGGTGTACTTGGACCACAAGGGGGGGCAGCTATCTGTGTACAATGGGGATACCTGGGAGCATCTCTACACCTTCAATGACACCTTCAGTGAGGTGCTGCACCCCTACTTCTATGTCTGGCCAAAGACAGATCTGCGCCTGGTGTAATAGAGGCCCTGCACCTCTCCAATAAACACGGCAGAGAGATATCCATGAACCACGCCCCCTTCCCCGCTCATATCCCCGCTCTTTAATTCCCTGCATCGCCTGACCACAACCCTCCTTAAACGGGGGCTGCACCACTATCTCTTGTTCTGCCCAGGGACTGCCCATCCCCAGCAGGTGTTTCCACATCTGTTTTCATCTACTGATAGACCTCTGCCTGGGGTAGAAGCTGCAGCCTTCAGTTCCCCCAAAACAGGCTGCACCCCCTTACCTCCACATCAGGGAGACATCGACCTGTCCCAGTGTGGGGGCGGGGGGGCGGGAGGGTGTTGGGCTTTGAGGCAGGAGTGGAGCTCGGGGCATCACGTGATCTGGTAACTGGAAATGTAACCTTGTAGAGGGTGGAGGGTGGTGGGTGGTTGTGGAGAGCTGAGCACTGAGAGCCCAGGATGTAAATAAAGAAAGCATCTTCTCTAACAATGTGTTTGTGCATGTGCCTAGCCATTGCCATTGTTAAACTTTATTTCGGCCCCAAAGGCCATAAAAGCAACATAAGATATCACAATTCACAGTTGTAAGATATTGCATAGAAACATTCATACAATACAAGAGGAAAATATTTAGGCTTTCGAGTTAATTACAAACATTTCCTACGTTTTATCCACCTAACATTGAGAAACCGGGAAACTGCAAAGACTATTGGAGGTTGGGTATCATACTTCAGAACTCTCAGAGCTTTTTCACACTCTCTGAATCCCAGGTTGTTACATATAGGCTTGACCCAACGTTTTCTTTGTAGATGGTATATAGGACAAAAAAAGAAAACGTGTTTTTCGTCCTCCAGTCTATAGCCACAAGCCGGGCAGGCAGTAGTATTGTTTACATCCCACCTGGAGGTGAAAGACCTGAGCGGAAGACTGCCCATTCTCAGTTGGCAGTAAAACTTCCTAGCAGCCGGGGGGCAAATCAAGTCTAAAAATTCCTCTCTCCTATAATTATCTCTGATTTGTAGGAACTCGACCGTCAGCCTACCGATATCAGAACACTCGTGGAGACGCATGAGGTGATAATTTCTGAACTTTTCAGCCAATTTTGTTTTTGATAAGGCCGAGCATGAAGCCTCCGGAGAGGCCTATAAGTCAGGAAGGCCAATCTTGGTACAGGTATCCCTAACAAATCTCAGCCAGGGAATATTCTTGCTTTTAATTAGGGGCCAAACCCCCTTGAATTCCTCCCGATAAGAACCCAACTCTGCGTTAGACCAGAGTCTCTTCCAGTATATCAGTGGACGCAGTGTTACCGCCTCTTCCATGGGTATCAACCCACAATCCAACCTGATAGGGACCAACGGGGAGCTAGGGGGCAGACCCAACAAACTCCTCACAAAGAAGTTTTCGGTCCCGATCAGGCTATGTATTCTAGAATGACTCCACAATTCTGCTCCATAAGTGGAGGCTGCTCTTGCTTGGGTCCTGAAGATTTCTATTGCTGGTGCCACTGGTTTGGAAACCAAACCTCTAAAGAGTTGGGAAATTCCCCCAGTGGTTTGGGCAAGTTTTAGCACGGAGTTAGCAATTTGTCCCCCCCATCCAAAGTTTTCTTGTAGTATGATCCCCAGATATCCGAACGTTGTTACCCGCTCAAGGTGAACACCATTCAGTACTGGGTTTGGCCGTGTGTGCTTGGGGGGGTTAAGAATCATAAATTTAGTTTTAGCTAAATTAATCTCAGGCCTCTTTCGGCACAGAAATCCACAAAGCCATCCAAGATGCGCTGGATACCAGTTGATGTTCGTGACAACAACAAGGTGTCGTCAGCGAACAGCAACGCTGGCACCGTACCCGTAGCAAGTCTTGGCACATCTGTGTCCCTGATACCTTCCAGATGTTTAATGAGCCCGTTAATATATAGACAGAATAACGTGGGTGCCAGCACGCATCCTTTACGGACTCCACGGTTAACAGGGAAGCGGGCGGACAACTCTCCGTGTTTCCCGCATCTGACCTGGGCGAAGTTTTCCGTGTGGAGTCTACTCAAAACATCCAAAAGATATAAAGGGACATTGAGAGCACGGAGAACCCTCCACAGGTTTTCTCGCGGTACCAGGTCAAATGCCGACCTCAGGTCAACAAAAATGAGATAGAGGCTGCCACCCTCTAAGCTCACGGTCTTCCAGTGTATAACCTGAAGTCGGAAAATCTGGTCAACAGTAGAGATTCCCTTTCTGAAACCTGCTTGCAAGAAACTTAAGATGTTGTTATCTGTCTCCCAGGTCTGTAATCTATCCAATATTATACGTCCAAACAGCTTCTGTGTGGTATCAATTAGGCTGATGGGCCTATAATTTGAGGGTTGTAGGGGGCAACCTTTCTTGAATATCGGCACGATCTCCGCACCGAGCCAAGACTCTGGGAGTTCCGCACCCATCAGAATAGAATTAACCTCTTCTATGCCCATGACGAGATAGTCTCGTCATGGAGCGCGGTTGCGCTGTGCCCATGACGAGACTATCTCGTCATGGACCCCGCCCGCTAATACAATGCCCGGCACAGGAGGGGGAAAGGGCGGGGCACTCAAGGGGTTAAATAAGGAACAGAGATACGGCGCCCATATCTTTGGTTCCGAACGATAAAGATCGCCAGGGATTTTGTCCAATCCCGGCGCTTTGTTAGGTATCAGCAGATGTATAGCGATTTCCACCTCCTTTATCGTTATCGCCATAGCAGCCTCAGCTCGACATACAAGTCTGGGGGGAAAGGTAGGTATAGGTAATGTGTTGTCATTTAAGCTTAAATAAAGGCCCCCATAATGAGCTTCCCATACTGCTGGGGCTATATTAGGGAATGAGGTAGTTCCTGGTTCTTTTCTGCCATTGCTAACAATGGACCAGAAGCCCCTAAAGTCCTTAGCCTGCAAAGTTAGTCTTAGCTCCTCCCACATGTCAACCTCCCAGGCCTTTCTTACCCTTTCTAATGTTTGTTTATACTGTGCCCTCAATATTTTAGTCCTGTCTTTATCCAAGGCCTTAATAGCCATGAGCAGGTCGCGCTTCGACTTCCTGCACTCAGCAGAATACCACAATTGCCTTTTGGGCAAATGGGGCCTCGCGTTCCCAATCGGACAGAACACTTCCGAGAGTTTGTTTACTAACTGTAGATGAATGCCTGTAGGCCCGGTCACCCCTTCTATGGGGATACGGTTAGGCCCAGCCTCAGCCATTCCAATGAGATGGGGTAAAGCAAGACTATAAATTTCTGACAATTTATTTGGACTGGCAACAATACGGGGCCATCTTACTCTGCGTCTGTTGTTATGCAGGATAAGAGGTTGTACTATGGGAGATACTGATGTGCCGTAGCTACTCATACCCCAACTACCTGGTTTAAGTGTCATAACCAGGGCGTTATGATCACTATCATCCCGTTCTGACACCCTGAAATCGAGCACCTTATCCCACGATCTAGTTTCAATAAGAATGTAGTCTAGGATAGAAGTTTGTCCAACTCTGTTAAAGGTAGCTCGTCCTGGTCTATCAGAATCAAATCTGCCATTACATGCCCTCAAGGATAGAGAAAGAGTGAGTGCGAAAATCTGAAGAACCAAAGGAGTCCAGGCTTTGACCTTAGGAATCATAGGATCAGGAATATTCTGGTGTTCATTTTCGGCAGTTGGATCGTCTAGGGCCGACACACTAAGTGGTTCATATTGGCAATTAAAGTCGCCACCCACTATCACGGAATATCCAGGGTCCAGGGACAGGATGAATTTATTTAGCTGTTCTATGACCTTAGATTCCCGGCCACCCTGGGAGGGTCTAGAATAGACATTCAGGAGAGCCAAGTGGATGTTTTTAGGCAGCTCAAGTAAAATACATTGAATGTCATCTGAATTAGTGTGGAGCTGCCTTGCTGAGGCACCCAGGTGGAGAGCCACCCAGGTGGTAAGGCCCCCTGATGGTCTCCCCCTACCGCTAGTTACTGCTAGTGTGTTAAAAGATACAAAGCCAACCCTTTGGAAGTTTTCTAAAGCCCATGTCTCTTGCATTAAACAGACATCGAAATTATCTATGAAAGTGCCCCAGTCTTCACATATCAATTTGCTCTTAAGGCCTGCCACATTCCATGAGAGCAGACTGGTACTTGACTTTGATTTGCTTGTGGCCGGAGTCTGGTCAGCAGCAGAACCGATGGAAAATGGTGAAATAGTTGCCCTGTCCGGGATTTCCTGCACAAGCCCATTTGCCGACCCTTCCATTGCTATCAGCCCCCCCAACACTAGAGATGAGTATGGCTCACTAAATGGACTCTTAGTGTTTTTCAGAGATGAAACCTCTTCCACAGCCAAGCTGTGTGAAGTTTCTGATAGCCCCAGAAGGAAAGGGTTGAATTTCCAAACCAGAGAACCTGTATCAGTGACCAATAGCCCTTTCTTTTCCCCAGTGTAAGCAGTCGAGACACTATAGTTTGGGCGTCAATCCACCTGGTCAAGGGTAGTATATCTGTTGATATGGTGGAAAACTTCAAGTGGGAGCGGGCAAAATCGATCATGGACTTGGTTTACATTAGAAGAGCAGAGGAGGGGTCCAGCCCTGCCAGTTCTCGAGCTAACCACCCCTCTCCTACGGAAAATATCAATGCCAAAATTCTGGGGTCCCGGATAGAAATAGGTAAGTGGGAGAGCTTTTATAGCTGAATGGGGACTAGTGTAGCTACCAGACTGGAATGTGCAAATGTGCCTAACTGTACTAGGGTCTCTAAAATTGATTACTACACAATCACCCGGAACGTCCTTGACTCTTTGACCTACCCAGTTTATCCTCCTTGCGAATAATATCTCGCTTCTGCACTGATTCGGGAGGGGTTTGTTACAGTTTAACCAGTGCATACATTTGTTTTTTAAGTCGGGAAAAGCCTCCCTTGATCCATGATTCAGGGTGGGAACACCTGCAAGAACCACCACATATGGCACAGATTCAGGTGGGAGATCCAGGCAAGGTAGTTTGGGATCGAGGGGATACCCTGACTGCTCATGCGGTGGATTGTCAATGGCATGACTCGCCCCACTCCTTGAATTCCCTGCAGAGGTTGATGGAATAGGGTCATTGGCGACTGCTTGAGTGTCGTTGGCCAGACCCTTACCCTGCAAAGTAAGTTGTTCCGTTGTATCTGTCAATGCATTTGGTAAATTAGGAGCAGAGCAAGTAGACTCGGCTACATTTTCTTTAGTTCCCCCCCTATCCCATGTCCCCTTAGCCCCGGACAATACAGCAACCAATGATTCTAGATTAGAAAGTCTATTTTCCATAGAGTCAAGTCTGTTGCAAATGGGTCGACAGGTCGCAATAAGTAGCTGTTCCAGTCTTAGCCAATAGTCTTTATTCGGTGCTGGTCCCGTCAGGCCCTCAGAACCTCCAACCATCAGGTCTACGTTAACCACAAGGTCAGATTTTCCAGTGTTTGCCCGTTTTTGAGTTTTAGATCTTTTATTGGGCAACACTGTTCCGCCCCGCTTACGTTTCACGACCTGTTCTGTCAATTTGGCATGGGTAACATCAATACGTATGGGTAGGCCGGATCTAGTTGTTCCTACAGAGTTCATAGGTGTGGGAGAATCAGGACCAGTGGAGTCACCTCGTTCAGATAAATTACAGACATTACTATTTGCCATTACAGCAACATTCTCGTTTTCTATCAAAAACAATGAATTAGTGTCGAAGGCTGGAGTAGGCAAGTTTGTAACTACAGGTGACTTAGCTAGAGCAATATTGCCCAGTGAGGAGCGTTTAGTAAACACTTGGTCAAGACAGAGTCTTTTCTCAGTAAGCTCAATTTCCTTCTGTAAGACTGACGCGGCCCTCGTGATAAAATTGTCCAGGGTTCCAGCCACTCCAGGCCCACAGAGAGACTTCTGGCCCTTCTTCGTGCCAGCAGTGGCCATTACCTGCTTTTGTGAAATACTGTAGGGGTGATCAAATAAATAAATGTGTGCCTGATAGGCCTCCGACACACTAGGACTCGGCAGTCAGTCCAAAACGGAACAAACGATAACTTCACTCACATAGTGCTCACCTGGGAAGCCAAGAGATGTGCCCCGTCCCGGCCTCTGTCGGGCTCTGGCGGGCTCAGACGGGCCCGCCCTTGGCCCAGGCTTCGCCCGCACTGCGTTCCGCGCTGCGAAACTACGCACACGGAGTTAATACGATACACAGGGGGCGGAGTCTAGAGGAAGAGGCAGGAGCAGGAAGGTGGAGGGCTGCTGGACCTCGCAGTCCTCGGGTCAGGGATCCGTTTCCAGCAAATTCAGGCTCACGAGCGGCACCCGCGAAGCGGGGCCCACGAGGATTAAAATAGTGTCCAGGGGCGGAGTCTAGAGGAAGAGGCAGCAGCAGGAAGTTGGAGGGCTGCTGGACCTCGCAGTCCTCGGGTCAGGGATCCGTTTCCAGCAAATTCAGGCTCACGAGCGGCACCCCTAGCGCCAAGAGGCCATTGATGCTGTAGTGTGTTTTACTGTATTCTGATGTTTTAGTCAGCGCCGCGTTACTGTGTCTCACGTTCATGGCGCTGTGACACATAAGCAGCCTCCAGCCTTCTGATTCGTTTCCTTATGCGCTATGCAGGGAACTGCACTGAGAGTCCTGAATTATCACCTCATGAGGGACCTCTGAGTGCAGGGAGAATGGAAAGCCAGGTCCTTTCATTCTTGGATGGCCGATAGGCGGCCCCTTCCAGTAGCCACTGTGCAGCCAACACGTGAGAGCGCCTAGCCAGATGGTGCCTTCCCGAAGGGGCGTCAACGGTGGAAACAAGCCCAAAGACAAACACCTCCAAATGGCAGTAATGCTATCTGAGGACAAGAAGCAATCTGAATAGAGAACCAGGCAGTGAAAGAAGGGCCACCCTTGGAGAACATAGGTGGAAGCACAGGACAAAATACACAGGACTCCAGGAACCAGCAGCAGAGAGGAAAGTCACCAACATGAATCGATGCACTGCGGAAGGTGACTCACACCATTTCATCCCGAAGGATATAAAAGGACCTCAGAACAGGGGTACCACCATGATGGATTGTGATCCTTCATAGGGCATAATGGAAGGGCCATCATCTTTGTTTTGGCCTGTTCATATTTCCATAAATTCTCATTAGAGGACTCTAAGAACAAGGGCCAGGAACATAATGGAGGTGCCAAAGGAATCCTAGGGGCCCTCAGGGAGAAGAATGTGAGTGACCACCACATGGTAAAGCATCCTAGGGGCCCTCAAGGAGAAGAATGTGAGTGACCACCACAAGGTGAGGCATCGTAGGGGCCCTCAGGGAGAAGAATGTGAGTGACCACCACAAAGTAAGGCATCCTTGGGGCCCTCAGGGAGAAGAATGTGAGTGACCACCACAAAGTAAGGCATCCTAGGGGCCCTCAGGGAGAAGAATGTGAGTGACCACCACAAGGTGAGGCATCGTAGGGGCCCTCAGGGAGAAGAATGTGAGTGGCCACCACATGGTAAAGCATCCTAGGGGCTCTCAGGGAGAAGAATGTGAGTGACCACCACAAGGTAAGGCATCCTTGGGGCCCTCAGAGAGAAGAATGTGAGTGACCACCACAAGGTAAGGCATCCTAGGGGCCCTCAGGGAGAAGAATGTGAGTGACCACCACAAGGTGAGGCATCGTAGGGGCCCTCAGGGAGAAGAATGTGAGTGACCACCACAAGGTAAGGCATCCTAGGGGGCCTCAGTGAGAAGAATGTGAGTGACCACCACAAGGTTAGGCATCGTAGGGGCCCTCAGGGAGAAGAATGTGAGGGACCACCACAAGGTAAGGCATCCTAGGGGCCCTCAGGGAGAAGAATGTGAGTGACCACCACAAGGTGAGGCATCGTAGGGGCCCTCAGGGAGAAGAATGTGAGTGACCACCACAAGGTAAGGCATCGTTAGGGGCCCTCAGGGAGAAGAATGTGAGTGACCCCTACAAGGTAAAGCATCCTAGGGGCCCTCAGGGAGAAGAATGTGAGTGACCACCACAAGGTAACGCATCCTAGGGGGCCTCAGGGAGAAGAATGTGAGTGACCACCACAAGGTAAGGCACCCTAGGGGGCCTCAGGGAGAATAATGTGAGTGACCACCACAAGGTGAGGCATCGTAGGGGCCCTCAGGGAGAAGAATGTGAGTGACCGTCACAAGGTACCGACTACAGACCGCTCTGCCCCCCTCCGTAGCCCGCTCTTGGCTTTACGGAGTCTTGGTTCAAACCCCCACCTCACTGGGGTCTGTATCTGTGTTTCTGGGGAAACAGGTGGAGCACCTCCTGCAAGAAGCTGCACCCCTTACATTGAGGCTTGAGGGGTACTATTTTGGTATGTGTTGGGGAGTGGGCCTGTACTGTATGGGTTTGTGAGTGGGTGTTTGTGGGCCGGTCTGGAGTGGGTGGGTGGGTGTTTGTGGGTGGGGCTGGACTGTGTTTTTGAATGGGTCTGGAGTGTGTGTGTGTTTGTGGGTGGGTCTTTAGTGGGTGGCTGAATGTTTGGCAGTGGGTCTGCAGTTTGTGGGTGTTTGTGGGTGGGTCTGGAGTGGGTGGGTAGATGTTTGTGTGTAGGTAATAGAGTGCGTGGGTGTTTGTGAATGGGCCTGGAGTGGGTGTATGTTTGAGGGTGGGTCTGTTATGGGTGGATGAGTGTTTGTAGGTGGATCTGGAGTGGCTGTATGTTTGTGGGTGGGTCTGTTATGGGTGGATGAGTGTTTGTATGTGGGTATGGAGTGGCTGTGTGTTTGTGGGTGGGTCTGTTATGGGTGGATGAGTGTTTGTAGGTGGGTATGGAGTGGCTGTGTGTTTGTGGGTGGGTCTGTTATGGGTGGATGAGTGTTTGTAGGTGGGTATGGAGTGGCTGTGTGTTTGTGGGTGGGTCTGTTATGGGTGGATGAGTGTTTGTAGGTGGGTATGGAGTGGCTGTGTGTTTGTGGGTGGGTCTGTTATGGGTGGATGAGTGTTTGTAGGTGGGTATGGAGTGGCTGTGTGTTTGTGGGTGGGTCTGTTATGGGTGGATGAGTGTTTGTAGGTGGGTATGGAGTGGCTGTGTGTTTGTGGGTGGGTCTGTTATGGGTGGATGAGTGTTTGTATGTGGGTATGGAGTGGCTGTGTGTTTGTGGGTGGGTCTGTTATGGGTGGATGAGTGTTTGTAGGTGGGTATGGAGTGGCTGTGTGTTTGTGGGTGGGTCTGGAGTGAGTGGATTTTTTTTGGGTGGCTGGGGTGCAAGACTGGTTGCCGTGCTCCTGGCTACATCACTTTCTCCACAGCACAATCAGCCAGGTGATAGAACAGGAAGAAACCCCAAGAGCATGGGACGTTTCAGCTACAGACCTGCAGAGTTCACAGAGTAATTTAAATGTGATTGTAAATGGGAGGGCAGGGGCCGACTCCTCCAGGTGTGAGCAGTGCCTGGAGGCCAGCAGTGCCTACTCTCTGCTTGCATTGCCTTGCAACTAAATACACAGCTTGTCTTACATTTGTGGCTTGCTCCGCGGTTCCCTAGGACACATTAGCCTGGGGACAGCAAACCAGAGCTCTTGTCTTATCCTGAGTGATTGTGTGCCTTGGTGAAGCAATGAAGACCACATATTTAACACTAAGCCCTAGCTCACAAGTACAGGTTTTTCTGGCTCATGTTTTGTACGGCACCGTGTAGTGTGTCTCTGCTTCACTGTGCTCCAGCTTGTGATGGCTATGCTAATGATCTCTGGACCCCTCTTTGACAATTGGCCCCTTCTGTTTGTGCCTCCCTGACGTCAGAGGGAAGCTTAGAAGTACCACTTGTGCCTGTATGTTCGGGCCTGCCAGCCTGTCTATGCCTCCCCAAGAGCACAGCAGCTGCCTGCCTATGCCTTTACTTACATCTGTTATGGAATGCTTGCAGAAGCCTAGAAATACTGTTTAAAGCAATATGTTTAAATATATTTTTGTAACATAACATATGCAGATGTGAAAGTAAAATGTTTGTTTTCATAAATTCTTTGGGTTTAAAGTATTATTTAAATGTGGACACTAGAAGCTTTTTTTGTTTAATAATAACATATATATATATATATCACTTTAAACTATCCCTCTTGACTCTCACACGGCGATACGAAGCAGACACCAATACAGGATCGTGTCCATGTTTTGGTTTATTTGCGTTCCGCCAAAAGGCGTTTTAGCCATGCAGCGGCCTTGGTCACACGACATGCGCACATCGGGTCGTTTATTTTACGCTCCACACTTCATGGATAGCGAAACTAGACTTTGCACATAGCAAATTCATAGCGGCGCTCAACTATAATGCTTTCAAATTCAACACAATTCATTCAGGAGAATGTATCAATTCCCTGTCACTACAATACTGGACATTTAGATTTTCAATACATTGTATATTATGTGAAGGTAAAGTTTCTAAATCAGTGCCACTCCCTCATATTAGCATATTACTCTATACGGCCAGTGCCCTCATGATGTCATTTCTGTTTTACTACAATCACACTTCATAAAGTAAATTCCAATAATATACGACAAAGATTTTACATAGAATTATGTGTCAAATCCCTTGCACAATATTCAGTTTTGGCCCATTATCCAGTGCCAAACCAGAATCTTGTACCACTCACTGTTTTTTTTCTTCTTTTTATCCCTTTATTTACTAGGCAAGTGCCCTTTTCCCCTGCATCCAACCTCCCATTGCTAATGGAGCTTCAGTGGTTGCACAAAGTAGCATTATACCCCTCTATCAATTTTTTGTACATTTCTGCTCTTCCTCATAATTGCCATTGTCGAATATGTGTCTAATGGGCCTCAATTTTGCACTGCTTTCATAATTTTTCACATTTATAATGGTTTCATCTTCCTGAAAATGTTGCCAATTTTTGCCAATATCACACAGGGTGAACACGGAAATTAAAAATAAATTAACAAATGAATCACAAAATACATAAATATCACAAGGCTTGCACGAATACAACTGAAAAGCAATGTGGAAGGGGATATTGGGTATAAGTCATGCCGGATAAGCCAGCTTTTTCTTCTATTTATCCTTTATCTTCTTTATCCTGATCTGTTTTCATTTACTATAGACTTGAGTATAATTCCTCATCATAACTTAAGCAATTTGGTATTTTGCTGTCTAATTTTATGATATATGTCATCTCCAATTCTCTAAATAATCTGATCCGGTCGCCCCCATGTCCACTGGTGGGGACTGCATCAATGTGTCAGACTGTTAGCAGATTACCACTAACCTTCAAGCCGGATACAGCAGGAGCGATGAAAGATGAAAGAGAACCCTGCCCCCACTGCGGAGCCGCCCGGGAGTATATAAATAGTACCCTCGCCGGACCACTCCCCATCAGGGGAAGGGAAAAAAGGGACAAAAGAAACAAGAAAGGTAAACCAGCAATTCACTCGCAGTGGACAGGTAACAGACTTCTGTCAGGCTCGGGGACTCCACTGTATACACCCCGTGGTCCCTGCAGTGAGAAATAAGGAGAACACACTCTATGAATTACCAGCAGTCAGGAAGAATGGGGTATAAGGTTACTGACAACAACCCCCCCACTTACAAGTGCCGGATACAGGTTTCTCTTAGTCCAGGGCTAATCTAACCACCTCAAGAAGCGTGTCCCTCTTCACATCACATGACATGCGAACTAGACTCCTTCTGAAATACATGTAAGGAAAAGTACTTAGCTCTGATGGACTGTGGTTCGCTAGAGCAGGAACATCAAGGATAGAGATCCGCTTACGTGTCGAATTAGACAGGAACCCAGAAGAGAGAGAGACAGCCGTCTCACTCATTAGCGAATCCCAATGGAGAAGTTCCTGTTACGGTGGCGAGTGAAAGTTATTGTAAATCAAACACGAGCCTAAAACAAACGGCTCTTGGAGCCCCCCCTGGGGGGTTGGTAAGTAAACAACAAAAACGGGATCCGAGCCTTTCAAGCGGCTCGCCGAGGAACACCCTGTCGAATCAGGATGCAACGATACAATGTTGCACGCCACTGCGCGGGAGGAGTTTGAAAGCAGCCGGCCTCTTCGGGGAAGCTCCGAGGTAGACCTTTGGCTTCAACGTAGTCGGAGTAGCGAGGACATTATCCCCGTAAAGGTATCCGGACGCGCGACTCAGCGCGTGTGGAAAGTACTCTGGTTCGGGGCTCAGCGGGGCTGCTCCGGGATTAGGACGGGTTTTGCAGGATGCCAGCGGGACACGAGGAGCGTGACTCGAGGACGGCAGGTCAAACGCGGTTGCACGAAGTAACGGGATTGACAAGCCCTGAGCTGTCCCAGGGCGGAGCTTAAGAAGGAAGTCCGAGGGAAGGTAGGTGACGCCCCTCACCGACTTCTGGCAGATGTAGTCCCTCACACCAATGTCCCGGCATTACTCGCTCCCGCTCACCTCCTGTGTGGTCCCTGCCCCTAATTGCGCCGGGACGTGACACAATGACAGAATACTTGACTTGTTTCAGATCTTTCTAGTGAAACATTTCACAGAGGCGGGCCACCGGATAAGTATGATCACTGTTGGTGATTGCCCTGATATGCTGCAGTATTCTTTTATGAACTAGTAATGTTGTACTCCCGACATAACTTAATTTGCAAGTGCATGTTAACACGTACACTGCGTATTCCATTTTGCGGTTGTACGATCCCTTGATTCATTACATCTGTGTCAAATGGTGTGTCATAAGTTGTTGTGTTGTAACCATTAGTACAGGCCCTACATCTTGTACACTTTATAAAACCTGGTTGGGGATGTAACCAACTCTGTTACCCTCGTGTCTCTGGGCTTCCAGGTACCACTGCATCCTTCGAGGATGCTTCCCTCCTGTACGTTTTTAAGGGATTTTTAGGAACCAACTTGCCTATTACCTGGTCTGATATACCTATATGCCCGTTCTTCCTCATCAATGCTCATAGCTCCTTATCACTACAGTTGAAGGGGGTTATGAATCTTATTGCTGCTTCTACCTCTTTTGTTTTCTTTTTTTCACTTTCGAAAAAATAATTTCTTCCCTGGTTTTTCCATTAGCCGCTATGCATGCCGCCTTTACTACTGCGGCATTATAACCCCTTTGCTCAGACCTGCTCTTCATTTCATCCTGAAATTTTTTCAAATCAGAGCTTGTAGTACAATTTCTTTTGGCACGTATCATTTCACCATGTGGTATTCTTAACTTTGTATTGGTAGGATGAAAACTAGAGGCATGAATGGTTGTATCCCCTGCTGTATCTTTCATATGCAATCTATTTTCCAATTTCCCATTATGTACAAATACTTCAAGATCAAGAAATGTTGCCATGGATGTACTTATATCATAAGTGAATGATAAGTTCAAATCATTGATTTTTAAGCTTTCTACAAACTGTTCTTCCGAGTCAGCCGACCCCTCCACACCACAAAAAGATCATCCATAAATCTGATCCAATTTATGTTCAGCCCAAATATCCTCATGTTCCCTGCGCAGCACCTGTTCCTTCCACCAGCCCTTATGCAAACATGCCTAACTGGGGCGAAACGGGTGCCCATAGCAGTTCCGAGGTTTTGTGGATATAATTGCCCTTTGAACATTAAGAAATTGCCTTCCAAACATCTTTTGGCCATGTTTAATAACATTTCAGGATTTTTATACAGAGCTATTGGTCTACCTTGAAGAAAATGATGCATAGCTCTTAGTCCATCAGCATGTGAGATACTAGTGTACAAAGATGTGACATCCACCGCAATCAGCAGATAGTCACTCTCCACTGAGATGTTGTAAATCAGTCTGAGAAAATCTCCACTGTCCTTAACATATGATGGTTGTTTTCTTACATACTGCCGGAGAGAGAAATCAATGTATTTGGAGGTGTGCTCATTGGCTGAAATTATTGGACGTCCTGCAGAGTCACTGCATTCTTATGGATTTTTTAAATTAGATAGAGAATTGTAGTTCTCAGACTGTCAGACTGTCATTACACAGGTACATATATTCATCATGTGATAAAAGGCCACCATTCATCCAGGTTTCAAGTTCTTGTTTGTACAGTACATGCGCCTGAACTTGTACACTTTAATCCGATCTCATGCAGCAGTTACTCTGATTAAATTATTGCAGAGCTTCTTGCACGTACCAATCCAATGTCCATAGAACTATATTGCCTCCTTTGTTGGAGTTTCGCACCACGATCTGTTTGATGTTCCTTAATTTAGCCACCAGATTTTCATACTTCTAAATAGTGGCAGTTTTTTCCCTCTTTTTTTTGTTAAACTCTCCTCCTTATGTATTTTTCTCATTCCTTCCGTTATAATATCATGCAAACATATATATTTGTTATATAATAGATACATTATAATACTTTTAGCAGTGAGAAAGATGAATGACAAATTCAAATCCTACAAGGCACAATCAGCATTCCATTTTTCAAAGGGTTGATAAACTGTGTACCATTAATTTGAAATAATTCGGGTCGTATTCCAATCCATAATCCTTTTGCCCACCATGCTACAATGCCACCTCAGCTTGGACCCAGCCATATGCAAAGCAGTCTTGACCCTGTTCCCCAGCGGAACAGTCCAGTCCGAACCTCCAGAACAGGTCCTCCCTGGCTAGCTTCAATCCACTGGCAGAGTGAGTCCAGAACCCAATGTCTGTGAACACCTGGCTCACTTAGGGCGGCAAATGCAAAAACAACCATTTGATGATGGAATGCTTGAATTAATATCAGCCACTGGCAATCGCTGTGGCCACATCCCAGTCCATCATTTGTTTCTCACTATGCTACCTCAGTTTGGACCCAGCCATCAGTCTTGACCCAGCTCCCCATGGGATCAGTTCAACCTGAACTGCCAAGCCAGGTTCTCCCTGGGCTGAAAGCAAGCATTCTGAGACTGGTATCAGGGTATCACCGCTCATCAGTCAAGCTAACTTGAATTCAGTGGCACAGTGTGTACGGGACCCATGTCTGCCGATACCCATACCACTTAATGTGACACTATGCCATCCACTTTACCCTACCCCTCTCTACAACACCCTACACCACTTCACTGTACAACATTCTTCTATACTCTATGTACTTCCACTCTATGCCATCCCACTACAAAACAATCCAGTGTAAAACTTTCTATGACACGGCTTGCCACTCCATGCCACTCCACACCACTCTATTCTACCCCAATCTATTCTATCCCACTCCAATATACCACTAACCAAATTTACCCCACTCCTCTTCACTGCTATTTACCCTACTCCACTCCAATCTTCCATTTCAATCTACTGTACTGTGAGCCGCCCAATCTACTCTACTCCAATGTACCCCACTCCATCTTAATTTACCCCCACTCTTCTCCGGTCCACTCTATCCCACTCTACTCCACCGTAGCCTATTCCACTCCACCACCATCTACCTCACTGCACTCTTCCCCAAACTACCCAACTCCACTTCACTCCAATCAATCCCACTAAAATGCTACCATGCTCCACTCCAATCTAACCCAATCCACCCTAATTTACCCCACTCCAGTCTAGCCCAATCTACTCCACTACAATCTCCTTCACTCCCTTATACCCCACTCCACTCCACTCCAACCTACCCTATTCCACTCACATCTACCCCACTTCTACATACCCCACTCCAATCTACACCAGTATACACCCCTCTCTACTGTACCCCAATCTACCCCACTCCTTTCCAATATACCCAACTCTAATCCATCTGGCCTACCACACTCCAATATGCCCACCTTCACCCCATCCACTCTAATATAGCCCAATCCACTCCACTTCACTCTTCCCCAATTTACCCCATCCCAATCTACCTCCGTTCATTCTACCCCAATCTACCCTGATCTACCATACTCATATCTACCACAATCCACCCAAATTTACTCCTTTGAGACCTGCAACAGCTGGGAGTTTTTCACTTGCGGCTATCATTACTCATATAGCTCAGCTGTTGTCTCTACTTATCAATCCTCCCACTCTATGACAGATCATTCCCACTGCAAGTTTAGATATTTCTTTATTGTGCAGCTCACCCTTCCTGGGATGTATTTCTAGCAGTTCCCCTGTTGGGGGTTTTCGTATTTAGCAAGTCTTGCTCTGATTTTAGGTTGCGTTTACTTAACAGCGTTCACACAGGAAAGGAGCCTTTTTTGGCATTGGTTTCGTGACCTTTTCTGTTCTTGCTGGTCAAGTTGAGGTCTTGGTATTTCTTATTTAGTTGGGCTCTTTCTTTTCTCCACTGTCTCCTAGCAATGCTTTTTGGCAGCAGTTGCACTTTTCATTGCTCAACTCGGCCCCTTTGCATCGTCACTTGACACTCGTTGTCAGTTATATCTTGGCTATGTGTGTGAGTGTCTTTCACACTCTTCAGCTTCAACTTGTGTTACCACTAAGACCTCAATATAAGAGCAGTAGGTCGTAAGAAGGGGTCATCTGTCAGGGTTGTGTACAAACCCGCCATAGTTCCCTAAAACCTTTCGAGGTCAGAATATACTGCAACAGGGGATCAGGTGCTATATTGCAGGGGGGGCACCCAAAGCATGCTGAAGATCCGGAAAGGGGACCAATACACTGTCCTGAACCAGGTCATTCACATGACAAATCCCCTTGTCCTCCACTGCGACCAGTCATCCTTCTCAACCCCAATCTTAATATTCCTGTTTCGCAATAGCGGCACCCAAGATGGAAAGTGTATGGCAATCAAAGCAGATGAAGGGTACGACGCCATGCATAGTGTGTGGCATGTATAATCGGGAAGCCCAGGCGGCCGGGAGAACCATGGCCCATGGAAAGAGCTGTAAGTTCCCCTTTTGAATGATGCAGATAGCGATCCAGAAAAACCCATGCAAGCATCTCGTTAGTCAGCTTCAGCATCTGCACCACATGTGACAACTGCGAAGCTAACCAATAAGACTCTGTGTGGGGAAGTTGCAGCCCCTGCCGTACTTTTAGCCTGTATTTGTGCGGCATTGTGACAAGTCCTGCGCACCCCCCCACACAAAAGTCCCTATCATCCGGTTGATCTCCCTAAGCGTGCTGCTGGGTATTTTCAGGAGAAGCATCCCAAATATGTAATGAAATCTCAACAACACATTTATTTTAATAATTTGAACCCAGCCCCATAGAGATAAATGCAACGCCTGCCAGGAGTTGAATTCAGCCTATACCATATCTATGATGGGGGCAATGTTATCATGCACCACCCGAGATAGATTGATACTCAGGTACACATAGATATTTCAGAGGTTCAGTCCTCCATGTGAATGGCACCCCTCCCAAAGATGCAATTGTAGTCGTCGGAGTCATAGGAAGGGCTTAACACTTCTACAAGTTTATACTGTATCCTGAGACGGCAGAAAAGAACTTAATCACCTGCATGAGAGCTAGGATTGATGAATATGTGATGCTACAACGCATGTGATACATTGCATGCCATTACAATGCAAGTCATTACAATGACTTGCTGTAGGGGGTGCTGGATGTTGGAATAGTATAAGTTACTTGCGTTGTAACAACGAGGTCGTTGTAATGACCGAATTGTAATGGCAAACGATGTATCACATGTGATGTAAAGGATGTCTCCCGGATTGACTCACGGGTGCTGGAGAGGACCGCTAAGATATCATCCGCTTAACAAAACGCTTTCCTATCATCTACCAGTGTAACTATCCCATGTATACCAAGTGTACTGCATACTTTAGCCACCAGGGGTTCCAGCACCTGCAAAAATAACAGCTGGGAGGGTGGGCACCCCTGCCTTGTGCTGTGACAGACAGCAAAAAAGGTGGATAAAAAGGTCACTGATCCCATAGGAGCACTATAAAGTCACTGTGCTTTAGCAAAGTATGCGTCCCCTAGACCCATGACCTCCATCAACCGCAACAGGTATGGCCACTCCACCCGGCCGTACGAATTCTCATTGTCAAGGGACACAAGCACCTTCTCATCTTCATCATGCCGCCCCTGCCACAATAAAGGGGAGAATGTCCTCAGATGATTCGCTGAAGTGTGATCAGGCACAAATCCAACCTGTGGAGGGTGAATCAGTATTGGAATATAGACCTTGAGTTTATTGGCCAAGCCCTCCACCATGATCTTCGTATCTGCGTTTATGAGGGATATCGGGTGATAGTTGGCACATTGAAGCAGGTCTCGGCCAGGTTTGGGAAATCAAGGAAATAGGCACCTTATTGAATTCCGTGAGTGTGACCGTGACGGTGGAGATATCCCTGAACAGTTTGCCTAAAAAGGTACTATGAGGCATTTAGTGATTTTCTAGAATTCAATGGGAAAACTCTTGTCGCCTTTTCGTCAATGGCCTGTGCAATTTCTTCATTGCTAATGTCAGCACCTAGTGCCTGTGCTGATCTTGTGACAGAGTAAGGCCCGCTAGAGATGCCTGTCCGCAGCAGCATGTACCGGCCTTGTAAAAAGTGACATATTAATGCAGTATGTCGTGCAGGCCAGTGAGGAGCACATCACATGCAGATCTGATGGTCTGTATCATTGCGTATGACTGCGCCTCACGCAACTTCACAGCCAATAACCATCCAGCCTCTTCCCCCCTTTTGTGAAGCCATTCCCGCAAGAGAAAAAGTGTCGACTTTGCTTGTGCGGTGTAATGAGAGTCATATTGTACTTGGTGCTGAGCAGTTTCATAAGAAGGGTGGGGGTTGGCGAAGCGTTATATGCCGGAGTCAGGCAAAGGGTGATGTTCATCAACCGCTTGCATTCTGCCTCACAACGGTGCTTGAAGGCTGCCGAGTTATCAAATCGCCTCTTGGGGAGGCCTTTCCAGCCGCCCAGAATACCTGTGCAGAGGAGACGGATGTAGCATTCTCCTCCAAATAGCAGCTCAGTTAGTGGCACAACCGATGCTTATCCTCAGGGGCTTTGTATCGCATGGCCTTCATACGTGAGAGCGCCTGGTGGGGGTTGCAGGAGACAGAGGCCAAGGTCGAGCAACACACGGTCATGGTCAGATGTACTGTTTGGGAGAATCAAGGTAGCAGCTAGATTACAGTGTTCAGACAAAATGTAAAAAAATTCCAAAATATGATCAGAAATATCGAGTCTGAAATATCACTACACAGAAATATTGTTGTCAAGAATATCGATTTTAAGGTAAGTAATATTGATTTCAACAATGTCAAAATGGTGATGCCCGCTCCTGGAGGTCGAGATCGAGCAGCCCTGGGACTCGGGAAAACGATCCCTGCAAACCGTAATGTACACACTGTTATTGATCACAAATGTGGGGGCCGTTAAATTGAGCGTCCTGTCGCCCCGCTCCTGTGCTGTTTGCGGGTGGTGCGGGGGAAGGGTTGAGTTGAATTAGGTGGGGAGACCACTCCTACTCGGCTGGGATGGGGCAGGGGCCTCCTAGAAAATGTAACGAGGGACACTAGCGATAGGCGATGGGGGGGTCGGCATCACCGGGAACTCAACTGCCTGGTGAAAATTGATATGGGGGGGGCTCTGGGCGGCTGGGGTTGGTTCTCGCCCGCCACCTCGCAGCACAGTCAACCAGTTTGTTGGGCGATAGGCGCTCTGCTAGTTGGGGATGTGGGCAGTTTTAGACCTACGTGGCAGGGTGGCAGGGAGGGGGGGGAGTTGGGGAGGGGTGTTTTGGAAGGGGAGGAAATGGGGCAGTTGTTCAGTGGCCCAATCTTACAAGGACCTGGGTACTTTCATGCTTACCAGAGGGGGTACTTATAGCTGGCGGAGGCTTTAACTCGGTCATTTCAGGAGCAACTGACCGACTTCCACCACGAGACATTAGCGCTAGCCATAACTGGCTCCCGAACTTCCTGGAGGCTTTTGGTCTTGTAGATCTCTGGGGGCAGCGGCACCCCACCTTACGGGAATATACGTTCCTGTCGGGGGTGCACAACACCCTCTCTAGAATAGATTACATCCTTATGCATCTGCACCAGGTCGTGAGCACCCAAGAAATTAGACACTTGGCACGTGGCATCTCGGATCACTCCCCCCTGTGGGTCCACCTCACGTTCGGGGAAAAGTGGGTGGGACATGTACCATCAATAAATCCCTGGTACCTTAAAAACCAAGACATCAGGGCAACCCTCACGTGGGCCATAGACCATTACTTTACAGAGAATGAGGGCACGGTCGACTCCTCCACTTCACTCTGGGAAGCCTTTAAAACAGTAATACGGGGACAAGCCCTATCAGCAATTGTGGGGACGCGTAAAGTGAACAGGAAACAAATGGTCAATATTGAACAAGACCTTACCCGTCTCGAGGAAGAGGCGGGAGAGGGTGCAGACCAAGACGTCATCCATCGATTGCAGATAAAGGTAGCCGAATATAAGGCCTTGGCCGCTGACGCCGCGAGGACCCTAGCCAGGGACAGGCATGGGCGGATCTATGATCAGGGAGATAAGGCAGGCAAAATGATAGCCTGGTTAGACAAGAAAGAGAGGGCACAAAGAGTGGTGCCGGAGCTTAAAACCGGAACGGGGACGGTTCTCACTGAGCCCCATGACATTGCCAGAGAATTTGCGGTGCTCTTCCGGGAGGTGTATAGGAAGGGGTCGGAGCGTACGGAAGAAGACTCAGCCGACCTACTGGAAAATATACAACTGTCGACCCTCTCGGACTTGGACAGGGAAACGTTAGAAATGGCGCTCACGAACGACGAAGTGGCTAGGGCAATTCGCGACCTCCGCCCAGGTAAAGCGTCGGGCCCAAACGGTCTACCTATTGAGTTGTACAAACTCAAACCTGATAAACTGGTACCTTATCTAAAAAATATGTACGAAGACAGTAGAAGAATAGGGCGGTTGCCAAGAGACCAACGTATGGCAACACTGGTGGCCATTCCTAAGGAAGGGAAGCCTAGAGACATTTGTGCTTCTTACAGACCTATCTCCCTGCTTAATGCAGAACCCAAAATACTAGCGAAGCTTCTGGCTAACAGGCCCCGCCCATTACTAGCCAAGCTGGTGCACCCAGACCAATCGGGCTTTATGCCACATCGCAATACCGCCCTCACTCTGAAACGTCTGAATGGAGTACTGGGACACAGCCACACAATACAGGAAGACGCAATGGTGGTCTCCTTGGACGCCACCATGGCTTTCGACACATTGGAATGGGCGTACCTCACGGCGGTACTTAAACGGATGGGTTTCGGCCCTAACTTTGTCGGGTGGGTACAACTGCTATATGCAGAGCCTCTGCCGCAAGTGGTAGTTAACAACAAGATATCGGAAGCATTCACACTTGAGAGGGGAACGAGGCAGGGGTGTCCGCTTTCGCCGTCGCTCTTCGCGCTCTCTCTGGAGCCGCTGGCGGCTTGGATACGGGTCGACGCATCGATCAGGGGACTGAAATGGGCTGAGGGGTGGGAGGATCGGATCTCCCTCTACGCAGATGACATCCTCCTCTATCTGGCCTCCCCCGAAAGTCCTTAAGAGTGGTGTTGGACATCTTCACCAGTTTTGGGAAGAACTCCGGCTACAAAATCAACTGGAGTAAGTCAGTAATCTATGTCATACACGGGGACCCCCCTGCACTCCCAGGTGACTGCCCTATCCAGGTGGCAAAGGAGGGGTTCAAGTACTTGGGGGTGTTTGTCACCACTGACGCTAAGACCCGCTATGAGCGGAACCTTATTCCACCCCTGCAGAGACTCCGGCGTGATGCTGACGCATGGAAGACACTTGCTATATCCTTACTGGGAAGAGCCACGCTCTTTAAAATGATGGCGTTGCCCAGGTTCCTCTATGCCCTACAGAATTATCCTGACCCGGTTCCAGACGCGTACTTTACGGCCATCAAAACCGTACAACGGGACTTACTGTGGGATGGGAAACCATGTATAGCTTTTAGAAAGTTAACCTTGGGATGGTGCGATGGAGGCATTGCTCTCCCTGACATCCGGAAGTACTACTGGGCAGTGCACCTCTCAGCCATTAACCAGTGTAGGTATAGCGACGGGGGCGACCCAGCATACAGTATGGATAGGTGGCTTCTCCCGGGGGGAGATTTTGCCTGGGCGCTATATTCAAAACAGAAGCGATACCCCCTTACAGGGCCGACGAGGCATTCAGTGCATCTCTGGCACGCGGTTAACCGCAGCCTGGGGTGGGCGAATAGGCTTACACTGGCAACACCACTTTGGGACTCAGAGATATTGGGAATGCTGGGACGGACAAAAGGGTTCGATAAATGGGATCTCATTGGGATCTCGCGTATAGGGGATCTCTGGGGGAGGAATGGCATGGTATCATTTGCGTCACTACAGCAGACGTACAACATGGCAGCCTCGGAGCACTTTAGGTACGCACAAGTTAGGCACTCCCTGCAGGCCAATATTCCAAGGGGATCGACATTGCCAGAGTCCTCCCCACTTGAGGACAGACTCTTAGACGGACACCTTCCCGAAAAGAGTATATCCCTCACGTATAAAAAATTAGTACACCATACCCCGGACCCCCTGTTGACACTGAGGGAGAAATGGGGTAGAGACGAACTTGAAATAGACGATGAGGAATGGCAGGAGGCCTTGTCCTCCCCTAAGGAGGTGGCCATATCGGCACGACTGCGACTGGTGCAATTGAAAATTCTCCACCGGGTTTATTTTTCCGAACGCCAATTACTACATATGGGGAAGAGCGCAGATGGTAGGTGCAGGAGAAAATGTGGCCAAGAGGGGACTTTTCTGCATACGATTTGGGAGTGTCCACTGATCCAAAATTATTGGGTAAAAATACATGAATGCATGAGGGGGATTTGGGGGGTGCAGCTGCGGCCTGAGGCTAAAAGGTGTCTTCTAAAAAAAAGAGGTAGGACGTGGGTGACGCTGGGGCAGATGGTCGCAAAAAGGAACATTGCCAGGCATTGGGGAGCGACAGCGCCACCAAAGATCAGTGCCTGGAAACAGGACATGGACTGGTGTATGGCAAGGGAAAAAACGGTGTACGTGGCCCGTGGATGTCCTCGAAAATGGATACAGTTATGGACTAAATGGAATGTATACCGTGGGAACATATGTGAGCCCCCACTGGCCCCCTCCCTAGAAGAACAAGTAATGTTTTTCAGTCCCAGACCCGAGACAGCACAATAGTGTGAATACGCTGTTACGCAACTGCTATAACTTGGGACCAACACTGTGCCTTGCAGGAAGAATATGTACGCTTGTATGCCACTGTCTTTTGTTATTTGTTTAATAAAAAGAATTTATAAAAAAATAAAAAATAAAAACAATGTCAAAATGATTAATATAGTTGACAGAAATATTGTTGTTAAAAATATCGTTTTGAAATTATTTTTGTTTTTAGTATGTTTTTTAATTGCATATTTTTTTTTTTTGTAAACAAATTTTATTGGTCAAATATGCAATTAGCGTAGCTCTGCGATCCAGAGGCTTCCGTAGCATCAATGAACAATATCTTGGCTTTGACATTTTCGGCATGAAATACCAACAGAGGATTACATAAGGGACATGCATAAAAAAAAATGCGACCCCTCTAAACAACCCAACATAACACACCCCCCACCCCCCCTCGCACTGCCAATCCAGCAATCACAGTAATTACATTCCGAGCTACAATTCTCCCAGCGCTATGGACCATGTCCGCAAGACACCACTTCGTCCGACACACAAGTGTTACAAGCCCCTCCACCACCAAGGAGAAAAGGACAGCCGCCCTCACAGTCAATCCGCTGGGGTGGGTTCCAACTCCAGACCCCTGTAATCTGCCCATCGTTTCCAAATTTTATAATACTTACGCGGGCAGCCCCGTGCCACAAAAATGGGGGCCTCTAGGCCCATGCAGAAATCTAACCCCACCTTCCACACCGAAACAGAGGGTGCGGCCGCCGCCTTCCAAGCCCTCGCTATATCCCGCGTTGCAAGAGTGAAGCCCAGGAGCATCAGGTGACGCTTGTAGACATTGCCCCCTATATCGTCCATGACATGCAGGAGCACCAATTTAGGAGACCGAGGAAGATCCCAACCCAGCACCTCCGAGAGGCATGTCAGTACCCCCTCCAGAACCTGGCCAGCGCTGAGCAATCCCATATAGTGTGCAGCAGCGTCCCTTCTTCATGTAAACAGCGAAGACAGTTCGGGGATGCCACCAGACCCGCCCTATGCAGCCTAACTCTGGTAAAGTACACTCTGTGGAGGTATTTAAACTGGATGAGTCGGAGGCTCATTGCAATGGCCGCCCCACGTGGGGAGGCCAGGGCCTCTGTCCAGTCCTCCTCCTCAAGCGGGCTCACATCCTCTTCCCATACCCCGCGGAGACGCTGCAAAGATGGGGAACAGTGTATAACAAGGGACTGGTATATTTTCGAGATCTTATGGTCCCGCAAGTCGCCCATGAAAACTTTCGCCTCAATTGGGCTGAAGTCGTCCAACTCCTCCAGGCCCGCCAGGCTGGGAGACAGGGCATGGCGGAACTGCAGATATTTAAAAAATTGAGTACGCGGCATTTGGAAGTCATTCTGCAGGTCTTGGAAGGATTTCAGAACGGGACCCCTCATTACATCCCCCAAGGTGGAGATCGCATCCCATTCCTGGAAGCCAGGCAAGGCCGCCAGCTGCGGCAGGCCCGCATTTCGCCAGAGCGGCGTCTCTCCAGTTAGACGATTCCACCAGCCCATCCTCCGCAATGCCTGCCTCCAAACCTGAAATACCACTTGTGTCACACTCGGCAGCGAGCAGGGCGCAGAATACAGGAGTGTATGTAAAGAATGATCTCCTATCAAACAGCGCTCGAGGCTATACGCCGGGTCCGACCTGTCTCCATACCACCACTCATTAAGGACCAGCAAGTGGGAGGCCATATAGTATGAGAGAATATCGGAAGTAGCGAGTCCCCCGCAATATGTGGATTTAAAACAGGTACGGAAAGCCACTCTCACAGCCCCCCCGCTCCAGAGAAACTGACCCAGTGCCGCATTCACCTGGCGGAACCAACCCGAGGAGATAGGATATGGGTGATTTTGAAGCTGATACAGCAATCGAGGAAGGGCAACCATCTTGAAAATGGCCGAGCAGCCATATATAGATAGGGGCATGTGGGACCAGACCCTGAGATCTTCACGCACCTTGTTCCAGACAGGCACCACGTTCCTATCCCACGAGGTCGACCTTGCATCCGATAGGAACACGCCCAGATATTTCAGCCCCCCACTTACCACCTGTACCGCGGAGGCCCAATCCCCAGGGTCGGTCCCTCCTCCCAGAACCCAGAAGGTAGACTTTCGCTCGTTCATATACAAGCCGGTAGTCTCACCAAATACCTGCATGATAAGCAACAACCGCGGGCCAGTCTTATCTAGCTGTGTAAGAAAGAATAGCACGTCGACGGGTATAAGGCAATGCGATCTGACACGCCATTAGCCCATTCAAGCCCCGATACCTGCGCAACAACCCGCACCCAAGCAGCCAGAGGCTCCATTGCCAGGACGAACAGATACGGCGACAGGGGGCACCCCTGCCTGGTACCTCGACTAATGGAGAAAACCGACGAGACAGAGCCGGCCACACGCACAGCCGCTGTTATGTCTGTGTAGAGTAACGTCAGATAGGAGAGAAAACGAGGTCCTAAATTCAAGCGGCGTAAAAGGGCGAATAGGTGTTCCCAACTCAATAAATCAAAAGCTCGATCCATATCTGCAAGCAAGAGGGCCGCGGGTATCCCCAAGTTCCCAACTGCCGCGAATGCTGTATGCGCTCTGCGTATATTATGACGGGTCGCCCGCTGGGGCATAAACCCGGCCTGATCCTGATGCACAATTGACTAGATGTGTGGACGGAGACGATTGGCCAGCGCCTTAGCCAGTACCTTAGCCTCTGCATTTAAAAGGGAGATAGGACGATAAGACGCATGCTGTTCGGGAGGCCGGCCCGGTTTGTGGAAGACCACTACCTCAGCATGCCGCCAATCTCTAGGCAAACAACCAACCTCCCTCGCCTCCTCCACCACCCTACAATAATGAGGGCCAAGCTGCTGGGCGTATCGTTTAAAAAATTTGTTCGGGAATCCATTGGGACCCGGTGCCTTACCAGGCTGCAGCTCCTGAAGAGCCGAGTTCAGCTCATCCACCGAAAATGGGCGATCAAGATCCGCACTTCGTCCGTCAAGGTTCTGGGCGGGAGATCATCTAGAAATCGGGCAATGACTTCTGCCGGCAAACAGTCACGGGGAGCATAGAGGTCCACATAATAGGCCGCGAAACTTTCAGCAATAGCCGATGGATCCGAGATAGGTACTCCATCAGATCCGACCACCCCCGGGAGAACAAACGAGCCTGTCGCCCCCTGGCACAATCTATGCAGTAGTTTGCTAGATTTGTCCCCCCACTGATATATCCTGCTGCGGGTTGCCAACCACGCCTGGCGGGTCTCGTCAAGCAAAAGGGAAGAGAGATCCTGCTGCGCCAGCAACAGCTGGCGGCGGACCTGCCGCCCACCTCCATCTCCACTGCGCGTTTCTAGCTCCGAAATCCTTGCCTCTGCCCGCACGAGAGATTGCCTGCGGGCCCCGCGGGCCACCACGCAGAAGGAGATATCAACCCCTCGGAGTGTGGGCTTCATCGCCTCCCACAGAGACGCAGCTGTCGACACCGTCCCCACATTTTGCCGCAGATAATGATCTATGGCGTCCCACATATGTTCCCTATACTTCGCCTGCTGGAGGTTCCACACGGAGAGACGCCACCGGAATGGTCCGCGCCCAGAACCAGCACGCAGCGTAATGGCCACCGGCCAATGATCAGATAACCCCCGGGGGAGAATATCAGCCTCAACCACCCTGCCAGCATCACCCCGAGACACGAATATATAATCAATATGGGAGAGGGGGTCGTGGACCGCCGAGAGATATGAGAATCCCGGAGCCGTGCCATGCAACCGACGCCATGGGTCGTCCCACTCCTGGCCCATCACGAGGGAATGAAGCTTGGTAGCACCACCTCCCATTGGGGCCCCGCCGGGCCTCCGCCTGTCCAGAGCAAGATCCAGCACATCGTTCCAATCCCCCCAACCACCGCTAGGCCCTTTGGGATATCTGCCCACACGGTCACAAGCTTCTTAACAAAACCCCAGGACAGCGGCGGTGGGGCGTATACGCTCCCTAAAATTACAGACTCACCCCACAGCGTACCTTGTAGGAAGAGGTATCTACCCTGCGTATCACTCCACGCTCTGACATGGGTGTAAGGGACTCGTCTGTGGAACATGACTGCTACTCCCCTTGAGCCCCACGCAAAGCCCGCATGGAACACCTGAATATATCCAAACCGCTGAAAGCACAGTGCTTTCGTCCCCATAAGATGTGTCTCCTGTAGCATCAGGATGTCAGCGCCGGCTCGTTTAGCCTGCTTAAGGATAGCACCACGCTTAATCTTACCCAGCGCCCCCCTGACATTCCAGCTCATTAGGCGCACGGACCCAAGGGCATCCAGCGATCTACCCATAGTGACCGCCATGCCAACACATCAGAACAGGAAGAGCCCCCAGTGACTCAGGACACGTCACCCTGCGCAACTCCGACCCACCATTGGACAGTGCGAGAAAAAGACAACAACAACTCCCAACACAACCCCCCTACCCCGTACCTCAAAAACAGTGAAGTACCTGTCGCGGCAGGCAGTGCCGGCAGACCCCAACAGGGAGCACCACCCCACACCCGCCAATGGATCCCCAAACCACAGCCCATCATCCCCTAGTCTCCATCCCTCCTGGTAAAACCAGCCGGGATGTCAGTCCTCATTGCGCCCCCCCTTGACCGCCATGCAAATGCCCAAGATTCATGAATGCACATATGTAAAGATAAGTCAGTCGGCTGGTGCTGTCTGAACCAACGTTGACCCCCCACTCAACGATGCACCACCGGACCTAGAGCACCTCCTGGACCTAGACCGACGAGACCCCCTCCCCCGGCCACCAGGCCCACCCCGGGCCACCCCACTCGAGGATGAGTCCTTCCCTGGCGGGGAATGAGGGCGCAGCCGCACCGTCTCATCCGTCCAACGGAAGACCTCCTCCAGAGAATCAAAGAAGTATGTGCGGGAGCGGTAGACCACCCGCAGCTGGGCCGGGTAGAGCAGTGCATATGGAAGCTTGAGCTCCCGCAGGCGGGCCTTAGCCGCAAGAAAGGACTGCCGCTGTTGCTGAGTCTGTTTGGTATAGTCAGGAAATATAAGGATACGGGTATTGTTAAACTGCAAAGGTTCATGGGCCCTGGCTTGTTTAAGGATCGCATCTCTATCATGATAGTTAAGTAGTCTTGCAATCACTGGCCTCGGTCGAGCCCCGGGGGTAGGCTTCTGCATCAGGGCTCTATGCGCCCGTTCCACCACAAAACATTTGGAAAGGGAATCTATTGGCAACCAGCTCTCCAGCCACTGGGTAAGAAACTTCTCCATGTTTCCAGATTCGCATGCTTCCGGAAAGCCAACAAAGCGGAGGTTATTACGCCGGGCCCCGCCTTCCGCATCCTCCACCCTAGTTGCCAGACCCCACTGGGTAGTTTCCAGAGACGCCACTCGTTGCTGCAAGGTAGTCATCACATCTTCTACCCCCGAGATTCGAGTTTCAGACTCAGTGATGCGTGCCACCGCATTACGCAGGTCCTGGCGTAGCAACATAACATCAGAGCCCACTGCCCCTATTTTGGCATCCAGGGCGTCTCTGGACTGAGTGATAGCTGCCAGGAGGGCAGCATTGTCCGGCACAGCCACCTGGGCCCCGCCCGCCGCCCCGGCGGAGCCCCCCGGACCAGCAAATTTATCCAGCGTACTCTGTTTGGAGGGGCCTCCGCCGGTCTTATCTCTCGTCATGATGGGTCGAGCAGACCGTATCAGTCCCCCCTCCCAAGGGAAGGCGCAGGCGGCGTGCACTGTAGGTAGCTCAGGACAACACCACTGCCCGGCACCGGTCCGTGCAGCCCGCTCCAAGCGCCGAATCAGCCGTCCGAAAGCCTTCGCCAACTATCACTCGCCCTCGTGTGTCAAATGGCACCGCTCAACACAGCACCACGGACGAATGGCAATGCCCCCTCACCGGCCCCAGGTGATGAGAGCTCTATCGGGGCGTCCCAGGATCACCGCACAAGCCTCCACCGTCACTGTGTGCCCCAGAGCCTGAGTCTTTAAAGAGGCCTTCCTAAGGCCACAGTCCCACCCCAGGGAACAAACAAGATGCACCTCCGGGCCGTCCACGAAGCGCCGTGGGCTCCCCAAGCCACGGCCGCCCCTTAACACCCCCACGCGGGCTGACCGCACCGCCGAACCCCCAGGCGGACCCGGATCAGCAATATGGGGGGGCCAGGGAACACAGGCCCAGCCGCAGAGAGCTGGCTCACTCACCCCGCGATGCCCTTATCTTCGGCGCAGTCCGGATCGACTGCCGACAGCCAGTTGCAGTCCTCCGCAGCAGAGGCCCAGGTCGAAGGGGGATGGGGCCCAACCACGAGCCACAATAGCTGGGCCCGCCTCCGAAATTAATGTCTTGCACCAGGCCTCGGCCCCACAATGGCCAGATCAGTGAAACGCCACAATGTGCAATATTCCGCAGGTCCCCAACTATGGCGGGCCAAGCATGGCCTCAGAGGCTCCCCGGCCGGGGGGCCCACAATGGCGTCGTCCGCAGCCAGTGCCACTCCCTTCACCAGCGTTCTCCCCCTGTTGGTCCGACCGACCGTCGATCGCTGGAGGGGGAAGGGGGGGGCCACCGCAGCACCCGTAGAGCCCTACGCCAGCCGGACAACTCACTCCATATTTCCGTCGGGAGGGCCGACCTCCCCACAGCCGCTCCGCCACGTCAGGACCCGCGGGCCGGCCGCACTCGAGGCCGCGGCTCCAGCACTGTGCTTGGGCCTCAGCGCCGACGCGCCCCCGTCTCAGCCGCCGATTGCCGCTCCGGACCACGAGCCTCACCAGGCAGCTGCGCCGCCGCACCCGACCTTCAGGCTCGGTAAGCGGGGGGTATTAGGGCCAAGGGGGTAGGATAATTACAGGATATCTGATGGGCTCGGACGGAGCCTACTTAAAAGCTGTCCGCCATGACGACTAGCCAAACCACGCCCCCCTTAATTGCATATTTTAATAAAATGTTTGTTTAATTGTTCTAATGATTTTCAAAGTAGTTTTAAACTTGTTAGTAGTTTTGAAATCTATTTTTATATTTCAAAAAATTAAGTACTGTAGCAGGTTGTGGGGTTTATCGAAGTATAGGATGTGAAGTAAATTAATTATGAATAGTTACTTTGAATTAATAATAATTATTTAATTTATAATTAATGATATCAATTGTATAATTACTATTTTTTTATTACGTTTCAGGTGAAGGTTGTGTGTTTTGTAGGGGTATGTGGTGGAGAGTATATTAATTTTGAATGATAAATAATTAATTGATAGTTAATATAATTAATTTGATAATTATGTAAATTGTGTAGTACAATATATATTTTTTGGTGTGTGTGTTATTTTTGCATGTGTAAACGGTGTAAAAGAAAATACTTCTAAAGTTATAATTAATAATTTTAATTTATAATAATCAATGAAATGATATATAATTAGACAAAATATGTAATTAAGATAGTCTTTATGTTATATATTAGGTGTAAGTTATGGCATTTGTAGGATTAAAGGAAGTGAAGTTAATGCAAGAGGCCCCAAAGTCACTTTTCGCCTGCCTCTTCATGGCGGATGAACCGCCATGAAAGAGGAGGCGGAAAGGGACATTGTAATCTCTGCAGCAGTGCCTGAGCAGGCACTGTCTATATATTGTAGGGATTATTGACCCTCCAAAACAATGGCGGGCTCCTTGAGACCATCGAAAGCACAGCAGACGGTTCCTCCGCCGGATGCCTCTGCCCACCGCATCATAATACTGCGAATGGACCGCAGGGGCAGATGTAAGTGGATCTGACACGTCGGATTCACCTACATCGTAATCAGCCCCTAAGTTTGGGTTGATTGTTTTGTATGGCTAAAGGTTGGAGAGGTAATTAAATATAATTATTCTAGTGATCGTTAATTATCATAAATAATGTAATAAATATTTAATTACGTAACATTTGTAAATAATATCATTTAAATATTTAATTATAGAGATGTTTTGTTTATTTTGTACTGCTGTACTGACTGGAGTGGGTAATTGTAGCTGTAAAAGTATATGTATTAATCATAAGATTTTATAGTCTTGTTCATAATGTTTAAATTTATATAATTATGTTTTTGTTTATTTAGGATAATATTTCTAATTATTAATATATCTTTACTAAATTGTAATTTTTATTAAATTTTTATCAGTAAATCAAATGGTTTGTTTTTTAAAGTTTTATGATTTTGTATATATATATATATATATGTATATATATCTATCTATATATATATATATATATATCTATATCTATATTCACTGAAAAAACCATAGGTTTCACACACGTTATAGTTAGGAATTAGCATTAAAAAAACCTTGCAAATTCAATGAAAAAACCATAGGTTTCACACACGTTATAGTTAGCTGGACATTTCACTCGTAAAAAACCAATGAAATTCCCCCGTTATAGTTAGTTCAGCTAACTATAACTCGCGCGACCGCAATCCACTGCTGTTGACGTCACATATTACATCACTCATAACATGGTCAGTGACATCACTGATGACATCACTGATGACATCTCAAATGACATCACTGATGACATCGCTGATGACGTCATCCAGTGAGTATGTGTTTCTGTAAAGTGTTAATATGTTTAATATATCTAGGGAAAGGCCTGTGGCAGAATGAGTGGGTGTACAAGTGTGTGAATGAATGATTTTCTATGTGTGTAACTGTCTATAAGTGAGTCATTAAATGTATCTTACTGCAGACTAGTGACTAAACTGTGTGAATGTCTGTATGTGTCTGTGTGTTGCTGTATAAGTGACTGCATGATTTTGTGAATAGCTATATGAGTGTCTATATGGGTTATTGATTGGTTGCCTGAGTATCTGTATGGGTGCCTGAGTGTTTGTGTGGGTAGGGTGTGTGTGACTCTCTGCATAGATGTGTGAGTGGGTGATTCTATGGGTGCATGGTTTTAAGAGTGCAACTGTGATGGGCTGTATGGTTGGGTGAGTGTATGTATGGGTGTGTTAGTGATTGAATGTATATCTCAGTTGTACATGTATCAGTAACTACATATGTGAAACGCAGTGTATGTGTGTGTAAGAGTATATAACTATCTATATGTGAGAGAGTGTGATTGCATAAGTGGCTGTATAGATGAGTGTGTGCTTGTATCAGTAATTGTATAAGAGCGTCAGAATTTGTTAGTATTTTTATGAGTAAGTGAGCTTGAGTGTGTTTAACTGTATAGGTGAGTAAATTGGACTGTGATTAATTATTTCCATGACAGGACTAGGTGTGTCAGTACCTCAATGGATTATTGGCGGTGTGTGATTGTCTATATAGGTGTATAAATGCATATGATAGTCCTGTACGGAGTGACTGTAAGTATAAGTGACTGTACAGGTGAGTAAGTGAAGATGTATGTAGAGCTAAGAGTTAATGAGTGGGTATGTAGTTATTGGTATTGGAGTATCTATGGTTTTCAAAATGGCAGTTGAAAATTTTGAGTCGGTGTATGAAAGGTTATATTAGGGTGTGAGAAGATGCACTAATTTATCACATGGATGACGTCATCAGTGATGTCATCAGTGATGTCATTTGAGATGTCATCAGTGATGTCATCAGTGATGTCACTGACCATGTCATGAGTGATGTAATATGTGACGTCATCAGCAGTGGATTGCGGTCGCGCGAGTTATAGTTAGCTGAACTAACTATAACGGGGGAATTTCAGTGGTTTTTTACGAGTGAAATGTCCAGCTAACTATAACGTGTGTGAAACCTATGGTTTTTTCATTGAATTTGCAAGGTTTTTTTAATGCTAATTCCTAACTATAACGTGTGTGAAACCTATGGTTTTTTCAGTGAATTTGCAAGGTTTTTTAAATGCTAATTCCTAACTATAACGTGTGTGAAACCTATGGTTTTTTCTGTGAATTTGCAAGTTTTTTTTAATGCTAATTTGTTAATTTTTTAATTTTTAAGAGTTTTTAAAAAAAAAGAATAGCCTACCTATGTATAAAATCATAAAATTAATATATCCTGCATTATGGAATGGATCACCTTTTTTAAATAAATGTTTGCATATAATTCAACTTCATAGTTAATATCTTCTACAAACCTTTTGTTTTTGTTTTTTAATTTTTTTATAATTTTTTTACCGTACGCGTACGGTAAGCTTACCTTACGCGCTCTATTAAGTACGCGTACGTAATATTTGCGCTCAGTCTGCGCATGCGTACGCGATTTACGCACGCATGCGTGGTGCGTCACAGGCGCTTACGCGGAACCGACGTATGCGGTTACGCGGCCGACTTTACTGCGCATGCGCGCGTGCGTCATACGTACTTGCTCCGTACGCGCATGCATATTTTTTTACGAGCGCGTAACGTAAGCGTAGCGAGCGCGTACGGTAAGCTGAGCGTGCGCGTACGGTAGGTCATGTGATCCATAAAGAACACTTTTCATTGGTTTAAACTTGTTGCATATCCAGAAACTTCCAACACCACACCCATCCCCCTCATTACTGCTTGTGATCCCCTAGGAGAAGGAGCTGAGCTGTCTTTGGGATATAATGGCAGACCAGCAGTCCTCTTCTGAGAGTGAGGCTAGCAGCACTATCATCAGACAGAGAAGGAGGAAACAAAAGAGCTCTTTCATATGGGAGTATTTTACATTTCCTGAAGACCAGAAGAAGGTGAATGCACCTTTAGTTACCTGCAAGGTAGAAGTATTCCTTTGGTAATCACACTATGCTGAGACACCTTAGGACCTTAGGGATGTTCATCCTAGGACCAATGCTCGACATACTGAAGCAAACCCTTCAGTAAGTCAACCGAGCACATCCACAGCAGCTCAGCCGAGTACATCTTCGGCATCTCTGCAGAGCCCTTCATCTGTGGTAGGAGCATCACCTTCTTCTGGTCCTCTGGAAACTAACCCTCGATTTCGGAGGGTTTCAATGCGGTGCATCATATGTCATGGTCTAATTGTTCGTGGGGAGACCAGTATTCCCCTAATTAACAACAGGATAGACCAGCACATCTGTGGTACTTGCTAATATTCCCATTCTTTCTTTCCTCTGTCCCTGTATTAAAACAACGGCTCTTGTAAGAGCCAACCTTACCTAATAACTTTTTTTAAATGTTTTTATTCACTTTTTTTTTTTTTTTTTTTTACCGTACGCGCAATGTTTTTTTTTTTTAAACGAAAAAACATTTTTCACACTACAAGGTCCTTGAGGGACTACAACGAAAAACTGAAAATCTGATTGAGGAGAAGTGGAAAAAAGGGAACATGAAAGTAAATCTGTGTTAAATACAGAAATTTCAAACTTACCTGACCCACCCAAAAAATTAATTATCAATTAATACTTTATTTAAATTGCTAGAAAAATTGGGTTTTTTTCCTAAATTTTCTTTCTCAATCTGAAAAAAAAAGAAAAAAAGTATTAATATTTAATAAAACATTTTAGAAAACAGTACACATTTTCATTCCACTTTTCAGAAACAGAACAGAGCACATGTCCAAACAGCTTTTTGAGACCATGTGTAACATGGGTGATTGACTACACTCCAGCAAAGGCAACCAGCCTTAGTAATGTTGAATGTATTAGCGTTACTCACTGCAACCTCAAACACCACTCAGTTGTGAATACTATGCATGAGCTTTTTGAGACCATGAACATGTGTAACCTGGGTGACTGACTACACTCCAGCCAAGGCAACCAGCCTTAGTGATGTTGAATGTATTAGCGTTACTCACTGCAACCTCAAACACCACTCAGTTGTGAATACTATGCATGATTCTACAGGATAAACAGCTGGGTGTGCGCTAAGAGTCTACTTCTGCAGAAAAAAAAGCTGCCCCTTTCCTAGTAATGCAATTCTAAAATTACCAGAGTAACACAAAATAAATCTCTGTCAACAATTCCTGTTTGCACACAGACTCATGGTGTGATATTAGGCAGAAAACGAAATTTCATTGCCAATTTAAAAGCACACTTACTACTCTTTTTTTGGCAAGTGATAAGTACTCTAACACTCTGACACATTTTCATTCCACTTTTCAGAATCAGAAAAGAGCACATGTCCAAACAGCTTTTTGAGACCATGAACATGTGTAACATGGGTGACTGACTACACTCCAGCAAAGCCAACCAGCCTTAGTGATGTTGAATGTATTAGCATTACTCACTGCAACCTCAAACACCACTCAGTTGTGAATACTATGCATGTTTCTTCATGATAAACAGCTGGGTGTGTGCTAAGACTATGCTTCTGCAGAAATAAAACTTCCCCTTTCCTACAAATGCAATTCTTAAATTAGCACAGTAACACGAAATAAATCTCTCACAACAATTCCTGTGTGCACACAGACTCATCTTCTGATTCTAGGCACAAAACAGTATTCCTTAAATATCTCCCAAAACACAAAATGCAAAACACAACTTTAAAAAAAGAATCCCAATTCTATTATTTATATCAAAATTGACCACATACATTCCCTCTCAAACTCATAACTCACCTTTAAAATTAGTTAGTTGAGAAAGAAATGTGGCACTCAAACAGCAGATTATGAGAGCCAGGATCTCTGAGCTGTACACCTCTCTCCTCTCAGCAGAACCAGTTAATGGCAATGTTTCCCTCTCTTTTTTCACACATATACATGTTAACTTCAAATCACAGTGCTTCCCACAATTTTTCAAATGGAAACACACATTTCTATTGGTTAAAAATGTCAACCCTTTTCCAAATGCACCCTTCCCCCAACATGACTCCTACCTCCTAGCATAGCAACAGGTCCTGGAACACTGGTGTGAGCAGAGAGGTCAGAAGTTCAGCAAACAATGTTTCTATTGCTAAGAGCAAGACTGCTTGACCTGTCAAACCTAACAGCAAATCCAAATTAATCTTCTGTGGGAACACAATTTTCTGTACCAATACAAAACATCCTTCTAAAAATTTTAACATACAGCCTAGTTTTTAGTGTAGAATGGTTTGAATCAGCCAATGAGTTCTTTTTATTAAAAAAAATATGTATGCCTCCATTTTACAACTGTCTTTCATTTCATATTCCCATTCTACTGAAATACACCTCCTGAGTGCATCCAGATCTCCTTGGAAGATGTTCACAGTGTGGATTGTAGGTCACAGCTATGTCTTCTGGAGTGAAAAGTATGCAGAGAAAACAGGTATGGTGAGAGACCTTGCTTTGCCAAATGTAGACATTAAATGGATTGGTCAGAGAGGGTTCAAGTGGCACCAATTAATGCCTTTGGTGAAATCCTTCATGCAAATCCAACACCCTGACCTCATAATAGTGCACTGTGGTGGCAATGACCTAGGCACTTTGACTGGGGTAGGTCTGGAAATGCTTATGAAGGAGACCTTTGCAGAACTGTTTTCACTTTTCCCTAAAACTGCCTTTGTGTACTCTAACATATGCCAAAGGCAAAAATGGAACTGGTCCAACCAATTTTGTCCACAGATTGACAAAGCAAGAAAGCACGTCAACAAATCTGTTTCTGCTTTCCTCAGAGACTATGGTATGTGTTCTATATACCACAACAACTTGCGTTACAACATGCAAGACATTTATAGAGGAGACGGTGTACATTTCAATGATGAAGGGAACAGAGTCTTCCTCTTGAACCTTAGACTCTGCATCGGTACTTACTTGTAAGTACCACTAAAAAATCACTTCATAAACACAATGGCTCTTTTTAGAGCCCCCTATTATCTAAATACTTAAATGTGATTTTTATTTCTTTTTTTATTTTTTTTTTCTACCGTACGCGTACGGTAAGCTTACCGTACGCGCACTCCGCGATTTTTTTATTAAAATCCAAAAGTTATTTTTCATACTTTTGGGTCCTTCTTTGACCCCCTGACAAACGCTAGGGGGTCTGTAACTCTCTGCCTTGCCCCCTTTTCACGTTATCCCCCTTTGTTTATCTGTGTGAAACACACAAAATGGCGGCCGACACTTCCTGATTTCGACCGATTCGAATGTTTACAGTCATGTGACCACCAATCAGAATTGAGCTCGCGCACGGCACCGTACGCGTACGGTAAGCTTACCCTACGCGCTCGGAGCGTGCTTACAGATATATATATGCTTTTAAATGCTATTTCCTCAGGAACTACTGAACACATTTACACAAGACCTGCAAAAGGCACATCCCTGACCTGAGGACTACCTCTCTGTCAAATTTCAAGTAATTCTGTTCAGCCATTCGGGCTGTAGCTTGGACTAAAGGTCCTACGGGAAAATGCATGGGGAAAACGTGTTTTGGGACCCCCCCTTTTTCTCAGCCCCCGCTTGACGAATCCCCTCGAAACTTTCAGGGAAGAAGCGGAGCGGAGCGCCCCACCTATTTTGAAAAATTCGCGAGGATTCGTCAACCGGCGCGAAAGTTATTCTAAATAGAATGTTGCGGATTTCCTATGGAAACACGGTCCTAACTATAACTATCTACTGGCGACCGCCAGTAGATAATATATATATATATATATATATATATATATATATATATATATATATATATATATATATGAAAATCCACATTCCTGTCCCACCTACTGCACTGAGGGGGATTCGAAGCAGGTTTTGCAGTTCTATAATTAAATATATCACCACACAGTGAAAGAGAAGCGTGTCCGCCCCAGACGCGTTTCGATCGTACACGGCGATCTTGATCACATGGCACGCCTGTGACGACTAACTACTAACATACTCAATGTGACCAATCAAAACAAAGGACTGGTCAGAAGTCAGTGCATGGATAAAGATAACAGACTTTTAACTGTGACTGTGGATTGGAAAACAGACTGAAATGCATAATTCACTCGTAAGGTACGCACATAAATATATAAATACATAAATAATATTGATGCGAAATATAAATAGGTCTGCCCATTGTAAAAATAGGTGAATGTTAAAAGGAGAATATAAAATCACTCAATGTACACACACAAATATATATAAATATACAATATACAAAATACACCCTGCGCACCGTGCGCACAGGGTGTGCGCACGGTGAAAAACCAGAAAAAAAAATAAAAAATAAATACATAACTTAGCATTTAAAAAACCGTACAAATTCACTGAAAAAACCATAGGTTTCACACACGTTATAGTTAGGAATTAGCATTTAAAAAACCTTGCAAATTCACTTAAAAAACCATAGGTTTCACACATGTTATAGTTAGCTGTACATTTCACTCGTAAAAAACCAATGAAATTCCACGATATAGTTAGATCAGGTAACTATAACTTGCGCGACCGCAATCCACAATGTGTCATTTCAGATGTCATCATTGATGTCATGAGTGATGTCACTGACCATGTCATGAGTGATGTAATATGTGACGTCATCAGCAGTTTATTGTGGGCGCGCAAGTTATAGTTACCTGATCTAACTATAACGTGGAATTTCATTGGTTTTTTACGAGTGAAATGTACAGCTAACTATAACATGTGTGAAACCTATGGTTTTTTAAGTGAATATATATATATATATATATATATATATATATATATATATATATATATATATATATATTCACTGAAAAAAACATAGGTTTTACAGACGTTATAGTTAGGAATAAGCATTTAAAAAACCTTTGAAATTCACTAAAAAAAACATAGGTTTGGGGGACGTTATAGTTAGTTGGACATTTGACTCATATAAAACCAGAGAAATTCACCTGTTGTAGTTAGTTGAGCTAACTATAACTCGCGCCCACAATGCACTGCGATGAGGTCACATATTACATCACTCATGACATGGTCAGTGACATCACTCATGACATCACTGATGACATCTCAAATGTGTATTGAAGAATTAATGCATTTACAAGTGCCTGAAGGGATTATTTAGTAGGTGCGTGACTGACTGTATAAGTGAGTGATTGAACGTGTCTTACTGAATGCATGGGTTAGTAACTACAGTGTGTGAAAGTCTGTATTAGTCTCTCAGTTGGTGTGTAAGCAACTGCATGGGTTGCTGAAGAGCTACATGAGTATCTATATGGGTTATTGATTTGTTGTCTGAGTATCTGTATGCGTCCCTGAGTGTCTGTATGGGTGGGTGAGGGGTTGTATGACTCTGTGCATAGATGTCTTAGTGGGTGATTCACTGGTTGTATGGATTCAAAAGCGCATCTGGGAAGGGCTGTATGGATGAGTTACTGTGTGTATGGGTGTGTTAGTAAGTGAATGAATGTCTCAGTGGTATATGTGTGACTAACTACATATGTTTTAAGGCACTATATGTGAGTGTTGGAGTATATAAATGACTATACATGAGAGTAAGTTATTTGAAGAGTTTGTCTATAAATGAGAGTCTACTTGTATCAGTAATTGTATAAGACAGTAAATATGTGTTAGTATCTCTATAAATAAGTGATATGGTGTGTCTATAAACAACAGACATGGTGTGTATAACTGTATACATGAGTAAATGGATATGTGATTGATTCTTTGCATTACTGACTAGGTGTGTGAGTAACTCTATGGATGAGCGGAGGAGTGTGACTGCATATATAGATGTATGAGTGCTTATTATTATACTTCTGTAATGATGAGTAACTACATGTATAAGTGACTGGATGTGTGTGTAGACCTAGGAAACAATGAGCGGTATGTAGTATATGGCATTGTTGTGTGTATAGTTTCAAATATTGTAGTCTGCATTTTAGAATGGGTGTACCAAAGTTTATATTAGGGCATCAGTATGAACATTCGATTATCACGTGGATGATGTCATCAGTTAAGTTAGTTAAGTTAGTTAGTTAGTTAAGTTAAATTAGTTTTATACAGCGCACAGCTACCCAACAAGGGTTTCCCAGCGCTAAACCTGACAGAGGACAAAAGAGTAAAAGAAATCGGAAATACAGTTCAAAGTGAATTATTGGTTCAATAACCATGTTTTTAAAAGTTTACGAAAATTTATGTATGCAGTTTCATTACGAAGTGCAATGGGAAGAGAATTCCATATTGGTGGACCAAGACAGGCAAATGAACGACCTCCCATTCTTTTGAGTTTAATTCTGGGCACCAAGAATTTTCCCTGAGCGGCCGAACGAAGTAAGCGAGGGGGCTGGTAACGGTGAACTAGCGCTTGCAAATATTTAGGAGCAGAGCCAGCTTTGATTTTATGCATATAACTCATGGCCTTAAACTTAACACGGTTTTCAACCTTAAGCCAATGAAGATTGCGCAAAGCACTGGAAGTGGAAGAAGTTTTAGAGAGCTGGCAGAGCAGCCTGGCAGCAGTGTTTTGTACCACCTGTAATTTCCATGTAACATCCTTATTTGATCCCAAATAAAGGATGGTTCCGTAGTCCATTATAGATGTCACAAGAGCCTGGACTACGGTTTTCTGAGAGGTAACCAGAAGCATCCAAATAATTTTTTTCAACCATTTTAAAATGGTGAAACAGGTGGCTGCCACCTTTACTGCCTGCTGCTTCATAGATAATTTGTCGTCAATGAGGACTCCCAAATTGCGGACATTTCACACCGCCAGTGCTGGGAGCCCCAAAGATTTTTATTTTTACCCAAAATAAGGACCTCAGTTTTTTCACTGTTTAGCTTAAGAAGATTAGCTTGCATCCAAGATGCAATGTTTCTCAGACCAGTCTGAAGAACTGAAGGTCAAAGCGTCTTTTCCATAGAAAGGGAAAATATGATTTGGGTCTAATCAGCATAGGAGAAAAGGCACAACCCCGCCTCCTCTGCTATTGTCGCCAAAGGTTTAACATACAGAATTACTAGAAGAGGACTTAGGATAGAGCCTTGGGGTACCCCATAGGAAGAAGAGTGAATTTTAGAAGTGGCTCTGGATGAAAAAACTTGAAAAGTCTGTTTAGCTAGAAAAGATGAAAGCCAGCCAAATGCTGAGCCAGTATTGCAAAGATTTAGTTAACACATTTGAGATGTCATCAGTGATGTCATCAGTGATGTCACTGACCATGTCATGAGTGATGTCATCAGCAGTGCATTGCGGGCGCGCGAGTTATAGTTAGCTCAACTACCTATAACAGGTGAATTTCTCTGGTTTTATATGAGTCAAATGTCCAACTAACTATAACGTCCCCGAAACCTATGTTTTTTTTGTGAATTTCAAAGGTTTTTTAAATGCTAATTCCTAACTATAACGTCTGTAAAATCTATGTTTTTTTTCCGTGAATTTCAAAGGTTTTTTAAATGTTAATTTAATATTTTAATGTTTATAAAACCTATATTTTTTAATTTTTTTGTATTATTTTGGAACTCTATTATACTTCTTTTTTTTAACTTTAAAAATTAAGTAATGTTTTATATCTTCCCCCAAAAATATGCATATCTTTTTTTTTTGTTGAGAAAACTGCACTCCCATACTGGTAGTGTACCAAGATCCATCACCATGCGAATCCTATCCGCCATATTGCTAAACTCGTAAAGGATGCGCATTTCGTATCCGACGGATTCGTGGCACCGTGTCCCGCGTAACATCATATATGTATGAGTTCGCGCCAGCTGCTACATAGGTATCCGATGGGTACGCAGTACCAAGCATCACGTTATGTCATGTACGTATGGGGTCGCACCCTCTGCGTGTTGTGTATGTGATGAGTGCACGCTGCCAGGCACGGTGTTACGTCATAGACAAATGGTGTGGCGCCGGGTACGCCATTCCCTTGTTTTTTTTTATGTCTCAAAACTATATCTAAATAACTTTAAACTGTATTTGAGAGCAAGAGATAATCTAAAATATTTTAAACATTTATATATTTCTAACTGTAATAACTTACTTATATTATGATAAATATATTTTATCAAAATCTTGTCAGGTGCGGCCTCCTTGCGCCCTCGATGCGCGATTGCCTTGTGACCTTAAAAAAAAGCATTTGATTAGTATATAACATTTCCCATTGAAACAGTTGGAGGACCCAACCCATTTTAGTCATTCTCTCTCCAGCGTTTGATGAGACACACCCCTTCTGCTTAGAGAGCTTTTTTGAAAAGTTTTTTTGCTGTGTACACAGATCTTCTACTACACACAACATGCAACGATCATCTTGATCAATATTCATGGTCTGTACATTAGCCTTCCACGTGTGATGGCCATGCATCTCAAACATTACATCAAAAATCAAATGTGTGTTACACGATGCCCCTGGTGGTGTGTGTGCACAATATTGTGCTGCCGTTCGGCCTGGGTATTGCTGGCCCGAAGGGGTATCATCAGCCACATGCAGAGTGCACATCCTAGATCACATGTGACAAACAGTAATGTGTACATTTGTATTGATGTATTCTCTGATATAAAACATTACTTAATTTTTCAAAAACAAATCATCCATTTAGACACTTATATACCCATTTATTCTTCCATCGACCTTGAGATATACATATATAAAACATATTTAATTTTCAGAAAAACACACATTCACTGGATGATGTCATCAGTGATGTCATCAGTGATGTCATCAGTGATGTCACTGACCATGTCATGAGTGATGGAATATGTGACGTCATCAGCAGTGCATTGAGGGCGCGCGAGTTATAGTTAGCTGAACTAACTATAACGGGAGAATTTCAATGGTTTTGTACGAGTGAAAAGTCCAGCTAACTATAACGCCCCTGAAACCTATGGTTTTTTCAGTGAATTTCTAAGGTTTTTTAAATGCTAATTCCTAACTATAACGTGCCTGAAACCTATGTTTTTTTCAGTGAATTTCAATGGTTTTTTAAATGCTAATTTCTAACTATGCCTACAGAGTTAGGACATGTGAAGAAAGAAGAAATAATGGTCAGAAAGAAAAAAAAAATGCAGAAAGAAGCAACAGAAGTCTTCAAAGACGAAGAAAAGTGCAGGAAGCAGGATAACATGCAGAAAGAACAAACAGAAGAGCAGAAAGAAGCCTTGTTGCAAAATCATCCTGTACCCTCAACTTTTTCAAACGGATACTGATGGTAACTGAGTCTGATTAACCAGTCCTAGAGCCAGTGCTATGTTAAAAGACACTCAGAATACAGTGAAAACACCTACATACACTAGGGAACACTATGCGTTGGGGTCCCCCTGTGATTAGCATGACCTCCTCTGTAAGCCCCTAGTATATAATAGGGCAGGGGGATTAAAACTACCTCTTAAAACGCGCCACAGGGCGTGTTTGCACACATCACCTCAGGCCCCGTCCCCTCCCTTCCCCACTGTGTAAACACACCCTGTGGCCGTTTTAAGTTGGGTGATTAAGTCCCCTTGAATCCTGAGGGTCCCTAAGGTCCAACTAGCCCACTAGGTACCTCCAGTAAGCGCTACAGAGCTGCGTTGCAGAGAGATGTAAAAAGGGGCACGGCCTAGACCACCTCTCTGCAACGCAGCGCAGTGGCGCATTCTGGAAGCACCTGGTGGGCTAGTTCGCCCCCAGGTGCCCTCAGGATTGAAGGTGAATTATTTCCCCAACTTAAAATGCGCCACAGGGCGTGTTTGCATACGTTAACTCAGGCCCCGTCCCTGGGGGGCGTGGCTAGCGTCCGGAGATGGCGGACGCCTGTTAGGTGAGCTCCGGGCCGGGGGCTCTAAAATCCTGTGAACTACTGGATCCTGTGGGGCTGTGACGGAGTCCAGCGCCCAGGTGCGGCCTCCGGAGACTGGCGACGTGACTGGAAGGGCTCGCAACGTGGAACGCGAGTCGCCGCAGCCAGCTGGGGAGCCGTTTCCGACTTCGCGCCAATTCAGGCCTAGCGGCGGCGAAGGGAGGCTGCGGCCACGGGGCTGTGGTAAGGAAGACGCCGCCGGCTGCGGCCTGGCAGACGACGGCCCAAAACGCGGGTCGGGAGTCCCGGACCCCCCCAGCGGAGCCCCGCAGTAGTGCCCGTTGATGGTTTCCTGTGAATGTTTCCCTGGGGCCCGGCCTGGTAATTCGAATTGCCTGTAGCTGCCAAAGGGCCTCGGCCCGCCAGGTCCACCCAAACCGACGGACCCGCGAGTAGGCTGAAGAACCGGACTGCTTGCTGGGCTGTGGCGACCCTGGCGGAATACTGGCCCTGGGGCCTTATCGCGCCACAGATCGGTGGCGGGGGGGTCGGAGGCACCGAGAGAACCTGAGGTGGCCCGGGGTTGCCTTCAGTGAGCTGATGTGTCGGGGGGGACCCCCCCGGGCTTTGCTGAGCGCCCGCAGGTGGGTGAGTTTGCTGCGTGCCCCCTGGGGTTCCCGAAGGTGCGAGCCATCTGTGGGTGGTGACTGGCTGAGGAGGAGGCGGCCGGTGCGGACCTGTGGCCCGTGGGTAGCCCCCCGTGTGGGGGAATAAGCGGTCCTGAGTGTCTGAGCGGAGCTACTGTGAGTGGAGGCACGTGGTGGCAGTGTCAGAGGCGGACAGCTTCGAATTGACGGCTTCCCTCGTGCCACATACCGGACCAGAATTGGAGTGGTGTCTGCTGTCGCTAGTTGGCGCCCGGAGCCCAACCTGTGGAGGAGCGGTGCCGTTGGGGCCATAGTCAACCCCTCATGCCAGTAAGACGTTGGGGTCCTGGAGGGACTAGTATTCTGTTGAGAAGCTATTTCCTTGTGTTCTTCTACGCACTGGAGTATCGGGCCTGCTTATCGGACCGCTTACCTAGCAGGGGCTGGTGCTTGATCCGAAGGGCAGCTGCGGAGGTGAGTGGCGGAAATCCTTGAATAGACGGCCGGCCTTCCCAGCTGGTTACCTAGCTATCGCCTGGGTGACGAAATGGGTAGGATTAAACCCAAAGTACCTGTACAGCCGTCTTGTGAAAGCACTACGTCTCACCCCCCGGACTGCGCGGACGATCGCCCGGGCCTGTCAACAAGCATGGGGCCGCCCGCCTCGACCCCAGAAAAATTGGATATGATCCTCAAAGAGATCAGGGACACACGGTCAGCGTTGGAAGGCCAACTGGGAGTGATAGCCGTAGATCTGAGCCTCCTGAAGGATGACCACAAGAAGCTGGCAGAAAAGGTACGGCACATGAACCAGACGGTGGAACCTTTGGTATCTCAGGTAGCGACCCATACCGAACAGCTGTCCCTCATGCGTCAGCAGATCGAGGCCCTACAAACACGGGCGTATGATGCGGAAGGGCGCGTGCGACGCAACCATCTCCGGATAGTGGGATACCCGGAGGGCGTGGAAGGTCCGAACCCCACGACTCACATCGAAAACTGGTGGAGAATGGTGGTAGCCCCTAATGGTCTATCCCCCCACTTTACAGTATAAAGGGCACACCGTGTTCCTGCGAGAAGACCGCCGCCGGGAGCCAACCCCCGCCCTATCCTAGCACATATCCTAAATTATAGAGATCGCGATCACCTGCTACAAGCGGCTCGAGACAGAGGTCCTCTCTGTGTAGACAACGCCACCGTCCTCATCTTTCCTGACTACACACAGGCAGTCCAGCGAAAGCGCTTCTCCTTCATGGAAGTCAAGGCACGGGTCCGAGCTGCAGGCCTGCCCTTTGCGCTGCTTTTCCCAGCCAAATTGAGGGTGGTACATCAGCACAGAGCTATCTTTTTCGACACCCCGGACAGTGCATGGGACTGGCTGGACAGAAACTTCCCGGAGGTCCTCCCGGCTCGGAGGCTGGATTCTGCGAGGCCGCAAGCGCAGCGACTCCCACGACGGCAAAAAAAGACTATGCTAACGCAGAGCACATCCTCCAGCGCGCCGTCGCAACAGCAAATCCGTGAGAGCCAGCAGGAGGCGCTGTGCTCGGGCTCATCCTTTCGCTCTACCCGGCCTCCGGTCAGCACTAGCCCATTCTTAAGAAGTTCCTTAGACTCTGACACGGATGATAGTGTGGCGCTGTTCCCGTCAGATTCCACTCACTTGAGCAAGGACCCCCTAGAGACCCTTCCAGACTGACCTTCAGACTTTTTCTCCTTATAATGGATCTGGTTCTCCGGGGGCGAGGTTGGAAGTGAGCGCCCCCCCTCACTGCTCGGCAGTGGGATCTCCTGAGTAGTTTGCTCGCCTCGGTGGGCCAGTGGTCCGGATTGTGTTCTTTGTTCATGTATGAGTAGTCCCCCGGCCTGCCCTGTCTTGAGCGCTTCCATGATTTGCATACGTTACTGTTAATTTGCTGTGACGTTAACCTTCTTCCCCACTAGGAGACAGCACTGGTTCAGAATCTGAAGTTATGATTCATTTACAGTTTGGTCGGACGCAGTTAGGGCGTTGGACCCAGTATTGGGCAACAGGGTTTTTGTTTATAAGATTGCCACACGGTCTGGGGGACGGGGGAGGGGGAGCGAGGTGGGGGGGCGGGGTGGGAGGAGGTGGGGGGCTGGAAGGGAGGGTTGATTTTACCCTGGCACGATGACAGCTCCAAGGTCATATGTCTTCATATCCTGGAATGTGCGGGGCATGGGATCCATTCAGAAACGCCATCGGGTAGTGGCCCAGTTGCACCGCCGTAAGGCTCAAATTGTATGTTTTCAAGAAACACACCTGATCCATGCAGAATCCTTGAAGTTCCAAAAACGGTGGAGGGGTGAATTCTATGCCACTTCATACTCCGCCTTCTCTAGAGGGGCTGCAATATGGCTCCGAGTGGGAGTCCCCTTTTCCTTGCTGGAGAGCCGGATTGATGATTTGTGTAGGTATGTGTTGTTACGGGGCCTACTAGATGGCTCGCCTGTTGTGCTGGGCTCCTTGTACGCCCCTAATGTAGATCATGCCCAATTCCTCTCCCGGGTTTCCTTGGCCTTGTCTGACTGGAGTGATTGTCCATGGTTGCTAGGTGGAGATCTGAATGCTGTATTTGATGTCGAGTTAGATCGATCTCACCCTCCCCTGGCGGGTACCGCTGCCCAGGCTAGAGCCGCGGCTTTGGGTCAGTGGACACAGGGTTGGAATTTGCTGGATCTTTGGAGATCGCAACACCCGACTGATAGGGAGTACTCCTTTTATTCTTATCCCCACCACCTGCATACACGGCTGGATTATTTCTTGGGCTCGCCGACATTGTCTTTTGCGGTCTCCCATTGCACTTACTTGGGCAAAACCCTGTCCGACCACAACCCTATCGAACTGTGCCTTCAATGGGGCCGTTCCCCAGCACCGATACCGACTTGGAGGATGCAACCCCTTCAGTTAGAAGACCAGGTCTTCCGTTATACCTTACAAGGGGCTATCAGTACGTATTTTACTATCAACGAAGGCACGGCCTCGTCACGCTCTATAGAATGGGAAGCCTTTAAGGTGTCTATGCGGGGAGTGACCCTAAGCTCCTTGGTAGGGGCCGTAGGGAGGTGGTCCGGGACCTAACAGAGTTGGAGGCTGTACTACAGAAACAAGAAGTAGAGGACCAAATGGACGAACAGGCTGAGGAACCCTTGCAAGGGGCCAGAATAAGGTATGCGGAAGCCTTGGAGAGTCTTCGCTTATTGGACTTCAGAGCATACACTCAGCGCACGCACTCGGAGGCTGATAGGGCAGGCCCCTTATTAGCACGGCTGATTGCCCCCCCGGCCTGCCCTACTCCCATCCTGGTTATTAATACCACACAACACGGACAAGTCCGGAACCAAATGGGGATAAACTTGGCGTTCCGGGCCCATTACGAAGCACTCTATGGAGCGCATCCACCACCAGGCGCAGGTGCTGTGGCAGAATTTCTGACGCACGCGAACCTCTCAGTGCTCACTGCAGCAGAAATACACGACTTAAAAGCCCCGATTACTTCGGCCGAGATTAGAGTAGCCATTAAGTCCTTAGCCCATGGAAAGACTCCTGGCTCGGACGTGCTGCCCATCGAGTTTTACTCCACCTTTTCGCCTCAATTAATCCCCAAACTACTACAACGCTATACGACGTCACTCGCGGAGGGGCGGCTGCCCCCTACCACTCGGGAGGCGATTGTCACATCCCTCTTGAAACCAGATAAAGATCCCTTAGATATGTCATCCTACCGGCCGTTATAGATCCTTAACACAGAATATAAGATTCTCAGTAAGCTCCTTGCTAACCGCCTTCTCCCACTCCTGTCGCGGTTGAGCCACACAGACCAATGCGGGTTTGTCCCACGGCGGAGTACATCGCTGAATCTTCGGCGTTTTCATGCCATCTTGCACGCGTCTGGGCTCCGACCGGCGGGAGCAGGGTGTTTATCCTTGGATATCTCGCAGGCATTCGATACTCTCAGTTGGTCTTACATGCTGGAAGTGCTGGCTAAGATGGGCGTCCCCCCAGAGCTATGTGCCTGGATTCAATTGCTATACACCGCCCCTCAGGCGAAGACAGGCTCGATTATCTCTTCTGCCTACCCCATCTTTCGGGGCACGCGCCAGGGTTGCCCATTATCACCTATTTTATTTGTTCTGGCGCTCGAACCTTTAGCCCAAAATCTTAGGCGGGCCATGGTTCCCCATGGCATTCAAATGGAAGGGGTCCTGCATGCAGTCTCGCTTTACGCAGACGACATGCTGCTGTACTTTAGTGACCTCCAGGCCGACATGAGGGAAGTGGCAGATCTCTTTCTTCAATTCGGGGAGATATCCGGTTTGCACCTCAATGCTTCTAAATCCATAGCCTACGCCTTCAGTGGCGCGCTAGCGGCTCTGGAGCTCCGTTTCGGGCCCTTGTCCTTAAGTCACGTTTAGATACTTGGGGTTTAATATATTTCGATACGTGCCAGATGTCATAGCCGACAATCTAGTGCGTACAATCTCTTCTATACGTTCCCAAATTGCATTTTGGAATACATTGCCCCTTACCGTCGCGGGACGGCTAGCTATATCTAAAATGGTGATGCTGCCTCGCTTACTCTACCATTTCAATAACATCCCAGTGGTATACCCTGCTTGGATTTTTCGAGAGTTGGATGCGCTGCTGATCTCGCTGGTCTGGGGCCCGGGGAGGCATAGGGTGTCATTAGCTAAGTTATGGCTACCGAGTGGGGCCGGTGGTATGGGAGCACCCGACTTTAGGGCATACTGTATTGCTGGTCAGCTGCAGTGGTTGGCCTATTGGCTGGCTGGGAAAAACCTGTTTGAAATCGGTTACACCCCGGCCCAACTAGCACGTGGTACATTGCAGTCGTTGTTGTGTCCTGGCGCTCCTAGGCTATTAGACCCCCCGGCCCTACTGAAGATAGCGCTTCATTATTGGAGGAAGGCATATAAATATGCTAAAATCCAAAATCCATATGCGTCCAATATACAACTGTGTGGCCTCCCCACGAGGTGGGGAATTCTGAGTGCCAGACAAGTACGGCCCTGGACGCAACAAGGAGTGGAAACAATCGGTGCCTTCTTTCAGGAAGGCAGTCTGATGTCCCACGAGGACTTTGTAAGGGTAAACATGGTACCCGATACCCAGTTTCTGCTACATGCGGCGATCTCCCGGTATATACGGGCACAATGGCAGGAAACACCACTGGAACCCTCGACATTTCACCTCCTGCGCTCCCTTCACATAATGGGACATGGTCGCTACCTCGTCCGTTGGCTGTACCGGGGCCTTAGGGAACACACCCAGATCTCCTTGGCTCCTCTCCGGTTGCGGTGGGAAACAGATTTGTCCCGGGCATTTAGTGATAGAGAGTGGACCTATATACTGGAATACCCTAAGAAAGTGTCCCGAAATTGTAGATTGAAAACTATCAAGTTGTTTGTCCTCCATAGGGCTTACCTTACACCCCATACACTAAGTAAGATATACACCACAGCGGTTGCAGCCTGTCCGCGGTGCCCGGCACAGGATGCAGATTTGTTGCATATGATGTGGCTCTGTCCAGCGCTGCGGGGATACTGGGGTAGGATAACGCAGGTCTTAAATATAATTACTGAACGCCCCTCCTGGGACACAGCAGAGGCTTGTCTATTGGGCCTTCTACCGCTCCCCCTTAAAGCGAAACTGTTGCGTCGTTTTGCCAATCTGGCATTAATGCTGGTAAAGCGCCTGATAACTCGGCAGTGGAAATCTCGAGCCCCACCGCGTGTGGAGGTCTGGGGGGAGGAGGTGTTGAGGTGGTTGGTGGCGGAGCGAGAAGCGCTGCACCGGGAAGAAAGTCGAGGCCTGCGGAAGCGTCCTATATCCCTAGAATGGGCACACCTGACAGAGCTGATTAAGGGTGAGGTGGAGGAGAGTGAGGAAGCTGCAGGGCACAGTCCCCAAAATCCCCCAGCATGAGTCAGGGTACATGCCGGCGGATGTGTCTGGTAATGGCTGGAACCTGTCCTCCGGTGCTGAGGGATGTAATCTCCCGAATGTCTGAAGCCACTTCCTCGTGGGTGGTTGTACAAGCCTTCCCCCCCCTGTTTCACTGGTCCTCAATTATCATGATCCCCCACTGGCCGCTGTGCTCGGCCTCCATCCTTCCCCTACCGCACGCTTGTGGTGTGGTTTCCTTCCCCTCCCTTTCCCCTCCCGAGAAATGATCTACGACCCTCAGATGGAAATTTGTGGCACGTTGGGGTTAGCTGGGTGGGTCAAGGGTGGGTTGGGGAGTTGGAGGGTTGTTCGGGAGGCATCGCCCCCATAGAAGTAGAACCATGAAGGCTGGGAATGTGACACATAGCAATGTACTTGACTGATGTTCTCCTAAGCTATTGTATGTCATATTCGGTGTGTATTGACAACTATGCTGCACCATTTACAGGATTGCACAAGACGCCTGTGTTATACCATTAGACCTATGTATGTTTAATGTGATTAATTACAGATTATACCTTATTGCTCCTTCCAATGTCAAAATTGAATAAAAAATCTCAGGCCCCGTCCCCTCCCTTCACCATTGTGTAAACACGCCCTGTGGCCGTTTTTAGTTGGGAGCTTAAGTTCCTTTGAATCCTGAGGGTCCCGAGGGTCCAACTAGCCCACTAGGAACCTCCAGTAAGCACTACAGAGCTGCGTTGCAGAGAGGTGTAAAAAGTGGCACGGCCTGGACCACCTCTCTGCAACGCAGCTCAGTGGTACTTACTGGAAGCACCTGGTGGGCTAGTTAGCCCCCAGGGGCCCTCAGGATTGAAGGGGAATTATTTCCCCAACTTAAAACGCGCCATAGGGCGTGTTTGCACACGTCACCTCAGGCCCCGTCCCCTCCCTTCCCCACTGTGTAAACACGCCTAGTGGCCGTTTTAAGTTGGGAGATTAAGTCCCCTTGAATCCTGAGGGTCCCTAGGGGCAAAATAGACCACTAGGTACGTCCAGTAAGCACCATTGCAGAGAGCTGTAAAAAGAGGCACGGCCTGCACCACCTCTCTGCAACGCAGAGCAGTGGCGCTTACTGTAAGCATCTGGTGAGTTAGTTAGCCCCCAGGGTCCCTCAGGATTGAAAGGGAAATATTTCCCCAACTTAAAACGTGCCACAGGGCGTGTTTGCACACGTCACCTCAGACCCCATCCCCTCCCTTCACCACTGTGTAAACGCGCCCTGTGGCCGTTCTAAGTTGAGAGATTAAGTCCCCTTGAATCCTAAGGGTCCCTAGGGTCAACCTAGCCCACTAGGTACCTCCAGTAAGTGCCATAGAGCTGCGTTTCAGAGAGGTGTAAAAAGGGGCGTGGCCTCAGAACACCTGTCTGCAACGCAGCTCCCTGGCACATACTGGAGATACCTGTTGGGCTAGTTGGCCCTCAGGGACCCTCAGTATTGAAGGGAAATTAATTCCCCAACTTACATCTGGCCAGGGGGCGCGTTTGCAGAGTGCTGCAAGGAGGGGGCGTGGCCTCCGGCGCAATGCCGGTCTTTTAGTTTTTTTAAGAAGGGGGGCTGTGTGGCCCTGGGTGTTACGGCTTACCACGGCAGCCGCAGGAACACTGCAGGCTCGTCGGCGTTGCCATGACACCGGCGCCGGGAAGAACTACACTTCCCATGAAATGCAGGTCTCCGACGTGCGTGACGTCATCACGCTGCCGGAAGCCGATAAGAAGAACTTCCAGGGCATCGGACGATGCCGTTGATTCCAGGATTATGTCCCGTGTGCACGCTCCAGGCAAAACTACGGAAGCTGGTAGGGGTGCCCTGAGCACCACTCCTTTGATATTTCCTTGATCCTTTGAGACTGACTTCCTTTGATACTCCGTGACATTGTGCATTTTTCGTATGGCACCCTGTTGGACGAGCCGAGTGGCTCTTGCGGGGCGTGCCTATTTACCAGCACACTTTCTGTGACTTGCCTTGCATAGCGCCACTATCCACAGACCTTACTATCTACTCCCAAGTCCTTGGCGCAAAGATACACAGCGGCTGCTGAGAACAAACCCCCGACTCCGCTCTAAAGGCAATGCGGAAAGGGTGGGGTAACTTTGGCCTCATTGGGGTAGAAACAACACTTATGTTCAGGAGGCGAGCGCCTTCCATTGTTGTTGCCCTGTTATTATGATTATGTTGTAATTGTTGAATGCACCATGTGTTTGTTTTAAAACCACATAGAGGTGTGGGGGTAAAACCAGAATTGGAAATCCGTGCTCCCGAGGCACCTCAATACAATTGTGCCTAACAGAAAGCAGGATGTTTCTGTAGCTGTGATGTCTATTTGCATTTTGTTTTCTATATAAATAGATAGGAGGATTGGCGCAGCAAGTACAGTGAATCGCCTTGCTGCTCCTTCCTACTATTGGCTACCCGACAGACACACAGGTGGCTAGGTGCCCACTGGTATTTCTGAGTGAATGTCTACACAGCTTACTTTCTTTTACAGGTATAGCGCAAGGCATAGCGTATGTTTCCTTGTATTTCTGTTTCCTGGTGCTATAATTGTATGGTGAATTACATAGTGCTTTGCTCTCGTTACAGGTCTCCCTCCCCGCTGTCCCCATCCTTTCCTTCCCTCAATTGATCCCTCCAACGAGTCTGTCTATTCACCTAGACCTTGGGGATATCAAGGGGTGGAACCCACTTGAGCATCGTACGACTCCGAGGATTCGAGGACCTTGACACTGGGGACCCCATCCCCCAGGGCCTGTCCCCTAATCTTTTTTTTTTTTTTCAATTTGGAAGGGGGCCATGTGGCCCCCCTCCCAAGGCCTTAATCAGCCCAGGGGACCCCAACCCCCGGGGCATGGCCTTTTTTTTTTTTATTTCTTTAGCAGGGGGCTGCATTGCTCCCCTCCTCAGGCCACAAATGGCCCCGGGGACTCCATCCCCCGGGGCCGGCCTTTGCTTTTTATTATTTAAAAAAATATATATTTATAGAAACACCTAGGACATGCTGGACAAACCGTATGTACCTATCACCATGACGATTTGCGTGATATTAATTAAAAGGTAACTATGCATACAATGAATCCACGTGGAATGTATTTACACCGCTAGTGAAGCTCTGACGTGTCTGACGCCCTACCATGCCTAATCCCGGCGCCCCCGCCGGTGAGTACTCTCCAAGTAGACACCCTTTTCATTCATTTATACAAACATGGGTAGCTATTGACGGGCACATTTAATGCACACGCACACCAAGCCATTCAAAGGGGATTCAACAAAAATTAGACCAAAACAATGCAAGAAACCCCCCTCACGGTTGATAAAGCACACATCCGCCGCCGGATGTGTAATACTTTTTATTTTCCTCTCTGGAAAGGAGACGAACCTCACTTGAGAGTCACAGCGCGCTCCTGGCTGAGCCCAATGCTGTGTTACACGCACCAGTGCTCGCCGAGTGCCACACACCTCTGTGCGGATCCGAGCGACCTCAAGAACTTCCGACCCATCTCCCTGCTTCCTTTCCCAGCAAAGGTCATCGAGAAGATAGTTAACACCCAGCTCACCCGTCACCTCGAAGACAACAACATCCTGGACCCCTCCCAATCAGGATTCCGCAGCAACCACAGCACCGAGACCGCTCTCATCGCCGCCACAGACGACATCTGGATCCTTCTTGACAACGGCAAGACAGCGGCCCTCATCCTCCTGGATCTCTCCGCCTCCTTCGACACTGTCTGCCACCGCACACTACGCACGCGACTCCAAGACGCAGGGATCCGGGAGAAGGCCCTGGACTGGACCACCTCCTTCCTCTCAGGCAGAACTCAGAGAGTCCGCCTCCCCCCAGTCTGAGGCCTACGAGATCATCTGCGGCGTCCCACAAGGATCTTCCCTCAGCCCGACGCTGTTCAACGTCTACATGGCACTGTAGTGAAGGCTGCAATTTACATACACACATTGCTAAGTTAGCATAACCACGTAGAATTTAGAAAGCCATCTTGCAGCTTCTGCTGCTTTTGCACACGATACTGCAGTTGCATGTTATTAGTTGAAAACTGCTTGCTCGACTTTTTCTTCACATGAGAACTGTCTGTTGTTCACATCCCTAGCAGTGAGCTGCGACCTTGGTCTGTACACCGTGTAAAAGAAACAGTCTGGCTCGTTAGACGGTGCATGTTTTTGAGTTCAGGTTGATCAGCCCACTATTTAGCCATAACAAGCACGCAGCTGCAAATACCTGAAAGTCGAGGGCTTTTAATATTGCAGGCTGCATGCTTAACACACATTCTGAAGAAGAGGTTTCCTAGGAGAAGACCACATCTGATCCTGTGATGTGAATCCACTAAGCTGATCTTTACGGTATGGGGTTCCCCATTCAAGCCTAGAGAGCTTTTATTAGTCTAATAATATTAGCTTATTAGTGAAGGGAAGGTGGTTGTACCCACTGTCATTTATAATATGATTTTTCCTTTTATTTTCTAGGTATTGTAACAATGCTGATGGTTTTGATATTAATCATTTGTCTGCTTGTGTTAGCCAAAGTACTGCATCTTAGGACACGAGGTTTATAAAATAAACTCTTTAAACTTTACGGTGTCTTCGTTTGCTCTTGTTGTGGACTGATATGAGAATAATTACGAACAGGTATTTCTGATTCCCACCATTCCTGAAAGTACCCTAAGTCGCTTGTTCTGGGTTGTCTATTCATTGGGACCTCCGTGATGATACGGATAACGAATGGGACAATGATGCTGGCCGGATAAGGGGTTCTGGGTTCTGAGGTGAGTTTCTGGTACACCACAATTTACTGAGGTCCTGGTTTCCTGCGCATAGTTCTGTGTATGAGCAGAATCCCTGCAACAGCACCACTAGCACGCATCGCCCGAAAGCACGACCTTCACATAATCTCCTATGCCGACGACACGCAGCTGATCCTCTCCCTCACCAAGGACCCTCTCACCGCCAAATCCAACCTCCACCAGGGAATGAAGGCAGTCGCCGACTGGATGAAGGAAAGCCGACTTAAGCTGAACTCAGACAACACGGAGATCCTCATCCTCGGGTCCAACCCCTCAGCATGGGACGACTCATGGTGGCCCGCATCACTGGGGAACCCCCGGCCCCCACCGACCACGCACACAACCTGGGAGTCATCCTCGACTCAAAACTCACCATGACCAAACAGGTCAACGCAGTCTCCTCCACCTGCTTCAACACCCTCCGCATGCTCCGCAAGATCTACAGATGGATCCCGACAAACACGAGGAAAACAGTCACCCAGGCACTAGTCAGCAGCAGACTCGACTACGGAAATGCCCTCTACGCCGGAGCCTCGTCCAAGCTCATCAACAGACTGCAAAGAATCCAGAACGCCTCTGCATGCCTGATCCTCGACGTCCCACGCCGTGACCACATCACCCCCCACCTGGGGAACCTGCACTGGCTCCCCGTCAACAGGAGAATCTCCTTCAAGCTCCTGATCCACGCACACAAGGCACTCCACAAGACCGGACCAGCCTATCTCAACAGTAGACTCTCCATCTACGTACCCAACAGGAAACTCCGCTCTGCTGACCACGCCCTGGCCACTGTCCCGCGCATCCGTAGAACCACTTCCGGAGGCAGGTCCTTCTCCCACTGCGCCGCCAAGACCAGGAACACCCTCCCCCTCTACCTACGACAAACCGAAGACCTGCTGACTTTCAGGAGACTACTCAAGACCTGGCTCTTCGACCAGTAGCAGCAGCACCCTCCCCCCAGCGCCTTGAAACCCTTACGGGTAAGTAGTGCGCTTTACAAATTAAATGATTGATTGATTGTTGTATTCCACCAGCTAGTGCGTATGCTATGACACTCTCTAGCCCATGTGCACTGTAACACCACCCCGTAAATATGTCATGCCACACTTGCCTTCGCACGGTTTATATTGCCCCATCTAACGTGCCTTCCTCGATGCTTATGTTATAACGCACAGCGCTATGCCATACATATTACAATCTGGGATCCAAATCTTTGTCACAGTGCATATGCAACGTTACACTCCCCAGCACATATTTTATATTACAACTTTAGAGACTAGTTAGGTTACACAACACTGCCTTGTGCATATTACACTCCAAGGCGCATATCGCATAGCACGCGCTAGTGCCTGTGCTATCTCGTGCTCTCCAAGGAATCTGTCATTGTGCACAATGTATTGCATATTATATTTCACGCCCCGGTTCATCTTATATCACACTTTTTGGTGCATAGTTTATACCATACACTATATCTAGTTTTCATTTTCAATCGTGCTCTCAGGACTATGTTCTATATAACACTGCGTTCACCTACCCTTTTCACGGGCATTACATTTTGTGATGGGGTGTGGAGGGTCAGGGGGTGTTTCTGCCAAGTGAGCCTGGAGTCACAGTCACAAATGTCCTCTTCTTCCTGAATAAAAGTGAGATTATGCTGCATACTTGTTCATATTTTAAGTAGTTCGCACAGACTCACATTTTAAAAACAATAAAGTTCCTAATACCCACCTTCTATGAACAGTTAGCTTGCTGCCCCATCCACCTCCTCCCTATCCTCTGTTGTCTGAATCCATGGACTAGCCTCCTCCCTCCTGCCATGCATGGTCTGATGTGCTGCCACTGCCCTCCATTTAGCATGATGTACCAGTCCACTCCTCCTACCCTCCATTGCCCAATTCTATGGCCCATCATTGACCTCCTGCTTAGCCTCTGTGCTTAGCTTGCTGCCCCTATTCTCCTTCCCCCTGCCCTCTGATGTCTTTGTGTATGCCCCTGCTCCATCCTTTTTGCCCACCATGTTCCATGGACCTGCCACTCCTATCTACTCTGAGTGTTCTATTGAGCTGACACTCCCTCCCACCTGCCTAGCATTGTCAGATGAATGTAACCTGTCCCTGCCACCTCCACCCTGCCTGTCCACATGCCATGCCCCTATCCCCTTCCTCCTGTCCTCCATGGTCCATTTTACTGTCACACCCTTCTGCCCTCCCTGGTCTGTTGTGCTGCAACTGCTCCTCCTGTCTGCCCCGCGTGGTCTGTTGTGAGGCCCCTTCCCCTGAACTCTCTTGTCTGTGCCCAGGTCCTGACCCTTCCTTCTATCCTCCATGGTCCTTTGTGCATGCCCCTGCACCCTCCTTCTTGCCCATCATAGCCATTGTGCTGCCACTAACCCTCCTGCTTGCCATGCATGGTCTTCTGTGCTGCCATGGCCCCTCCCACCTTCCCTGTGTGGTCAGCTAGCTGCCCCTGACCCCCTCCCACCTTCCCTCCATGGTCTGTGGGTATGCCATCATAGTCTCACTGTTGCTCTCCATGGTGTGTCTTGTTTCTAGTGCCCATCCTGCCTGATCTCCATGGTCATCTTGCTGCTCCTGCCCTGCCCCCTTGCCCCCAGCCCTCTGTTTCTATGTGCAGACCCCTATTCCCTCCCTCCTGGCTTGTCTGTTCCATTGTAATGCCCCTGATCCGTCCCTCCTGCCCTTTATGGTCTGTTATGCTGCAGCTTTCTCTCCTGTCTGACCATTATGGTCAGCTAGCTACCATTGCCTCTTTCCCCTCTGTTCTCTGTTGTCAATGTGCATGGTCCTGTCCCCTCCCTATTGCTTTCTATGGATTGTTGTGCTGTACTCCCGTCCCGCATGCCCTGTGTGGTGTATTGTGTTGCTGCATACCCTGATGCCTGCCCTGTAGGGTCAGTTTGGTGCACCTCTCCATGTCCCTCCTGTCCTCTGTTATCCGAGTCCATGCCCCTACCCCAATTTTACCTGCCTTCCATGATCCACTGTACCATACTTGGGAACATTTTGAACTTGGTAAGAGGGAGATTTTGAAAAACAACTGAGGTATTGATTTTCCCCTTTGAGTTACATTGAAAAAGAGGAGATTGTAGACAGGAGACAGATCAAATAAAGCCCATTTGAGCTTAAAAACATTGGACGTTTCCTGGCTGAATCGGGTCTGTTGGCATGTATGGTTGTACTACCACTGCCTCTTCCTTCTGCCCACAATGGTCTATTATATTGCCACAGGCTCTCTTGCCAGTCCTGTATTGTTGGTTTGTTTCCCCTGCCCCCCTTTCCACTGCCCTCCATAGTCTGTTGTGCTGCCACTGCCCTTCCTGCCTGCCCAGTGTGGTCAAATTGTTGCCTCTGCACTCTCCTACCTGCCTTCAATTTTTAGAGTCCGTGCCCCTGGCCTCTGCCTCTCAACAGTATCCTAATGAACAACTAGATTGCTAACATTCTATATTTATTACAAAAGTGTGGAACGCCTGACGTCATCTTGGTGCAATCAAAACTGTAATACCTAGAGCATTTCCTTTAAAAATTACATATCTGAGAGGGTCTTATTTGCATCAAAATGATGGTTAGTACTCTAAAAAACTAAAATGAGGACATATTTTCTGAGTTTTCAAAAAGCAACAAAGCACTTTTAAATTATTTGTAATCTTTATGTTTTTTTATCCAGTTTACCACTTGATTAAATGTTGTACTTAGGGGAGAGGATGTGGTGTTACTTCCAGAGCTGCAGACTTTGCAACTGGGGAACCAGGTTGGAGTTTCTGCTTCAGCTCAATATTCTGTGATTCTGGTCAAATCACTTAATCTCCCCATGTCTACAACCAAAATGAATTAGATCTTGTGAGATGTAACCAATGCTCGTGTAAAGCACTCCAATACCTGCCAAGTCTGCATTATGTAAAACTGCAAAAACACAAAAAATAAGTGTTTTGCACACTTCTGTCATTGGGCTATGTGTGGGCTACATCTGGGTGATATTTGTGCTGCATTTGGGCTCTTTTGTCTCTGGTGGCCGTCTTGGGAGATTTATTTGTTATGAAGTTTCCTAATTCCCTCATTTACTGCAGACCTCAGTAGGAAATGCTTTCAGTTTTTTACTTTGATTCCATCAAGAAGGCATTCAGATATGTCACACATTTGCCATAAATTCTGAATGTTAGCACTCTAGTTGCTCTTTAGATCACTGTAGTAAAGCTACTGCTCACCAGGGAAGTCTGCTGCTGGTATTAAAAGGGCATGTTTCAGTCTGCATGTCAGAATTTTTTTATGAAATAGAAGAGGATTTGAGAAGTGACTCAAAATGTGCCCTAATTTTTATTTGTTTAGCACTAATCATAATTTCTATGGCAAAATGAACCCCTTAATTTTGTTCCTTTTAAATTAAACTACTAACACCTCCTCGGGGCACTACGTTTTTTAATTTGTGGGTCCGTTATGGACCCCCCAGCCCCGGGGACCACCACCCCCCGGGGCTTTGACAAAGGTGGGAGGGGGCCGCGTGTCCCCCCTCCTGGAGCCCTCGATGGCCTTGGGGACCGCCACCACCCAGGGGCCGGCTCCTGCAGTGTCCTGTGTTTGCAATGGCAGGGCGGGAGCCTCGCGGCTCCCACCCTGCCATTGGAAAATGCTTTGCTTCATTGAAGCAAGAGCAGGGAAACCTGCTCTCGCTTCAATGAAGCAAAGCAGATTGCTTTTCCTTATGGGGAGCAGCATGTTAGCAAGGTACCTCCAGTAAGTGCCACAGGGCTGCGTTGCAGAGAGGTGCTCCAGGCCTCGCCTCTTGTTACACCTCTCTTCAATGCAGCCTTGTGGCGTTTACTGGAAGTACCTGGTGGGCTAGGGAGCTGCGTTGCAGAGAGGTGTTCAGAGGCTACGCCCCTTTTTACACCTGTCTGCAATGCAGATCTGTGGTGCTTACTGGAGGTACCTAGTGGGCTAGTTTGACCCTAGGGACCCTCAGGATTCAAGGGGACTTAATCTCCCAACTTAAAACGCGCCATGGGGCGCGTTTAAACACTGGTGAAGGGTGGGACGGGGCCTGAGGTGACGTGTGCAAACTCACCCTGCGGCGCGTTTTAAGTTGGGGAAAAAATTTCTCTTCAATATTGAGGGACCCTAGGGGCCAAGTAGCCCACCAGGTGCTTCCAGGAAGTGCCACTGCGCTGCGTTGCAGAGAGGTGGTGCAGGCCGTGCGCCTTTTTACATCTCTCTGCTACGCAGCTCTGTTGCGCTTACTGGATGTACCTAATGGGCTAATTAGACTCTACGGACCCTCAGGATTGAAGGGGAATTATTTCCCTAACTTAAAAGGCGCCACAGGGCGTGTTTGCACAGTGGTGAAGGGAGGGGATGATGTAGGAAAGTGGCTCTATATATACTGGACCGAAGCAAAATCAGCCGAACTACGAATTCCGATTTACTCACCTATTATCAGGAGAGACCTCAGTGCTGCATCTTTGAGCTCAGTACTGATCCTGAAAAGTAATTCTAACCGTACATACCAGTAACTTGAATTTCCTTCCATAGGCTAACATTGACTGGTTTCACTTGGAAATTCTTCTAAGTGTGGAGTTTTGGAATTTTAAAATATTCATCTAAAATCAGCCGAACTACGAATTCCCATTTACTCACCTGTTATCAGGAGAGACCTCAGTGATGCATCTTTGGCCCAGTATTGATCCTGAAAAGTAATTCTAACCGTACTTACCAGTAACTTGAATTTCCTTCCATAGGCTAACATTGACTGGTTTCACTTGGAAATTCTTCAAAGTGTGGAATTTTGGATCTTACAAATATACCTCTAAAATCAGCCGAACTACGAATTCCGATTTACTCACATGTCATCAGGACAGACCTCAGTGCTGCATCTTTGAGCCCAGTACTGATCCTGAAAAGTAATTCTAACCGCACTTACCAGTAAATTGAATTTCCTTCCATAGAATATCATTGCCTCCCACCCCTGTTCCTGTTTAATAGTTTAATAGTACTCCCGTTAGTCACTGAGCTGAAGAGCTGGCGGATGAAGCACCAGCATGCCTGTGAGAGGTACCTGACCTGAGAAAGAAGTTGGCAGAGTTCTCAGCAAACCCCACATTTGAAAGACTGTCATCTCTACTGATGACGGTTAAAGAACCAGAAATACGTGTCTAGAGATCAGCACTATCTGCGCCAACTGTGGCGAAACACTTGAACACTCTTGAAGCAAGCAAGTAACTGAACTGCATTTACGACAATGCCAGGGGTGAACCTTGCTGGGAGGTGAAGTGGTGTGCTCCCACCCCTGCTCCTGTTTAAAAGTAATCCCGTGAGTCATTGAGCTGACGAGCTGGTGGATAAAGCACCCGCGTCCCTGTGAGAGGTACCTGACCTGAGAAAGATGTTGGCAGCCTACTCAGCAAACACCACATTTCAAAGATTGTAATCTCTACTGATGACGGCTAAAGAACCAGAAACACGTGTCTAGAGATCAGCACTATCTGCGCCAACTGTGGCGAAACACGCAAATTCTCTTGAAGCAAGCAAATAACCGAAACTGAATTTACCACAATGCCAGGGCGAACCTTGCTGGGAGGTGAAGCGGTGTGCTCCCACCCCTGTTCCCGTTTAATAGTACTCCCGTGAGTCATTGAGCTGACGAGCTCGTGGATGAAGCACCTGCATGCCTGTGAGAGGTACCTGACCTGAGAAAGATGTTTGCATCCTACTCAGCAAACCTCAAATTTCAAAGACTGTAATCTCTACTGATGACGGTAAAAGAACCAGTAACACATGTCTAGGGATCAGCACTATCTGCGCCAACTGTGGCAAAACACTCAACCACTCTTGAAGCAAGCAAGTAACCGAAACTGCATTTACCACAATGCCAGAGGCAAACCTTGCTGGGAGGTGAAGCGGTGTGCTCCCACCCCTGCTCCTGTTTAAAAGTACTCCCATGAGTCATTGAACTGACGAGCTCGTGGATGAAGCACCCGCATGCCTGTGAGAGGTACCTGACCTGAGAAAGATGTTGGCAGTCTACTCAGCAAACCCCAAATTGTAAAGACTGTAATCTAATCTAAACTGATGACGGTTAAAGAACCAGAAACACGTGTCTAGAGATCAGCACCATCTGCGCCAACTGTGGCGAAACACTTGAACACCCTTGAAGCAAGTAACTAAAAACTGCATTTACCACAATGCCAGGGGCAAACCTTGCTGGGAGGTGAAGCGGTGTCCTCCCACCCCTGTTCCTGCTTAATAGTACTCCTGTGAATCAGTGAGCTGACGAGCTCGTGGATGAAGCATCCGCATGCCTGTGAGAGGTACCTGACCTGAGAAAGATGTTGGCAGCCTACTCAGACAACCTCACATTTGAAAGACTGTAGTCTGTACTGATGACGGTTAAAGAACCAGAAACATGTGTCTAGAGATTAGCACTATCTGTGCCAATTGTGGCGAAACACTAGAACACCGTTGAAGCAAGCAAGTAACCGAAACTGCATTTACCACAATGCCCGCATGACTGTGAGAGGTACCTGACCTGAGAAAAATGATGGCAGCCTACTCAGCAAACCTCACATTTGGAAGACTGTAATCTCTACTGATGACGGGTAAAGAACCAGAAACACGTGTCTAGAGATCAACACTATCTGCGCCAACTGTGGCGAAACACTCGAACACTCTTGAAGCAAGCAAGTTACTGAAACTGCATATACCACAATGCCAGGGGCGAACCTTGCTGGGAGGTGAAGCGGTGTGCTCCCACCCCGTTCCTGTTCAATAGTACTCCCCTGAGTCATTGAGCTGATGAGCTCGTGGATGAAGCACCGGCATGCCTGTGAGAGGTACCTGACCTGAGAAAGATGTTGGCAGCCTACTCAGCAAACCCCAAATTTCAAAGACTGTAACCTCTACTGATGACGGTTAAAGAACCAGAAACACGTGTCTAGAGATCGTCACCATCTGCGTCAACTGTGGCGAAACACTCGAACACTCTTGAAGCAAGCAAGTAACTGAAACTGCATTTACCACAATGCCAGGGGTGAACCTTGCTGGGAGCTGAAGCGGTGTGCTCCCACCCCTGTTCCTGTTTAATAGTACTCCCATGAGTCATTGAGCTGACGAGCTCGTGGATGAAGCACCCGCATGCCTGTGAGAGGTACCTGACCTGAGAAAGATGTTGGCAGCCTACTCAGCAAACCCCAAATTTCAAAGACTGTAATCTCTACTGATGACGGTAAAAGAACCAGTAACACTTGTCTAGGGATCAGCACTATCTGCGCCAACTGTGGCAAAACACTCGAACACTCTTGAAGCAAGCAAGTAACCGAAACTGCATTTACCACAATGCCAGGGCAAACCTTGCTGGGAGGTGAAGCGGTGTGCCCCCACCCCTGCTCCTGTTTAAAAGTACTCCCATGAGTCATTGAACTGACGAGCTCGTGGATGAAGCACCCGCATGCCTGTGAGAGGTACCTGACCTGAGAAAGATGTTGGCAGCCTACTCAGCAAACCCCAAATTGTAAAGAATGTAATCTACACTGATGACGGTTAAAGAACCAGAAACACGTGTCTAGGTATCAGCACCATCTGCGCCAACTGTGGCGAAACACTTAAACACTCTTGAAGCAAGCAAGTAACTAAAAACTGCATTTACCACATTGCCAGGGGAGAACATTGCTGGGAGGTGAAGCGGTGTGCTCCCACTCCTGTTCCTGCTTAATAGTACTCCTGTGAATCAGTGAGCTGACGAGCTCGTGGATGAAGCATCCGCATGCCTGTGAGAGGTACCTGACCTGAGAAAGATGTTGGCAGCCTACTCAGCAAACCTCACATTTGAAAGACTGTAATCTCTACTGATGACCGTTAAAGAACCAGAAACTCGTGTCTAGAGATTAGCACTGTCTGTGCCAACTGTGGCGAAACACTAGAACACCATTGAAGCAAGCAAGTAACCGAAACTGCATTTACCACAATGCCGGGGGTGATCCTTTCTGGGAGATGAAGCGGTGTGCTCTCACCCGTGTTCCTGTTTAATAGTACTCCTGTGAGTCATTGAGCTGACGAGCTCGTGGATGAAGCACCTGCAAGCCTTTGAGAGGTACCTGACCTGAGAAAGATGTTGGCAGCCTACTCAGCAAACCCTAAATTTCAAAGACAGTAATCTCAACTGATGATGGTTAAAAAATCAGAAACACGTGTCTATAGATCAGCACTATCTGTGCCAACTGTGGCAAAACACTTGTACACTCTTGAAGCAAGCAAGTAACTGAAACTGCATTTACCACAATGCCAGGGGCGAACCTTGCTGGGAGGTGAAGCGGTGTGCACCCACCCTGTTCCTGCTTAATAGTACTCCTGTGAATCATTGAGCTGAGGAGCTCGTGGATGAAGCACCCGCATGCCTGTGAGAGGTACCTGACCTGAGAAAAATGATGGCAGCCTACTCAGCAAACCTCACATTTGAAAGACTGTAATATCTACTTATGACGGGTAAAGAACCAGAAACACGTGTCTAGAGATCAACACTATCTGCGCCAACTGTGGCGAAACACTCGAACACTCTTGAAGCAAGCAAGTAACTGAAACTGCATTTACCACAATGCCAGGGGTGAACCTTGCTGGGAGCTGAAGCGGTGTGCTCCCACCCCTGTTCCTGTTTAATATTACTCCCATGAGTCATTGAGCTGACGAGCTCGTGGATGAAGCACCCGCATGCCTGTGAGAGGTACCTGACCTGAGAAAGATGTTGGCAGCCTACTCAGCAAACCCCAAATTTCAAAGACTGTAATCTCTACTGATGATGTTTAAAGAACCAGAAACACCTGTCTAGAGATCAGCACTATCTGCGCCAACTGTGGCGAAACACTCGAACACTCTTGAAGCAAGCAAGTAACCAAAACTGCAGTTACCACAATTCCAAGTGCGAACCTTGCTGGGAGGTGAAGCGGTGTGCTCCCAGCCCGTTCCTGTTTAAAAGTACTCCCGTGAGTCATTGAACTGACGAGCTCGTGGATGAAGCACCTGCATGCCTGTGAGAGGTACCTGACCTGAGAAAGATGTTGGCAGCCTACTCAGCAAACCCCAAATTTGAAAGACTGTCATCTCTACTGATGACGGTTAAAGAACCAGAAACACATGTCTAGAGATCAGCACTATCTGCGCCTACTGTGACGAAACACTCGAACACTCTTGAAGCAAGCAATTAACTGAAATTGCATTTACCACAATGCCAGGGGCGAACCTTGCTGGGAGGTGAAGCGGTGTGCTCCCACCCCTGTTCCTGTTTAATAGTACTCTCGTAAGTCATTGAGCTGACGAGCTAGTGGATGAAGCACCCGCATGCCTGTGAGAGGTATCTGACCTGAGAAAGATGTTGGCACCCTACTCAGCAAACGCCAAGTTTGAAAGACTGTAATCTCTACTTATAACTTTTAAAGAACCAGAAACACGTGTCTAGAGATCAGCACCATCTGCGCCAACTGTGGCGAAACACTTGAACACCCTTGAAGCAAGCAAGTAACTAAAAACTGCATTTACCACAATGCCAGGGGCAAACCTTGCTGGGAGGTGAAGCGGTGTCCTCCCACCCCTGTTCCTGCTTAATAGTACTCCTGTGAATCAGTGAGCTGACGAGCTCGTGGATGAAGCATCCGCATGCCTGTGAGAGGTACCTGACCTGAGAAAGATGTTGGCAGCCTACTCAGCAAACCTCACATTTGAAAGACTGTAGTCTGTACTGATGACGGTTAAAGAACCAGAAACACGTGTCTAGAGATTAGCACTATCTGTGCCAACTGTGGCGAAACACAAGAACACCGTTGAAGCAAGCAAGTAACCGAAACTGCATTTACCACAATGCCCGCATGACTGTGAGAGGTACCTGACCTGAGAAAAATGATGGCAGCCTACTCAGCAAACCTCACATTTGGAAGACTGTAATCTCTACTTATGACGGGTAAAGAACCAGAAACACGTGTCTAGAGATCAACACTATCTGCGCCAACTGTGGCGAAGCACTCGAACACTCTTGAAGCAAGCAAGTTACTGAAACTGCATATACCACAATGCCAGGGGTGAACCTTGCTGGGAGCTGAAGCGGTGTGCTCCCACCCCTGTTCCTGTTTAATAGTACTCCCATGAGTCATTGAGCTGACGAGCTCGTGGATGAAGCACCCGCATGCCTGTGAGAGGTACCTGACCTGAGAAAGATGTTGGCAGCCTACTCAGCAAACCCCAAATTTCAAAGACTGTAATCTCTACTGATGACGTTTAAAGAACCAGAAACACCTGTCTAGAGATCAGCACTATCTGCGCCAACTGTGGCGAAACACTCAAACACTCTTGAAGCAAGGAAGTAACCAAAACTGCAGTTACCACAATGCCAGGGGCGAACCTTGCTGGGAGGTGAAGCGGTGTGCTCCCACCCCGTTCCTGTTCAATAGTACTCCCCTGAGTCATTGAGCTGATGAGCTCGTGGATGAAGCACCGGCATGCCTGTGAGAGGTATCTGACCTGAGAAAGATGTTGACAGCCTACTCATCAAACCCCAAATTTCAAAGACTGTAATCTCTACTGATGACGGTAAAAGAACCAGTAACACTTGTCTAGGGATCAGCACTATCTGCGCCAACTGTGGCAAAACACTCGAACACTCTTGAAGCAAGCAAGTAACCGAAACTGCATTTACCACAATGCCAGGGCAAACCTTGCTGGGAGGTGAAGCGGTGTGCCCCCACCCTGCTCCTGTTTAAAAGTACTCCCATGAGTCATTGAACTGACGAGCTCGTGGATGAAGCACCCGCATGCCTGTGAGAGGTACCTGACCTGAGAAAGATGTTGGCAGCCTACTCAGCAAACCCCAAATTGTAAAGAATGTGATCTACATGGATGACGGTTAAAGAACCAGAAACACGTGTCTAGAGATCAGCACCATCTGCGCCAACTGTGGCGAAACACTTGAACACTCTTGAAGCAAGCAAGTAACTAAAAACTGCATTTACCACATTGCCAGGGGAGAACATTGCTGGGAGGTGAAGCGGTGTGCTCCCACTCCTGTTCCTGCTTAATAGTACTCCTGTGAATCAGTGAGCTGACGAGCTCGTGGATGAAGCATCAGCATGCCTGTACCTGACCTGAGAAAGATGTTGGCAGCCTACTCAGCAAACCTCACATTTGAAAGACTGTAATCTCTACTGATGACCGTTAAAGAACCAGAAACTCGTGTCTAGAGATTAGCACTGTCTGTGCCAACTGTGGCGAAACACTAGAACACCATTGAAGCAAGCAAGTAACTGAAACTGCATTTACCACAATGCCGGGGCTGATCCTTTCTGGGAGATGAAGCGGTGTGCTCTCACCCGTGTTCCTGTTTAATAGTACTCCTGTGAGTCATTGAGCTGACGAGCTCGTGGATGAAGCACCTGCATGCCTTTGAGAAGTACCTGACCTGAGAAAGATGTTGGCAGCCTACTCAGCAAACCCTAAATTTCAAAGACAGTAATCTCAACTGATGATGGTTAAAAAATCAGAAACACGTGTCTATAGATCAGCACTATCTGTGCCAACTGTGGCAAAACACTTGTACACTCTTGAAGCAAGCAAGTAACTGAAACTGCATTTACCACAATGCCAGGGGCGAACCTTGCTGGGAGGTGAAGCGGTGTTCACCCACCCTGTTCCTGCTTAATAGTACTCCTGTGAATGATTGAGCTGAGGAGCTCGTGGATGAAGCACCCGCATGCCTGTGAGAGGTACCTGACCTGAGAAAAATGATGGCAGCCTACTCAGCAAACCTCACATTTGAAAGACTGTAATCTCTACTTATGACGGGTAAAGAACCAGAAACATGTGTCTAGAGATCAACACTATCTGCGCCAACTGTGGCGAAAACTCGAACACTCTTGAAGCAAGCAAGTAACTGAAACTGCATTTACCACAATGCCAGGGGTGAACCTTGCTGGGAGCTGAAGCGGTGTGCTCCCACCCCTGTTCCTGTTTAATATTACTCCCATGAGTCATTGAGCTGACGAGCTCGTGGATGAAGCACCCGCATGCCTGTGAGAGGTACCTGACCTGAGAAAGATGTTGGCAGCCTACTCAGCAAACCCCAAATTTCAAAGACTGTAATCTCTACTGATGACGGTTAAAGAACCAAAAACACATGTCTAGAGATCAGCACTATCTACGTCAACTGTGAAACACTCAAACACTCTTGAAGCAAGCAAGTAACCAAAACTGCAGTTACCACAATTCCAGGGGCGAACCTTGCTGGGAGGTGAAGCGGTGTGCTCCCAGCCCGTTCCTGTTTAAAAGTACTCCCGTGAGTCATTGAACTGACGAGCTCGTGGATGAAGCACCTGCATGCCTGTGAGAGGTACCTGACCTGAGAAAGATGTTGGCAGCCTACTCAGCAAACCCCAAATTTGAAAGACTGTCATCTCTACTGATGACGGTTAAAGAACCAGAAACACATGTCTAGAGATCAGCACTATCTGCGCCAACTGTGACGAAACACTCGAACACTCTTGAAGCAAGCAATTAACTGAAATTGCATTTACCACAATGCCAGGGGCGAACCTTGCTGGGAGGTGAAGCGGTGTGCTCCCACCCCTGTTCCTGTTTAATAGTACTCTCGTGAGTCATTGAGCTGACGAGCTAGTGGATGAAGCTCCCGCATGCCTGTGAGAGGTATCTGACCTGAGAAAGATGTTGGCACCCTACTCAGCAAACCCCAAGTTTGAAAGACTGTAATCTCTACTGATAACTTTTAAAGAACCAGAAACACATGTCTAGAGATCAGCACCATCTGCGCCAACTGTGGCGAAACACTTGAACACCCTTGAAGCAAGCAAGTAACTAAAAACTGCATTTACCACAATGCCAGGGGCAAACCTTGCTGGGAGGTGAAGCGGTGTCCTCCCACCCCTGTTCCTGCTTAATAGTACTCCGGTGAATCAGTGAGCTGACGAGCTCGTGGATGAAGCATCCGCATGCCTGTGAGAGGTACCTGACCTGAGAAAGATGTTGGCAGCCTACTCAGCAAACCTCACATTTGAAAGACTGTAGTCTGTACTGATGACGGTTAAAGAACCAGAAACACGTGTCTAGAGATTAGCACTATCTGTGCCAACTGTGGCGAAACACAAGACCACCGTTGAAGCAAGCAAGTAACCGAAACTGCATTTACCACAATGCTTGCATGACTGTGAGAGGTACCTGACCTGAGAAAAATGATGGCAGCCTACTCAGCAAACCTCACATTTGGAAGACTGTAATCTCTACTTATGACAGGTAAAGAACCAGAAACACGTGTCTAGAGATCAACACTATCTGCGACAACTGTGGCGAAACACTCGAACACTCTTGAAGCAAGGAAGTTACTGAAACTGCATATACCACAATGCCAGGGGTGAACCTTGCTGGGAGCTGAAGCGGTGTGCTCCCACCCCTGTTCCTGTTTAATAGTACTCCCATGAGTCATTGAGCTGACGAGCTCGTGGATGAAGCACCCGCATGCCTGTGAGAGGTACCTGACCTGAGAAAGATGTTGGCAGCCTACTCAGCAAACCCCAAATTTCAAAGACTGTAATCTCTACTGATGACGTTTAAAGAACCAGAAACACCTGTCTAGAGATCAGCACTATCTGCGCCAACTGTGGCGAAACACTCAAACACTCTTGAAGCAAGGAAGTAACCAAAACTGCAGTTACCACAATGCCAGGGGCGAACCTTGCTGGGAGGTGAAGCGGTGTGCTCCCACCCCGTTCCTGTTCAATAGTACTCCCCCGAGTCATTGAGCTGATGAGCTTGTGGCTGAAGCACCGGTATGCATGTGAGTGGTACCTGACCTGACAAAGATGTTGGCAGCCTACTCAGCAAACTCCAAATTTCAAAGACTGTAATCTCTACAGAGGACGGTTATCGAACCAGAAACACCTGTCTAGAGATCACCACTATCTGCGCCAACTGTGACGGAACACTCGAACACTCTTGAAGCAAGCAATTAACTGAAACTGCATTTACCACAATGCAAGGGGCGAACCTTGCTGGGAGGTGAAGCGGTGTGCTCCCAACCCTGTTCCTGTTTAATAGTACTCCCATGAGTCATTGAGCTGATGAGCTCATGGATGAAGCACCCGCATGCATGTGAGAGGTATCTGACCTGAGAAAGATGTTGGCAGCCTACTCAGCAAACCCCAAGTTTGAAAGACTGTAATCTCTACTGATAACTTTTAAAGAACCAGAAACACGTGTCTAGAGATCAGCACTATCTGCGCCAACTATGGCGAAACACTCGAACACTCTTGAAGCAAGCAAGTAACTGAAATTGCATTTACCACAATGCCAGGGGTGAACCTTGCTGAGAGCTGAAGCGGTGTGCTCCCACCCCTGTTCCTGTTTAATAGTACTCCCGTGAGTCATTGAGCTGGCGAGCTCGTGGATGAAGCACCCGCATGCCTGTGAGAGGTACCTGACCTGAGAAAGATGTTGGCAGCCTACTCAGCAAACCCCAAATTTCAAAGACTTTAATCTCTACTGATGACGGTTAAAGAACCAGAAACATGTGTCTAGAGAACAGCACTATCTGCGCCAACTGTGATGAAATACTCGAACACTCTTGAAGCAAGCAAGTGACTGAAACTGCATTTACCACAATGCCAGGGGCGAACCTTGCTGGGAGGTGAAGCGGTGTGCTCCCACCCCTGTTTCTTTTTAATAGTACTCCCCTGAGTCATTGAGCTGACGAGCTCGTGGATGAAGCACCCACATGCCTTTGAGAGGTACCTGACCTGAGAAAGATGTTGGCAGCCTGCTCAGCAAACCCCAAATTTCAAAGACTCTAACCTCTACTGATGACGGTTAAAGAACCAGAAACACGTGTCTAGAGATCAGCACCATCTAGGCCAACAGTGGGGAAACACTCAAACTCTCTTGAAGCAAGCAAGTAACTGAAACTGCATTTATTACAATGCCAGGGGCGAACCTTGCTGGGAGGTGAAGCAGTGTGCTACCACCCCTGTTCCTGTTTAATAGTACTCCCGTGAATCATTGAGCTGATGAGCACGTGGATGAAGCACCCCCATGCCTGTGAGAGGTACCTGACCTGAGAAAGATGTTGGCAGCCTATTCAGCAAACCCCACATTTGAAAGACTGTAATCTGTACTGATGACAGTTAAAGAACCAGAAAAACATGTCTAGAGATCACCACTATCTGCGCCAACTGTGGCGAAACACTCGAACACTCTTGAAGCAAGCAAGTAGCTGAAACTGCATTTACCACACTGCCAGGGGCGAACCTTGGTGGGAGGTGAAGCGGTGTGCTCCCAACCCTGTTCCTGTTCAATAGTACTCCCCTGAGACATTGAGCTGATGAGCTCGTGGATGAAGCACCCGCAGGCCTCTGTGAGGTTTCTGACCTGAGAAAGATGTTGACAGCCTACTCATCAAACCCCAAATTTCAAAGACTGTAATCTCTACTGATGACGGTAAAAGAACCAGTAACACTTGTCTAGGGATCAGCACTATCTGCGCCAACTGTGGCAAAACACTCGAACACTCTTGAAGCAAGCAAGTAACCGAAACTGCATTTACCACAATGCCAGGGCAAACCTTGCTGGGAGGTGAAGCGGTGTGCCCCCACCCTGCTCCTGTTTAAAAGTACTCCCATGAGTCATTGAACTGACGAGCTCGTGGATGAAGCACCCGCATGCCTGTGAGAGGTACCTGACTTGAGAAAGATGTTGGCAGCCTACTCAGCAAACCCCAAATTGTAAAGAATGTAATCTACACTGATGACGGTTAAAGAACCAGAAACACGTGTCTAGAGATCAGCACCATCTGCGCCAACTGTGGCGAAACACTTGAACACTCTTGAAGCAAGCAAGCAAGTAACTAAAAACTGCATTTACCACATTGCCAGGGGAGAACATTGCTGGGAGGTGAAGCGGTGTGCTCCCACTCCTGTTCCTGCTTAATAGTACTCCTGTGAATCAGTGAGCTGACGAGCTCGTGGATGAAGCATCCGCATGCCTGTGAGAGGTACCTGACCTGAGAAAGATGTTGGCAGCCTACTCAGCAAACCTCACATTTGAAAGACTGTAATCTCTACTGATGACCGTTAAAGAACCAGAAACTCGTGTCTAGAGATTAGCACTATCTGTGCCAACTGTGGCAAAACACTAGAACACCATTGAAGCAAGCAAGTAACCGAAACTGCATTTACCACAATGCCGGGGGTGATCCTTTCTGGGAGATGAAGCGGTGTGCTCTCACCCGTGTTCCTGTTTAATAGTACTCCTGTGAGTCATTGAGCTGACGAGCTTGTGGATGAAGCACCTGCATGCCTTTGAGAGGTACCTGACCTGAGAAAGATGTTGGCAGCCTACTCAGCAAACCTTAAATTTCAAAGACAGTAATCTCAACTGATGATGGTTAAAAAATCAGAAACACGTGTCTATAGATCAGCACTATCTGTGCCAACTGTGGCAAAACACTTGTACACTCTTGAAGCAAGCAAGTAACTGAAACTGCATTTACCACAATGCCAGAGGCGAACCTTGCTGGGAGGTGAAGCGGTGTGCACCCACCCTGTTCCTGCTTAATAGTACTCCTGTGAATCATTGAGCTGAGGAGCTCGTGGATGAAGCACCCGCATGCCTGTGAGAGGTACCTGACCTGAGAAAAATGATGGCAGCCTACTCAGCAAACCTCACATTTGAAGGACTGTAATCTCTACTTACGACGGGTAAAGAACCAGAAACATGTGTCTAGCGATCAACACTATCTGCGCCAACTGTGGCGAAACACTCGAACACTCTTGAAGCAAGCAAGTAACTGAAACTGCATTTACCACAATGCCAGGGGTGAACCTTGCTGGGAGCTGAAGCGGTGTGCTCCCACCCCTATTCCTGTTTAATATTACTCCCATGAGTCATTGAGCTGACGAGCTCGTGGATGAAGCACCCGCATGCCTGTGAGAGGTACCTGACCTGAGAAAGATGTTGGCAGCCTACTCAGCAAACCCCAAATTTCAAAGACTGTAATCTCTACTGATGATGTTTAAAGAACCAGAAACACCTGTCTAGAGATCAGCACTATCTGCGCCAACTGTGGCGAAACACTCAAACACTCTTGAAGCAAGCAAGTAACCAAAACTGCAGTTACCACAATGCCAGGGGCGAACCTTGCTGGGAGGTGAAGCGGTGTGCTCCCAGCCCGTTCCTGTTTAAAAGTACTCCCGTGAGTCATTGATCTGACGAGCTCGTGGATGAAGCACCTGCATGCCTGTGAGAGGTACCTGACATGAGAAAGATGTTGTCAGCCTACTCAGCAAACCCCAAATTTGAAAGACTGTAATCTCTACTGATGACGTTTAAAGAACCAGAAACACGTGTCTAGAGATCAGCACAATCTGCGCCAACTATGGCGAAACACTCGAACACTCTTGAAGCAAGCAAGTAACTGAAACTGCATTTACCACAGTGCCAGGTGCGAACCTTGCTAGTAGCTGAAGCGGTGTGCTCCCACCCCTGTTCCCGTTTAATAGTACTCCCGTGAGTCATTGAGTGGCGAGCTCGTGGATGAAGCACGCGCATGCCTGGGAGAAGTACCTGACCTGAGAAAGATGTTGGCAGCCTACTCAGCAAACCCCAAATTTCAAAGACTGTAATCTCTACTGATGACGGTTAAAGAACCAGAAACACGTGTCTAGAGATCAGCCCTATCTGCGCCAACTGTGACGAAATACTCGAACACTCTTAAAGCAAGCAAGTGACTGAAACTGCATTTACCACAATGCTAGGGGCGAACCTTGCTGGGAGGTGAAGCAGTGTGCTCCCAGCCCGTTCCTGTTTAAAAGTACTCCCGTGAGTCATTGAACTGACGAGCTCGTGGATGAAGCACCTGCATGCCTGTGAGAGGTACCTGACCTGAGAAAGATGTTGGCAGCCTACTCAGCAACCCCAAATTTGAAAGACTGTCATCTCTACTGATGACGGTTAAAGAACCAGAAACACGTGTCTAGAGATCAGCACAATCTGCGCCAACTATGGCGAAACACTCGAACACTCTTGAAGCAAGCAAGTAACTGAAACTGCATTTACCACAGTGCCAGGTGCGAACCTTGCTAGTAGCTGAAGCGGTGTGCTCCCACCCCTGTTCCCGTTTAATAGTACTCCCGTGAGTCATTGAGCTGGCGAGCTCGTGGATGAAGCACCCGCATGCCTGTGAGAAGTACCTGACCTGAGAAAGATGTTGGCAGCCTACTCAGCAAACCCCAAATTTCAAAGACTGTAATCTCTACTGATGACGGTTAAAGAACCAGAAACATGTGTTTAGAGATCAGCACTATCTGCGCCAACTGTGACGAAATACTCGAACACTCTTAAAGCAAGCAAGTGACTGAAACTGCATTTACCACAATGCCAGGGGCCAACCTTGCTGGGAGGTGAAGCGGTGTGCTCCCACCCCTGTTCCTGTTTAATAGTACTCCCGTGAGTCATTGAACTGACGAGCTCGTGGATGAAGCACCCGCATGCCTGTGAGAGGTACATGACCTGAGAAAGATGTTGGCAGCCTATTCAGCAAACCCCACATTTGAAAGACTGTAATCTGCACTGATGACGGTTAAAGAACCAGAAACACAGGTCTAGAGATCACCACTATCTGCGCCAACTGTGGCGAAACACTCAAACACTCTTGAAGCAAGCAAGTAGCTGAAACTGCATTTACCACACTGCCAGGGGTGAACCTTGCTGGGAGGTGAAGCGGTGTGCTCCCACCCCTGTTCCTGTTTAATAGTACTCCCCTGAGTCATTGAGCTGATGAGCTCGTGGATGAAGCACCGGCATGCCTGTGAGAGGTACCTGACCTGAGAAAGATGTTGGCAGCCTACTCAGCAAACCCCAAATTTCAAAGACTGTAATCTCTACTGATGACGGTTGAAGAACCAGAAACTCGTGTCTAGAGATTAGCACTATCTGTGCCAACTGTGGCAAAACACTAGAACACCATTGTAGCAAGCAAGTAACCGAAACTGCATTTACCACAATGCCGGGGGTGATCCTTTCTGGGAGATGAAGCGGTGTGCTCTCACCCGTGTTCCTGTTTAATAGTACTCCTGTGAGTCATTGAGCTGACGAGCTTGTGGATGAAGCACCTGCATGCCTTTGAGAGGTACCTGACCTGAGAAAGATGTTGGCAGCCTACTCAGCAAACCTTAAATTTCAAAGACAGTAATCTCAACTGATGATGGTTAAAAAATCAGAAACACGTGTCTATAGATCAGCACTATCTGTGCCAACTGTGGCAAAACACTTGTACACTCTTGAAGCAAGCAAGTAACTGAAACTGCATTTACCACAATGCCAGAGGCGAACCTTGCTGGGAGGTGAAGCGGTGTGCACCCACCCTGTTCCTGCTTAATAGTACTCCTGTGAATCATTGAGCTGAGGAGCTCGTGGATGAAGCACCCGCATGCCTGTGAGAGGTACCTGACCTGAGAAAAATGATGGCAGCCTACTCAGCAAACCTCACATTTGAAGGACTGTAATCTCTACTTACGACGGGTAAAGAACCAGAAACATGTGTCTAGCGATCAACACTATCTGCGCCAACTGTGGCGAAACACTCGAACACTCTTGAAGCAAGCAAGTAACTGAAACTGCATTTACCACAATGCCAGGGGTGAACCTTGCTGGGAGCTGAAGCGGTGTGCTCCCACCCCTATTCCTGTTTAATATTACTCCCATGAGTCATTGAGCTGACAAGCTCGTGGATGAAGCACCCGCATGCCTGTGAGAGGTACCTGACCTGAGAAAGATGTTGGCAGCCTACTCAGCAAACCCCAAATTTCAAAGACTGTAATCTCTACTGATGATGTTTAAAGAACCAGAAACACCTGTCTAGAGATCAGCACTATCTGCGCCAACTGTGGCGAAACACTCAAACACTCTTGAAGCAAGCAAGTAACCAAAACTGCAGTTACCACAATGCCAGGGGCGAACCTTGCTGGGAGGTGAAGCGGTGTGCTCCCAGCCCGTTCCTGTTTAAAAGTACTCCCGTGAGTCATTGAACTGACGAGCTCGTGGATGAAGCACCTGCATGCCTGTGAGAGGTACCTGACATGAGAAAGATGTTGGCAGCCTACTCAGCAAACCCCAAATTTGAAAGACTGTAATCTCTACTGATGACGTTTAAAGAACCAGAAACACGTGTCTAGAGATCAGCACAATCTGCGCCAACTATGGCGAAACACTCGAACACTCTTGAAGCAAGCAAGTAACTGAAACTGCATTTACCACAGTGCCAGGTGCGAACCTTGCTAGTAGCTGAAGCGGTGTGCTCCCACCCCTGTTCCCGTTTAATAGTACTCCCGTGAGTCATTGAGTGGCGAGCTCGTGGATGAAGCACGCGCATGCCTGGGAGAAGTACCTGACCTGAGAAAGATGTTGGCATCCTACTCAGCAAACCCCAAATTTCAAAGACTGTAATCTCTACTGATGACGGTTAAAGAACCAGAAACACGTGTCTAGAGATCAGCCCTATCTGCGCCAACTGTGACGAAATACTCGAACACTCTTAAAGCAAGCAAGTGACTGAAACTGCATTTACCACAATGCTAGGGGCGAACCTTGCTGGGAGGTGAAGCAGTGTGCTCCCAGCCCGTTCCTGTTTAAAAGTACTCCCGTGAGTCATTGAACTGACGAGCTCGTGGATGAAGCACCTGCATGCCTGTGAGAGGTACCTGACCTGAGAAAGATGTTGGCAGCCTACTCAGCAACCCCAAATTTGAAAGACTGTCATCTCTACTGATGACGGTTAAAGAACCAGAAACACGTGTCTAGAGATCAGCACAATCTGCGCCAACTATGGCGAAACACTCGAACACTCTTGAAGCAAGCAAGTAACTGAAACTGCATTTACCACAGTGCCAGGTGCGAACCTTGCTAGTAGCTGAAGCGGTGTGCTCCCACCCCTGTTCCCGTTTAATAGTACTCCCGTGAGTCATTGAGCTGGCGAGCTCGTGGATGAAGCACCCGCATGCCTGTGAGAAGTACCTGACCTGAGAAAGATGTTGGCAGCCTACTCAGCAAACCCCAAATTTCAAAGACTGTAATCTCTACTGATGACGGTTAAAGAACCAGAAACATGTGTTTAGAGATCAGCACTATCTGCGCCAACTGTGACGAAATACTCGAACACTCTTAAAGCAAGCAAGTGACTGAAACTGCATTTACCACAATGCCAGGGGCCAACCTTGCTGGGAGGTGAAGCGGTGTGCTCCCACCCCTGTTCCTGTTTAATAGTACTCCCGTGAGTCATTGAACTGACGAGCTCGTGGATGAAGCACCCGCATGCCTGTGAGAGGTACATGACCTGAGAAAGATGTTGGCAGCCTATTCAGCAAACCCCACATTTGAAAGACTGTAATCTGCACTGATGACGGTTAAAGAACCAGAAACACAGGTCTAGAGATCACCACTATCTGCGCCAACTGTGGCGAAACACTCAAACACTCTTGAAGCAAGCAAGTAGCTGAAACTGCATTTACCACACTGCCAGGGGTGAACCTTGCTGGGAGGTGAAGCGGTGTGCTCCCACCCCTGTTCCTGTTTAATAGTACTCCCCTGAGTCATTGAGCTGATGAGCTCGTGGATGAAGCACCGGCATGCCTGTGAGAGGTACCTGACCTGAGAAAGATGTTGGCAGCCTACTCAGCAAACCCCAAATTTCAAAGACTGTAATCTCTACTGATGACGGTTGAAGAACCAGAAACAAGTGTCTAGAGATCAACACCATCTGCGCCAACTGTGGCGAAACACTCAAACACTCTTGAAGCAAGCAAGTAACTGAAACTGCATTTATTACAATGCCAGGGGCGAACCTTGCTGGGAGGTGAAGCAGTGTGCTACCACCCCTGTTCCTGTTTAATAGTACTCCCGTGAATCATTGAGCTGACGAGCACGTGGATGAAGCACACCCATGCCGTGAGAGGTACCTGACCTGAGAAAGATGTTGGCAGCCTATTCAGCAAACCCCACATTTGAAAGACTGTAATCTGTACTGATGACAGTTAAAGAACCAGAAACACATGTCTAGAGATAAGCACTATGTGCGCCAACTGTGACGAAACACTCGAACACTCTTGAAGCAAGCAATTAACTGAAATTGCATTTACCACAATGCCAGGGGCGAACCTTGCTGGGAGGTGAAGCGGTGTGCTCCCACCCCTGTTCCTGATTAATAGTACTCCCGTGAATCATTGAGCTGATGAGCTCGTGGATGAAGCTCCCGCATGCCTGTGAGAGGTATCTGACCTGAGAAAGATGTTGGCAGCCTACTCAGCAAACCCCAAGTTTGAAAGACTGTAATCTCTACTGATAACTTTTAAAGAACCAGAAACACGTGTCTAGAGATCAGCACTATCAGCGCCAAATGTAGCAAAACACTCAAACACTCTTGAAGCAAGCAAGTAACTGAAATTGCATTTACCACAATGCCAGGGGCGAACCTTGCTGGGAGGAGAAGCGGTGTGCTCCCACCCCTGATCCTGTTTAATAGTACTCCCCTGAGTCATTGAGCTGATGAGCACGTGGATGAAGCACCCCCATGCCTGTGAGAGGTACCTGACCTGAGAAAGATGTTGGCAGCCTATTCAGCAAACCCCACATTTGAAAGACTGTAATCTGCACTGATGATGGTTAAAGAACCAGAAACACAGGTCTAGAGATCACCACTATCTGCGCTAACTGTGGCAAAACACTCGAACACTCTTGAAGCAAGCAAGTAGCTGAAACTACATTTACCATACTGCTAGGGGTGAACCTTGGTTGGAGGGGAAGCGGTGTGCTCCCAACCCTGTTCCTGTTCAATAGTACTCCCCTGAGTCATTGAGCTGATGAGCTCGTGGATGAAGCACCGGCATGCCTGTGAGAGGTACCTGACCTGAGAAAGATGTTGGCAGCCTACTCAGCAAACCCCAAATTTCAAAGACTGTAACCTCTACTGATGACGGTTAAAGAACCAGAAACACGTGTCTAGAGATCGTCACCATCTGCGTCAACTGTGGCGAAACACTCGAACACTCTTGAAGCAAGCAAGTAACTGAAACTGCATTTATTACAATGCCAGGGGCGAACCTTGCTGGGAGGTGAAGCAGTGTGCTACCACCCCTGTTCCTGTTAAATAGTACTCCCATGAATCATTGAGCTGATGAGCATGTGGATGAAGCACCCCCATGCCTGTGAGAGGTACCTGACCTGAGAAAGATGTTGGCAGCCTACTCAGCAAACCCCAAATTTCAAAGACTGTAATCTCTACTGATGACGGTAAAAGAACCAGTAACACGTGTCTAGAGATCAGCACTATCTGCGCCAACTTTGGCGAAACACTCGAACACTCTTGAAGCAAGCAAGTAACTGAAACTGCATTTACCACAATGCCGCGGGCGAACCTTGCTGGGAGGTGAAGCGGTGGGCTCCCACGCCTTTTCCTGCTTAATAGTACTCCTGTGAGTCATTGAGCTGACGAGCTCGTGGATGAAGCACCCGCAGGCCTCTGAGAGGTATCTGACCTGAGAAAGATGTTGACAGCCTACTCAGCAAACCCCAAATTTCAAAGACTGTAATCTCTACTGATGACGGTAAAAGAACCAGTAACATGTGTCTAGGGATCAGCACATTCTGCGCCAACTGTGGCAAAACACTCGAACACTCTTGAAGCAAGCAAGTAACCGAAACTGCATTTTCCACAATGCCAGGGGCAAACCTTGCTGGGAGGTGAAGCGGTGTGCTCCCACCCCTGCTCCTGTTTAAAAGTACTCCCATGAGTCATTGAACTGACGAGCTCGTGGATGAAGCACCCGCATGCCTGTGAGAGGTACCTGACCTGAGAAAGATGTTGGCAGCCTCCTCAGCAAACCCCAAATTGTAAAGACTGTAATCTATACTCATGATGGTTAAAGAACCAGAAACACGTGTCTGGAGATCAGCACCATCTGCGCCAACTGTGGCGAAACCATTGAACACTCTTGAAGCAAGCAAGTAACTAAAAACTGCATTTACCACAATGCCAGGGGCGAACCTTGCTGGGAGGTGAAGCGGTGTGCTCCCACCCCTGTTCCTGTTTAATAGTACTCCCGTGAGTCATTGAGCTGACGAGATCGTGAATGAAGCACCCGCATGCCTGTGAGAGGTACCTGACCTGAGAAAGATGTTGGCAGCCTACTCAGCAAACCTCACATTTGTAAGACTGTAATCTCTACTGATGACCGTTAAAGAACCAGAAACACGTGTCTAGAGATTAGCACTATCTGTGCTAACTGTGGCGAAACACTAGAACACCGTTGAAGCAAGCAAGTAACCAAAACTGCATTTACCACAATGCCACGGGTGATCCTTTCTGGGAGATGAAGCGGTGTGCTCTCACCCGTGTTCCTGTTTAATAGTACTCCTGTGAGTCATTGAGCTGACGAGCTCGTTGATGAAGCACCTGCATGCCTTTGAGAGGTACCTGACCTGAGAAAGATGTTGGCAGCCTACTCAGCAAACCCTAAATTTCAAAGACAGTAATCTCAACTGATGACGGTTAAAAAACCAGAAACACGTGTCTAGAGATCAACACTATCTGCGCCAACTGTGGCGAAACACTCGAACACTCTTGAAGCAAGCAAGTAACTGAAACTGCATTTACCATAATGCCAGAGGTGAACCTTGCTGGGAGGTGAAGCGGTGTGCTCCCACCCCGTTCCTGTTTAAAAGTACTCCCATGAGTCATTGAACTGACGAGCTCGTGGATGAAGCACCCGCATACCTGTGAGAGGTACCTGACCTGAGAAAGATGTTCGCAGCCTACTCAGCAAACCCCAAATTTGAAAGACTGTCATCTCTACTGATGACGGTTAAAGAACCAGAAACACGTGTCTAGAGATCAGCACTATCTGCGCCAACTGTGACGAAGCACTCAAACACTCTTGAAGCAAGCAATTAACTGAAATTGCATTTACCACAATGCCAGGGGCGAACCTTGCTGGGAGGTGAAGCGGTGTGCTCCCAACCCTGTTCCTGTTTAATAGTACTCCCCTGAGTCATTGAGCTGATGAGCTCGTGGATGAAGCACCCGCATGCCTGTGAGATGTATCTGACCTGAGAAAGATGTTGGCAGCCTACTCAGCAAACCCCAAGTTTGAAAGACTGTAATCTCTACTGATAACTTTTAAAGAACCAGAAACACGTGTCTAGAGATCAGCACAATCTGCGCCAACTATGGCGAAACACTCAAACACTCTTGAAGCAAGCAAGTAACTGAAACTGCATTTACCACAATGCCAGGTGTGAACCTTGCTAGGAGCTGAAGCGGTGTGCTCCCACCCCTGTTCTCGTTTAATAGTACTCCCGTGAGTCATTGAGCTGGCGAGCTCATAGATGAAGCACCCGCATGCCTGTGAGAGGTACCTGAGAAAGATGTTGGCAGCCTACTCAGCAAACCCCAAATTTCAAAGATTGTAACCTCTACTGATGACGGTTAAAGAACCAGAAACACGTGTCTAGAGATCAGCACCATCTGCGCCAACTGTGGCGAAACACTCAAACTCTCTTGAAGCAAGCAAGTAACCGAAACTGCATTTACCACAATGCCAGGGGCGAACCTTGCTGGGAGGTGAAGCGGTGTACTCCCACCCCTGTTCCTGTTTAATAGTACTCCCGTGAATCATTGAGCTGACGAGCACGTGGATGAAGCACCCCATGCCTGTAAGAGGGTACTGACCTGAGAAAGATGTTGGCAGCCTATTCAGCAAACCCCACATTTGAAAGACTGTAATCTGTACTGATGACGGTTAAAGAACCAGAAACACATGTCTAGAGATCACCACTATCTGCGCCAACTGTAGCGAAACACTCGAACACTCTTGAAGCAAGCAAGTAGCTGAAACTGCATTTACCACACTGCCAGGGGCGAACCTTGGTTGGAGGTGAAGCGGTATGCTCTCAACCCTGTTCCTGTTCAATAGTACTCCCCTGAGTCATTGAGCTGATGAGCTCGTGGATGAAGCACCGGCATGCCTGTGGGAGGTACCTGACCTGAGAAAGATGTTGCCAGCCTACTCAGCAAACCCCAAATTTCAAAGACTGTAACCTCTACTGATGACGGTTAAAGAACCAGAAACACGTGTCTAGAGATCGGCACCATCTAGGCCAACTGTGGCGAAACACTCGAACACTCTTGAAGCAAGCAAGTAACTGAAACTACATTTATTACAATGCCAGGGGTGAACCTTGCTGGGAGGTGAAGCAGTGTGCTACCACCCCTGTTCCTGTTAAATAGTACTCCCATGAATCATTGAGCTGATCAGCACGTGGATGAAGCACCCCCATGCCTGTGAGAGGTACCTGACCTGAGAAAGATGTTGGCAGCCTATTCAGCAAACCCCACATTTGAAAGACTGTAATCTGTACTGATGACGGTTAAAGGACCAGAAACACATGTCTAGAGATCACCATTATCTGCGCCAACTGTGGCGAAACACTCAAACACTCTTGAAGCAAGCAAGTAACCGAAACTGCATTTACCACAATGCCAGGGGTGAACCTTGCTAGGAGGTGAAGCGGTGTACTCCCACCCCTCTTCCTGTTTAATAGTACTGACGTGAGATATTGAGCTGACGAGCTCGTGGATGAAGCACCCGCATGCCTGTGAGAGGTACCTCACCTGAGAAAGATGTTGGCAGCCTACTCAGCAAACCCCAAATTTTAAAGACTGTAATCTCTACTGATGATGGTTAAAGTACCAGAAACACCTGTCTATAGATCAGCACCATCTGCGCCAACTGTGGCGTAACACTCGAACACTCTTGTAGCAAGCAAGTAACCGAAACTGTATTTACCACAATGCCAGGGGAGAACCTTGCTGGAAGGCGCATCGGTGTGCTCCCACCCCTGTTCTTGTTTAATAGTACTCCTGGAGTCATTGAGCTGACGAGCTCAGGGATGAAGCACCCGCTTGCCTTTGAGAGGTACCTGACCTGAGAAAGATTTTGGCAGCCTACTCAGCACACCTGACATTTGAAAGACTGTAATCTCTACTGATGACGGTTAAAGAACCAGAAACACGTGTCTAGAGATCAGCACTATCTGCGCCAACTGTGGTGAAACACTCGAACACTCTTGAAGCAAGCAAGTAACCGAAACTGCATTTACCACAATGCCAGGGGTTAACCTTGCTGGGAGCTGAAGGGGTATGCTTTCACCCCTGTTCCTGTTTAACCCCATCGCTGCTAGGCCTCCCCCTCACCCCCCGTGTTAAGCCTTTTTTGGGCCATTTGGGGTAGTGCTCGCTTAGGCCCCTGTAACTTTTTGGCCACATAAGCTATCCATGCCAAATTTGCGTCCTTTTCTTCCAACATCATGGGTATTCTAAAGGTACCCAGGGTTTGTGGATTCTTCTGGAAGGGTTCCAGAAATTAGCCAAAATACAGCAAAAGTTTTTTGTTTTGTGAAAAATGGGAAAAACGGGCTGCAAATGAAAGCGTCTGGGTTTTTGTCTGCAAATGGTATCAAAAAAGGGTTTGTGGGGCTGAAATCACCATTTTCCCAGCTTTTAGGGAATGACAGACTTTTGTCAGAAAGCCAACATTTTTTACACAGTTTTGGCATTTTTCTGGGACATAGCCTATTTTTGCTATTTTTTGTGCTTTCAACCTCCTTCCAGTTAATGGGAGAAATGGGTATGAAAGCAATAATGGATCCTGGAAAGCTATACATTTTTGAAAAGTAGACAAAAGTCTGAATTCAGCAAGGGGTCATTTGTGTAGAGCCATCAAGGTTTCTTTATAGAAACTAACAGTTAAATATAGGAAAAATTGAAAATTAGTTGGAAAAAAACAGCCTTTTGTGTCAATGTTTTCACCTGTAACTTCTTCTAATTATGACAGCTCTTTGAAAGCAATAGACCGTAACACCTGCTGGACCTTCCTGGTTGTGGGGATATATAGGACTTGTAGGTTCACCAAGAACCCGGCGAACCCAGAGCCAGAAACTGAGCAGCAATTTACAATGGTTTTTTATTATGTTCCGGGTATATAGCAATTATTGTGGGAAAATGTATACATGGAAAAATCGGTATGAAAGACACCTATGTATTTCTGAAATGGGAACAAATTATAGAGTTTAGAAACAGTAGATATTTGCACATTTCTGAAATTGGGAATACTCATACTAGCATGAGAATTATCGGTCATTTTTCAAAATGACTTTTTATTTACACAATGTCTTTCATTTGGAAGGCAGAAATGCATCAAAAATCAATAGGTAATAACAGTTGCTTTACAAATCTGAAGTACCCTAAGTCTCCTGATAAAAATGGTACCTCACTTGTGTGGGTAAACATAGTGCCCATGACAGGAAATGGCTCAAAACCCAACGTGAACACACCACATTTTCACAATGAAAATGTACCCTTTTTTTGCGAAGTGTCTAGCTGTAGTTTTTGAACACTAACTCTGCCGGCACCTAGGGTAACCTAGCAAACCTATACATTTTTGAAAACTGGACACCCCTGGTAATCCAGGATGGGGTGACTCCCACCAGGTTCTGTTACCCAGAATCCCTTGCAAACCTAAACAATTGTCAATAAAACCACATTTGGAAAGTTCTGGAATCTGCGTGGATCCACAAATTTCCACCTACCCCGCGTTCCCCAAAGTCTTCCGTGAAAAATGGTACCTCACTTGTGCGGGTCGGCCTAGTGCCCGTGACAGGAAACGGTGCAAAACGCAACGTGGTCACACCTCAATTTCGCAGAGAAAAATGACCCTTTTTTGGCAAAGTGCTTAGCTGTAGTTTTTGAACCCTGGCTGTTAGAAATGGGGGTCTCTAGTTGGCAATGGCTGGCCACTGTCCAAGTAGGGACCCTTCTTACTAAGTCAGAGTAAGCGGGATATACCCTTTGATAACCCCTGCTCAAGCCTGTGGTAACGTAGCACGAGCAGCTAGGCTTATCTCACAGGCAGTGTGTGAAGCATTTATGACCATACACAGTAACACAGTGAGGAACACCACAAAGGGACACCACACAAGTAGTTATAATAATAAGTATCTTTATATGTAGACTTAACACAAGACCAATAACAGTAAAAATCCGCAATACTAGGAAAATAGGGTTAAAATGCTGCAAAAATAGTTCAAAGTGTGCAAAGAGGAGTTCAGTTCAAGGCAGTGGTCTCTGCGACCCTTCTACTCACAAAATACTTGGTTTCTGTAGCAAAGCAACCAAAATGTCGCTAAGAAGCTGTAGCGATGATTTTCCTCACGTGTGACCAGCGATGCGTTGAATCCTTGCCACAAGGGAGGATGATGCGCTGATCTGTGTGCAGGACAAAGCGACAAACTTCTCCATGCTAAGCCGGCGATGCGTTGAAATCCTTGCCGTAAGGGAGGATGATGCGCCGAGCCTGTTGCGTGCGCGATCTTGTTGCGATGAAAAGAAATGGCGCTCCGCGAGGGAACGACGATCCTGATGCGATGCGATGAAAATGGCGGACGCTCGGTGTCCGCGCTGCGATGTCGTGAAGCGATGAACTCGATGCGATGATCTCTGGTTAGCGAGCCTTTGGCAGCCCGCAAACAGGTGATGCGATAATCTTGAGGTCAGCGAGCATTTGGCAGCCCACAAACATGTGATGCGATGATCTCCAGTAGCGAGCACTCAGTGGCAGCAGCGCAATGATTTTTCTTACGCGCTTCAGCTGCGGCGGCTCGCAAACGGGCGTTAGCGACGATTTCCAGCACTCTCTTCTCCACAGTAGAACTAGAGGCCCTGGAACTCACCGGAGCCTCACCTGCAGATAGAAATTCTCGTTGGGAGAAAACAGGAGTCTGGTGGTGGAGTCTGATGTGCCTGAGACTCCAGCAGGAGGCTAGCTCTCTTCTAGCCCTTGGGTGATTGCTGTAGCAAGATAAAATAAAAGTTCCTTCAAAGTCCTTTTCCTCTTCTTCCAAGTCCAGTAGTAACCACTGCAGGCCAGTCCAAGAAACAGCACACAAGCACAAGGACAGTCCTCTCCTGCAGATTCCTTCAGTTACACGGACAGAGGTTCTTCTTGTTGTCCAGGAGCAATACAAATTGTAGGGGTTTCAGCACAGATATTTATACCCCAAAAGTCTTTGTTCTCAGAAGCTACAAGTTACTGAACCCAGCCAGAACCAGTTCTGCCCAGCCCTGGAGCACTTTGTTTACCAGGCTACATCCTTCCTTTCAGAAAGAGGGGGTCTGCCATTAGACCCACAGTGGGAGGTGGAGCCAGCATTCACCTTGCCAGGCACAGCCCTATTCAGGTCCAGGAGCTACCCCTCCCCACACTCCAATGCAGATCTCTCTATTCAACCCAGGTCTGACTCAGCCTGCCCTGTCCCTCCAAAACCAGACAGCCAATACACATAACAGCAGAGCACACTGGAAGGCTTAGGCAAGAAAATACCTACTTTCTAAAAGTGGTATTTTCAAACACAGAATATAAAAATAAATTTCACTAAAAGGTGTATTTTCATATTCTGAGCTCAGGCATACTAAATTCGTTTTTCTACCATGTTTTGTGGGTCAGTTAGGACTATAGAGTTTAATAGCCAAACCTCCCATTCTGGCCTACAGAGAACAGGTAGCCTTACAGTAGTGAAAAACAAAAATGGGTGTAATTCAATACCAGGACATGCTACAAACATCAGAGCATGTCCTACCTTACACATACAATGCACCCTACCATAGGGGTGGCTTACATAATGCCAAGGGAAGGTTCAGGGGCTGGGAAGTGGGTACACTTCACAGCCAAGATGGGAAATCTGGACTGCACACAGACTCTGCAGTGGCAGGTCTGAGACACACTTTACAAGCTGCTTCTGTGGGTGGCGCAAACCAGCGCTGTAGGCCCACCAGCATTTAGTTTACCAGGACTGGGCACACACAGGCCACGCTACTAGGGACTAACAGGCAAACCAAATAATCCAATCATGGATATACCAATTCACATGTCATATTTACACAGGGAGCATTCGCGCTGTGGCACTGAATGGCAGTGGCGCAGCGCCCAGAGCATCTATTACCAGCAAAAACAGAGGAGACAACAGCGAAAAATGGAAGGGAGACCCACGCCAATAGTGCCAGGTCTAACACGCGTCCCCTCCAGCTGAAATGTGGGGAGAACTACCCATCCCCTTGGAAGTTCTCATCACTAAGGCGGAAAAATCTGGACAGACAATCAGCATTGGCGTGTTCTGTACCAGGGCGATGTTCCACCATGAAGTCCATACCCGTAGGGAAATGGACCACCTTAACAACTTGGGATTCTCACCCCTCATCTGCATCAACCATCTGAGGGGCCTGTGGTCTGTCTGAACCCGGAAGTGAGTCCCAAACAGGTATGGTCTCAGCTTCTTCAGCGCCCAGACCACAGCAAATGCCTCTCGCTCGATCGCACTCCACCTCTGTTCCCGTGGAAGTAACCTCCTACTGATGAAGGCTACAGGTTGGTCTAGTCCCTCCTCATTCATCTGTGACAGAACAGCCCCCACCCCATGCTCTGAAGCGTCTGTTTGGACAATAAATTCCTTAGCAAAATTGGGCGCCTGGAGTACGGGTGCTGTACACATGGCAGTCTTGAGGGCATCAAAAGCTTTCTGACAGGTGTCAGTCCAGTTCACAATCTTGGGCTGCTTCTTGGAAGTCAGCTCAGTCAAGGGGGCAACGATGCTGCCATACCCCTTGACAAACCTCCTGTAATAACCCGTGAGTCCTAAGAAGGCCCTCACCTGGGTCTGGGCCCTTGGGGGCTCCCAAACCAGGATGGTTCCAATCTTGGGCTGCAGGGGTGCCACCTGGCCACTCCCAACCTGGTGTCCAAAGTACACCACAGAACCCTGCCCAATCTGGCACTTACTGGCCTTGATTGTGAGGCCTGCTCTGCGCAGCGCCATCAACACTTCCCAGAGGTGGTGTAAGTGGTCCTCCCATGAGGAACTAAACACTGCAATGTCATCCAGGTATGCGGCACTGAAATTCTCCAGCCCAGCCAACACCTGGTTGACCAACCTCTGAAAGGTGGCAGGGGCATTCTTCATCCCAAAGGGCATCACACGGAACTGGTAGTGCCCATCTGGTGTGGAGAATAAAGACCTCTCCTTTGCCCCATCAGTTAAGGCGACCTGCTAGTACCCAGACGTTAGATCAAACGTGCTGAGGTACCGGGCAGCCCCTAACCGATCAATGAGCTCATCAGCTCTGGGAATGGGGTACGCGTCGGTCCTCGTGTCCGAATTGAGACCTCGGTAGTCCACACAGAACCTAAGTTCGGGAGTTTCACCCGGCGCTGCAGCTTTTGGTACCAAGACCACGGGGCTGGACCAAGGGCTGCTAGAGGACTCAATCACCCCCAGGGCAAAAATTTTGGAGACCGCCTCCTTAATGTAGGCCCTGACCCTGTCAGTCACTCTGTAAGCCTTGTGCTTGACAGGAGGACTGTCCCCGGTGTCCACTTCATGGACGCACCACTCAGTGACTTGATTGAGTTTGATAAGGGATTCTTATAAACGAGCTAGATTTTATGACCGTGACCATCTCCTCAAACCAAAAGATACTGTTGAAAAATCACAACTGGTATGTATTACGAGACACTCTACCCTGGACAATAAGGTAAAACAAATCATCAATGCCAATTGGCATATTCTTAATAGCAATCCTGAACAGCAAAAATTAGTAAAACCTCTGTTTGCTCATAGACGCAATAAAAATATTAAAGATCTGATTGTCCATTCTAGGTTTGATAAAAAATTATTAAACCCTGCGTTTATTCAGAAATCTATTGATGGTAATATGCCAATTAAAGGAACAGTTAAATGTTCCTCTTGCAAATCTTGTGACTCTATTTTAGGTGGAGAAACATTTACCCACAATGGGTTCACCACACAAGCATCAGAAATGTGGAACTGTAGAACTCAAAATATAATTTATTTTATTCTTTGTCCATGTCAACTAGGATATGTTGGCGAAACATCTCGAGCCATTCATACCAGGATTACCGAACATCGTTCTGCTATCAGAACTGCCAAACTCATTGCACCTCTAGTGAAACATTTCATTGAAATGAATCACAAACCGGAAGATCTCCGTTGGAGAATTCTGGAAAAAATCAGAACCCCCAACAATAAAGGTGGTGAAAAAATACGTAAAAAACGTGAGGTTTTTTGGATTTTTTCGCTTAACACCTTTAAAAAGGGATTAAATAATGAAATTCCGTGGGAAAATGCTATTGTATGACGGATTCGGCATTCACCTTGTATGTTAATATTTAAGATACAAATATCTTGCTTTACCTTTTTTCCTTTTCGTAACCATAAATATCCATGTTACGAACTTATCTAGGAATTAAGGCTTTTACGAGCCATAGCCCCCTTTTGTGCATATCTACAAAGTTGAGTCAATACGGACGCATTAAGTTGAAGAGTCTGTTTTCACATTTGCCTATTTGCTTGCACCACAACTAAATTACGAACTATATGCGACCTGTCACTTGTTTTGTTTACTAATAAAGCATGGATTGACAAAGAGAAAACAAAGGGAAAAGAGGAAAAAAATAGTTGTCACATGACTTGCCACATGATCAACCAACGAGTATTTAGGAGGTTGGTTAGTTTGTATCTCTCGCTATCTCATTTTCTGCTGTGAACACGCGAGATGCCGGAGGCCATTTTCAGCCCCGTGATAACAAAACTAAGGTAAATTTAGCACGTTCAAGCTACGCTCTAGATTAGGTCTAGCCTATATAAATAGCAGTTCTATACTAAAAATATGTTCTTTTTAAGTTCCAGAAAAATCATTCGTGGAACCTCCTTTTAAATAGATGACATCGCGATATGTACGAAGGTTAGTTAAGTATCCCCTCTAGCTAACTGTTATTCTTATGAAGGTTTACTAGTTTGCCGTTTTTGATAATCCCTTCATTTTTCTTTAGAATCTGTTTTTATATCGATTTCCTTTAAACAATTAAATGACACGAATCAGCAGATCCATGCTCCGTTGGAATAAATAATTACCTCTCAACTAGAAGAGTAACAAAAGGTAGTGGTTCTACGCTTTCCTCTATGATCTGTTTCATCACTATAATTATAATTGATATAAAACTAAAATATGGTGTTTCCATTCTAGATTCGGTATCAAAACCTACATAAAAATAAGACTTATCCTTAGACATTTTTGTCACCTCGCTTATCTGTTGAAAGTAAGTTTTATCGGATTAATACATATTAATATTTTAAATTCTTGAATATAATATGGAACACGCTGTTCCATCTATGTTAACATCAGGTGAATTTATATACGGCCAGATATAACAAGTTGCATCTTTGTGATTGTTGTATTTTCAGTATTCCTCCATACCAGATACACAACATCGGTTTTTGCAAAAATTATTCTCCATAAAAGATCGTTTTTTGATATTTTAAGTAAGTCCATTCTCATTATACAGTCTGTCTGGTTCTATCTTTCTGTTTTTCACATCTTTCTCTTCTAGCTATTTTCATTTCTTATAAGAAAAGTTAACTGCTTTAAATATGTGTAAATTAGTTTGTTCTAGCATTCTATTATCACAGTACTTATATCAGAATATGTATACTTTTTCGTTTAAGTTGGGATCTTGAGAATGTATTCATAATAATGATTTTGAAAAGACATGGATGATTAATCTAATTATTAGGCTGTTTTTTGATAATACGTTTTTTATTATTGTAGATACTTTTGTGGCTACTCCTGATGAAGGCGTTGTGAACGCCGAAACGCGCGTCGATTACGATTGTTCATTACAAACCGCCACTTATTTTATATTGTATTGTATTGTATATTTTTTATTGCTGTTGATTTATTTTTTAATTTATATCATATGTATTAAATGTTATGAAATATTTTCCTTTTTCACTTTGGAAAAAAATGAAGAAATAAATAAGATGATGAAATAAAAATGTATTATCTTTGAAATTAAATTGTTGTTTTTAGCATCTCTCTCGTTTCCCAACAACAGTATCGATAGATGGTCGTGTTAGTATATAGAGACTGCCTAGGAATTTATTTTTACTATATGTATATTACCCTGTCCTAGGAGTTGAACTATTTACTGTTCAGGGGGTCCTTGTTGTCTTCATCTGATTTACCCACAGCTGGTCTGTGCAGGGCTTGTGCGTTGTATCCAACAATTGTTTTATCATTTTTGTCTGTGATAATTTGAATGTTCTTTTATAATTTTACCCTACATTGTGATTTACTCATTCTTGTTCTCTCTCTTTAATCTATTTTGACCCTTCTTTTCTTTACCTCCTTTTATACTAAAACTTTCGGATATGGCCCAGTTAAAAACTTTTGGCTTCTCAGATGAAGATTTTGCGTTACTAGTAGGAAGTAGTAATACTTTTTGTAATAGTTCAAAAGAAAGCATACATAGCAACGAAGACATGCGGAAACTAATAGATTTAAAAAAGAAGCTTAAACGTATGGAAGCACACGGAGAATTTATGTTGGAATATTTAAAAGCAGGCATTATTCCAACTGGCCTCCGTGTTCGTAACATTCCAGGATTATTTGTCCACCATAGACCATTTTTAGAAAAGTGGAGTATGATAGCAAATAGGTGCTCGAGAGATTTAATGATATTAATAATCGAGACTGCGAAGGAATTAGCGGCTTCAGTAAAAAGTGAATTAGATGAACTAGAAGAAAAAATTAAAAAGATGAACAGTATAGACGAGGCAAAGAAAAAATTAGAAGATTCTAATAAAGAACTTGAATCTTTTGCTAATTATTTAAATAAACGTAAATCTGATAAATTTATGAAAGATAAAAGGTTTTACTCATTAGAAAACACTTATCCTTACCTCGGAGATAGTTTTTACAAACAAAACCACTATCTAGATGAAAGTAGATCCAAGCAACAACGAGTAACTACCTTTTCTAATACATCAGAATCAGAAGGAGAAGAAAATGCTGCTTATTATGAACCTGAGGAGAACTATAATTCCTTCGCAACCAAACATAATACACCACAGCCTTTTTTAGCCAATCGAGGGCCACGCAGGGGACGACCAAGAGTGAGATTTCAGTCACAAAGCAGAGGCAGTTATCAACCCCAACACCATCAACGGCAGGATGCTCAGTATCTGTTGGAAACACGCAACAGACAATACTGGAAACAGGGGATGTAATTCCCATATTCAATTTATCATCCCATAATTTAGATATACATTGTATAAATTTGTTATCTAAAGGTCTCTCTTATGTGCCTCATACCAATGCTAATAAATTTGAACTATACCAGGATATTATTGCGTTTTTTCGAAAAATTAGATTAAAAATCTTTTTTGAACTTAACACTAATCTAAATTCTGACTATGCTACTATAAGAACTATTGCTCTTCCATCCACTTTTTGCCCTTCTTTAGAACAATTAGGACCGGAAGTAGCTACATTTGAATTAGTTGTTCTCCAAAAACTGGAACGAGCACTCCATTTTATTCCGAAACCTATATATAATCTTGATAGAGATGAATTCTTAGCATTGCATTCTCTGGCCCTAGATAAAGATCTGACAATAAAAAGCTGTGATAAAGGGGGTGGCATAGTTGTCATTAATACCTCTGATTATGAACGTAAAATGTCTATCATGCTTAATGATAATAATTTTTATTCTAAAATACTGTCTAATCCCTCAACTTTAATATCTAAAAAAATCCAAACTCTAACTCATCAAGCTTTAATCGCTGGTGATATTACGAATAAAGAATATGAGTTTCTAAATTTTAACAAAAATAAAACAGCATGTATTTATGGGTTGCCAAAAATCCATAAGAACATCAAAGATCCCCCTTATAGACCAATAGTCTCTACAATTGGAACGATTACTGAACCTCTATCGAAATTTGTTGATTTTAAACTACGTCCTCATATTCCGAGAATCATTTCCTATATTAAAGATACTGGGGAAATGATTAACAAAATAGAAAACATTGGATTCAACCCTCAAAAGGACATCTTAGTGACTCTTGACATAGAGTCATTATATAGCAACATTCCTTTAGATGGAGCACTGAAAGCAACAGACTGGTTCATTGACGAATTTAACATACCTTGTCCTAAAACATTTATACTTGCGTGCCTTGATATAGTACTCAGGGAAAATATTTTTGAATTTGGTGACACTCTATTTAGACAAGTGAAAGGCGTAAGTATGGGTGCTTCAGTTGCACCATCTATAGCCAATATTTATATGGCTGCCTTTGAGACTAAGAATATACACAATGAAATCGCACCATTCTTTGAGTCTATCTCCGTCTGGTCCAGGTATATAGATGATATCTTTTTTATCTGGACCGATGGAGAAGACTCATTGTCTGAATTTTTGATATGGCTTAACGCTGCAGATAAAAATCTAAAATTCACAGCTCAAAAAAGTATCGATCAAGTGGAATTCTTGGATATTATAATAAGACACGCACAAGGTAAGTTAGAGGTAGACCTCTTTATAAAACCCACGGCAAGAAATACTTTGCTACACTTTAAAAGTTTTCACCCTCGAAACCAAAAGCAAAGTATTCCGTTTTCGCAATTTCTGCGAGTTCGGAGAAACTGTACTAATTTGATCGACTTTGATGTACAGGCAGCTGACATGAGGAAAAAATTCCTTGATAGAGGGTATCCCCATCGTTTGATAAGGGATTCTTATAAACGAGCTAGATTTTATGACCGTGACCATCTCCTCAAACCAAAAGATACTGTTGAAAAATCACAACTGGTATGTATTACGAGACACTCTACCCTGGACAATAAGGTAAAACAAATCATCAATGCCAATTGGCATATTCTTAATAGCAATCCTGAACAGCAAAAATTAGTAAAACCTCTGTTTGCTCATAGACGCAATAAAAATATTAAAGATCTGATTGTCCATTCTAGGTTTGATAAAAAATTATTAAACCCTGCGTTTATTCAGAAATCTATTGATGGTAATATGCCAATTAAAGGAACAGTTAAATGTTCCTCTTGCAAATCTTGTGACTCTATTTTAGGTGGAGAAACATTTACCCACAATGGGTTCACCACACAAGCATCAGAAATGTGGAACTGTAGAACTCAAAATATAATTTATTTTATTCTTTGTCCATGTCAACTAGGATATGTTGGCGAAACATCTCGAGCCATTCATACCAGGATTACCGAACATCGTTCTGCTATCAGAACTGCCAAACTCATTGCACCTCTAGTGAAACATTTCATTGAAATGAATCACAAACCGGAAGATCTCCGTTGGAGAATTCTGGAAAAAATCAGAACCCCCAACAATAAAGGTGGTGAAAAAATACGTAAAAAACGTGAGGTTTTTTGGATTTTTTCGCTTAACACCTTTAAAAAGGGATTAAATAATGAAATTCCGTGGGAAAATGCTATTGTATGACGGATTCGGCATTCACCTTGTATGTTAATATTTAAGATACAAATATCTTGCTTTACCTTTTTTCCTTTTCGTAACCATAAATATCCATGTTACGAACTTATCTAGGAATTAAGGCTTTTACGAGCCATAGCCCCCTTTTGTGCATATCTACAAAGTTGAGTCAATACGGACGCATTAAGTTGAAGAGTCTGTTTTCACATTTGCCTATTTGCTTGCACCACAACTAAATTACGAACTATATGCGACCTGTCACTTGTTTTGTTTACTAATAAAGCATGGATTGACAAAGAGAAAACAAAGGGAAAAGAGGAAAAAAATAGTTGTCACATGACTTGCCACATGATCAACCAACTAGTATTTAGGAGGATGGTTAGTTTGTATCTCTCGCTATCTCATTTTCTGCTGTGAACACGCGAGATGCCGGAGGCCATTTTCAGCCCCGTGATAACAAAACTAAGGTAAATTTAGCACGTTCAAGCTACGCTCTAGATTAGGTCTAGCCTATATAAATAGCAGTTCTATACTAAAAATATGTTCTTTTTAAGTTCCAGAAAAATCATTCGTGGAACCTCCTTTTAAATAGATGACATCGCGATATGTACGAAGGTTAGTTAAGTATCCCCTCTAGCTAACTGTTATTCTTATGAAGGTTTACTAGTTTGCCGTTTTTGATAATCCCTTCATTTTTCTTTAGAATCTGTTTTTATATCGATTTCCTTTAAACAATTAAATGACACGAATCAGCAGATCCATGCTCCGTTGGAATAAATAATTACCTCTCAACTAGAAGAGTAACAAAAGGTAGTGGTTCTACGCTTTCCTCTATGATCTGTTTCATCACTATAATTATAATTGATATAAAACTAAAATATGGTGTTTCCATTCTAGATTCGGTATCAAAACCTACATAAAAATAAGACTTATCCTTAGACATTTTTGTCACCTCGCTTATCTGTTGAAAGTAAGTTTTATCGGATTAATACATATTAATATTTTAAATTCTTGAATATAATATGGAACACGCTGTTCCATCTATGTTAACATCAGGTGAATTTATATACGGCCAGATATAACAAGTTGCATCTTTGTGATTGTTGTATTTTCAGTATTCCTCCATACCAGATACACAACATCGGTTTTTGCAAAAATTATTCTCCATAAAAGATCGTTTTTTGATATTTTAAGTAAGTCCATTCTCATTATACAGTCTGTCTGGTTCTATCTTTCTGTTTTTCACATCTTTCTCTTCTAGCTATTTTCATTTCTTATAAGAAAAGTTAACTGCTTTAAATATGTGTAAATTAGTTTGTTCTAGCATTCTATTATCACAGTACTTATATCAGAATATGTATACTTTTTCGTTTAAGTTGGGATCTTGAGAATGTATTCATAATAATGATTTTGAAAAGACATGGATGATTAATCTAATTATTAGGCTGTTTTTTGATAATACGTTTTTTATTATTGTAGATACTTTTGTGGCTACTCCTGATGAAGGCGTTGTGAACGCCGAAACGCGCGTCGATTACGATTGTTCATTACAAACCGCCACTTATTTTATATTGTATTGTATTGTATATTTTTTATTGCTGTTGATTTATTTTTTAATTTATATCATATGTATTAAATGTTATGAAATATTTTCCTTTTTCACTTTGGAAAAAAATGAAGAAATAAATAAGATGATGAAATAAAAATTTATTATCTTTGAAATTAAATTGTTGTTTTTAGCATCTCTCTCGTTTCCCAACAACAGTATCGATAGATGGTCGTGTTAGTATATAGAGACTGCCTAGGAATTTATTTTTACTATACGCACCACTCAGTGACACCAGGCACCAGAGAAAACAAATCAGAAAATTGCCCCAACAGCTGGTGGCAATCTCTCTGCTGCTCAGGGGTCAGTGTGGTGGAGAGGACCACACCCTCCACTGACCCATCCTTCTCTCCTGCACACAGGAGGTCAGAAAGAGGCTCACGCTCCTCCTCCATCCCTGCATCTGTGGCAAGAAGCATGCCCACTTCAGACCTCTCAAAGTGGGACTTTAGGCGATTCACACGCAGGACCCGCAGGGGGTTCCTGGGAGACTTAAAGTCCACCAAGTAGGTAACTGGACTTTTGCGCTCCACCACCTCAAATGGACCGGTCCACTTATCTTGGAGCGTACAAGGCTCCACTGGGGCCAGTACCCAAACCTTTATGAGTGAGGCAGGCTGTTCTGTAGCTAATCCGCATTTCGACTGGGAGCCACTTAAGTTCTCTGAGTGCAGGAGAAATATGGCCGAATTTCTTGATTCCGGTGACCATTCTGGCTGCCGCATTCAGAGTTGTTTTGATGGGAGCCAGATGTGATTTTGCTATTCCTGAGAGGAAAGCATTCCCATAGTCCAGTCTTGACAGCACCAGTGTTTGAGTGGCCTGTTTAAGATCACTGGGCGGAATGGAAGGTTTTATTCTGTTCAGTAGTTTTAGGTTGAGGAAAGCGCTCTTGGCCAGATTCTTGATGTGTCAGTTCATGTTCAGTTTCGGGTCTAGCGTGATACCTAGTGATTTGACAGAGTCGGCCAGGGTGAGATTCCCGTTACGGCCTTTAGCCATTCAGCAATTTGGGGGTTCTCCTTTTTGTTCGAGATGAGGAGTATCTCGGTATTGTCGGGGTTTAGTTTAAGGTAATTACATGACAGCATTGATGGACATCTCTCAGTACGTCATTGAGTCTTTGAATGTCTCTGAAGGAGGTGGTTTGCAAATATATCTGGGTATCTTCTGCGTAAAGATGGAAGCGGACGTCGGCTGTTTTGAGTAGTTTGGTGAGAGGTTCCATGTAGATGTTAAAGAGTTGTGGGGAGAGCACTGAGCCTTGAGGGACTCCCTTGTTGACTGGGCAGAGGTCGGAAGCAAAGTTTTAGATTTTTATTTTTTGAGTGCGATTGTGTAGGAAGGAAGAAAACCATTGGAGGACCACCTCACCTCGCCAAGACCGGCTCTTTCTTGGAGAGCCCTAATGAGGAGTTTGTGGTCTACCGTATCGAATGCTGCCGATAGGTCTAGGAGGATGAGGAGGCAGCATTGGTCAGAGTCTAGTGATTTGTGGATATCGTCGATGATGTTGAGGATCGTGGTTTCTGTGCTGCAGCCTTTCCTGAAGCCAGACTGATGGGAGTCAAGGAGGATGATGTTGTCCAGGTGTTGGGTTAGTTGTTGGAGTACGCATCTTTCTAGGATTTTGGACAGAAGGGGAAGGTTCGATACAGGTCTAAAGATGCCACAGATGTGACATGGTGAGACAATGTGCCTTCTGACTCCCTCCTGCCACACACTACATCTTCACCTAGGACTGCATCACATATAGGATGTGGTTCCACAATGGTCTCTTCTCTGTCATCCCTTTCCAGCTGTGACGCAAGTGTGACACTGTCAGACACACAGTGCATGTGTCTTGGTCAGGCTACCTTGCAGTTCACATTTTCCTTCTCACCTCCTTGCTATTCAATGTCTGATCATCCAGACATAGTGCCAGTCCAAAGTGCTCAGCCACACCTAGAATGCACTGCACTACCAGGGGCCCACATGCCATCTTTTCTTTCAAAACACATCACTTGCATTCACCTCACACCCAGTCTGATATAGTTCAAGACAGAAGTCCAGCAGGTCCCTACCATGGCAGCTGATTCCTGTGTACTCTCCCCATGCACGTCAGCACAGCTGTGTGCTATGCAGTTTCATGCAGTTTACTATACACATGCCTCTTGGCTTGCTCCTATTTGTTAATCCTTCACATGCTCCACACCTGACCCCCCTCCCAGATGTGCAGTTTCTTTCTGACAAGCCTATTCCATTGCATTCCTTTACCGTGCAGATTTGTGTGCATGGGCCCAAGTTAGACACAGTGGCCTCCTAGTGCAAGGTGGACTGCATCCTTGCACTTTACAAATGATTGATTGATCCTAACATTCAGGTTGGGCAGGGTTAATGTGCCCATGCATGAAGTGTTGTTCCATTCCATGTTTTTTGATTTGCATTCTGGGACTTGTAGTTCTGGTGATTCATGTTTTACCTTCCACTACAAGTGCCAGTACACAAAGGTGAACCTGGACTGGTGCTGCATTTCACACGTGGAGGGGTGAAAAGTAAATGACCTGGACTGAGCTGCACAGGAGGGCAGGGACATAGGTAGCTGCACTACACAACATGACCCTTTTGCCCCATTGGCCCGTGTTGCAACTTACCTTGTAGGTCTTGTAGTTCCTCGCTGGATGCACTGTCCTGTTCCGGAACTCCTGCCACCACTCCTTCGGGATGACAGTTGTCACCCGCTCCTTCAAGGCATCCAGCTCCTCCTGTGGTACCCGGCCACCTCCTCCGGTTGGCATGGCTGTCTTTAGGTTGTGGCCAGTTTCTTCTTCGTACTGGGCTTATATTCATGCCAGCGTTTTTTTAAATTGGTGACTGTCCTCCTGGCTTGTCCCACGATGTTGATCTTGGCCACTATAGACTGCAAAATGGGCGCTTTCTTTCTTAATGGCAATTTTGAGGTGACGAAGAGCTGATGTTGATGCTCTGTCACCTCAGTGATCAAGACGTCATTCTCCTCCTTACTGAAGTTGCACTTCCTCTTCCCCTCAATCAATTAAACATTTATAGAGTGCAGCAAATCACCCGTGGGGGACTCGAAGCGCTGGAGCTGTTTGCTGCTGCTTGGAGATGTGATCATTCAAACATCCAAGTCTTTAGTCCTCCTCTGAATTGCTGGAGCAACGGTGCGGTTCTGAGATGCACAGGGAAGTTGTTCCAAGCCTTGGCTGCCAGGTGCAAGAAGGAGCGCCCTCTGCTGGTGGCTCAACGGATCTGTGAGGTGTCTGCCAGGGAGAAGGAAGCTGATCAAAGGCGGTTGGTGGAGTGTCAGGCGTTTGCAGATGAATGCTGGGCCTTCACTGTGCAGGGCCTTGGGGTTCTCTCTGGACATCTTGGCTGGTACTGGGGTTATTGAAGTTGGTGTCCTGGCTACTTCTCTGTTCGCCCCGCTCCATGGATGTCTTCTGTGAAGGATGAACATTTTTATTCTCCTTAGAGTCATTTAAAAAAAATGTAATGCTTCACGCACTGAAAAGAGACGCAAGGTGGTTAGTGTCGCTCTACGTGCCGCTAACCAGCCCTACGTCAGTTTAGCTCCCAGTATGTCAGTTTTCACTGCGACGTCACGTCCGTGACAGCATCACATTTTTTTGCCACAGCCTGTTTCTTATGACATGGTGCACCATACCGTAAATACAGCACTGCCATGGCGTTTATAAATTACTTAGAGATTAGCAAGTCATTTTGACGCATCGATCACGCAACACAGCGATGCGTCAGTTCTTATAAATGAGGCCCAAAGGTCTTTATTATGAGCTGCCTGGAAAATGCCTGGATTTTATTCACCTCAAAGTAACCAATCCCCGGGTTGGGGACAATCCGGGCCATTACAAGCGGGACACTGAAGGGGATATTTGCAAAGAATTGGCCCAGGGCAGCTCCACGAGTCATTTTGTTGTACTGCCCTACGCCAATTCAAAAGGGCAGGAATGCATTGTGTTTATAAGATATGCTGCGTTCCTGTCCTTCCAGCCAGTGCTGGCGCACAATCAGCAGCTGTGCGCCAACGCTTGTACCCTTACACCATGGTGCGAGGGTGTCTGTGTTGTTGGATTGATTGTTTTTGTGCAGGAAGGGAACAATAATTACAGATGTGTTCCTCTTTCTATGTGTGCTGCAGACTGCAGCTCACATGGAAAAAGGAAAAAACAAGGAGAAGTGAAAACATTTCTCCTCGTTATGCTACCCCTGGGGTGGCACATGGTTTCAACGCATTCCCAGATTTACGCAGTGTTGTAAATCTCGGAATGTGTCAAAACCTATGGGCGCTGAGTGGGAGCACCCACTGCAGCGCCCATGGCACGCCTCCCCGAAGCAGTGTGAGGCAGCGCAGCAACTTGCCCTGCGTTGCCTCACTCCATATCTACAAGACCATGAAAAGCCATGCAGGGTGGCTTTACATGACCTTGTAGATATGGCTAAGTCTGGTGCCCCACCAAAAAATCACAAACATTGACGTTCCGGCAGTGCACAAGGCTTCTAAATTAGCCCCTGAGAGTCTCTTAAAAATGAGAATTCCCTGGGGTCTGCTTCTCCTCGTATTGCCTCATTTACTTACAGATTTTCATACAAAGATGTTGGCTGCTTGAAGCAGCTGAAATCTATTTATGAAAATAAAGTGATCTGCTGAAAGGCTGTAGATCTCATAATTTCAACAGCGCCTGCACCTTGCGTTACTGTCACTGGTGCCTTTTAGAGTCCACTGTTAATGCGAGCCTACAATGGGTAACACAAAGGGTTGTGGACTTTTACATTTTTAAGGCCCTGAGCAGGCGTAGGCTGTAGGGAGAGATGCTCAGGAGATCTGCAGGGATGGTTTGGGAACTGCCAGACCAAGTGCTCCCTGAACCGGAACTCGAGCAACCCAAGGCCGGTCTTGCCCTGATTGGGGCCAGTGCTTAATTTGTAAAACACAAGTTCCAGGGCTCCTTTCAGGAGACTGCTGCAGCTTGCACCAGACATTGCCCCTGCCACGCTGCCAATGATCGTAACTAGAAAACCTGTAAAGGGTTCTGGCTCGAATGGCAGCAAGGCCAAACCAATTATAATGAAAGAACAAAAGCAAACGCCAATGCTGCATGTAACTTACCTAAACTTTGAATAGTGCCCTGAGTGAAACAGTGACACCAACAACCACTTGTTCCGTTGGATTTAATCTTGGGATTATTTTTCAGTTTACATTTGAATGCATTTTCGATTAACAAAACATATTCATTACAAAAACATAAATACAATTAACACAACAATATCAAAATTTGTGCTGAAATTTGTACAATTGGACACCACTATAATCAATATGACACTCACTCATAAACACGACAATCATACTACTCATGCATCCTCACTCAACAACATACAAAATGAAACATTGATGCTCAATAAATAAATCGCTACACGAAGGCCATCAACAAACAAGACTGTGCATAGTTGTGAATCTCTGTACTATATTTTACACAAGATTGGCCAAAGGTGAAAAAGGTCTACGCGTTTCGAATCCCTTTGTAGACAGGGATTCTCATCAGGACCAACACTTGGCTTAATCTAAGGAGAGGGGAACTCAACCCGAATCTTGTGAGGCTGTTGGGTGTGCAAAAGGGTGTCGAGTCGACATAGGAAACTTCTTTCTGGGGCTTTTATAAGTCCACGAACACTAGGTGAATACCAATTGTTGCAGGTGTTCTAAACAATCTCCGAGGACGAGAACGAGAACAATAAGTCTAACCACTGGCACTCCCTCAGGGTAACACTCCAAACTCTTGTTCTTGAGCTCACCAAGCCACCTCAGCTTGGGCTCGGTTATATCCAAATCAGTGTCGATCCTGCTCCAATAGGAACAGTCCAGCCAGAACTGCTAAGCCAAGTTCTCCCTGATTCGTCAGTCGGGAGTACCTTGGTTCCAGTGACACAGTGAGAACGGGACCCACCTCAGGGCTTACCCGCGCCACTTAGGGCTTTACTTCAAACACACAAAAGGTGATGGGAGGCTGCTTGCAATAAGTCTTACCACTATCAATCACTCGGGGTAGCATTCCACCCCATCGCTCTCACTAAACACACTTATATACATGCATACATATTTATATATACACACACATACATATATACATACATACATACATACATGTGTTAAAGGTGTTAATTAGATAAGTGGTTTCACACTTCATGCAATGAAAAATATAGTTTTCTACAGAAATAAAGAGCCAGGATGTTGTTTCCAGAAATGTGACTGATCAGCAGAAAAGAAATCAACACCACAGATCTCCTGATGACAATCACACTGGAAACATCCAGCAGCTTCAGCACATCTCACCGAGGGGGATCTCTGACTGTGGCTGTAGTTAAGGAGGGACCACGGCTCACAAGAGCACCAGGTCAACAAGAGCTTGAGGCTCCAGGGTGTATGACATGAGACTAACAAGAGGCTGACATGAGCCTCAGACAGGCTCCAGAACGGCTGACATGAGACTAACAAGAGGCTGACATGAGCCTCAGACAGGCTCCTGGGCAGCTGACATGAGACTAACAAGAGGCTGACATGAGCCTCAGAGAGGCTCCTGGGCGGCTGACATGAGACTAACAAGAGGCTGACATGAGCCTCACACAGGCTCCAGGACGGCTGACATGAGACTAACAAGAGGCTGACATGAGCCTCACACAGGCTCCTGGGCGGCTGACATGAGACTAACAAGAGGCTGACATGAGCCTCACACATGCTCCAGGGCGGCCGACATGAGGCCAACAAGAGGCTGACATGAGCCTCACACAGGCTCCGGTGCTGCTGACATGAGGCCAACAAGAGGCTGACATGAGCCTCACACAAGGTTCCGGTGCTGCTGACATGAGGCCAACAGGAGGCTGACAAGAGCCTCACACACTGGCACAAGGTTGACATGAGCCTCACACGGGCTCCAGGGCAGCTGACATGAGGCCAGCAAGAGGCTGACATGAGCCTCACACAGGCTCCAGAGCGCTGACATGAGGCCAAGAGGGGGACATGAGCCTCACACAGGCTCCAGGACGGCTGACATGAGACTAACAAGAGGCTGACATGAGCCTCACACAGGCTCCTGGGCGGCTGACATGAGACTAACAAGAGGCTGACATGAGCCTCACACAGGCTCCTGGGCGGCTGACATGAGACTAACAAGAGGCTGACATGAGCCTCACACGGGCTCCAGGGCGGCCGACATGAGGCCAACAAGAGGCTGACATGAGGCCAGCAAGAGGCTGACATGAGCCTCACACAGGCTCCGGTGCTGCTGACATGAGGCCAACAAGAGGCTGACATGAGCCTCACACAAGGTTCCGGTGCTGCTGACATGAGGCCAACAGGAGGCTGACAAGAGCCTCACACACTGGCACAAGGTTGACATGAGCCTCACACGAGCTCCAGGGCAGCTGACATGAGGCCAGCAAGAGGCTGACATGAGCCTCACACAGGCTCCAGAGCGCTGACATGAGGCCAAGAGGGGGACATGAGCCTCACACAGGCTCCAGGATAGATGACATGAGGCCCACAAGAGGCTGACATGAGCCTCACACACTGGCACAAGGTTGACATGAGCCTTAAACAATGCTCCAGAGAGGCTGACATGAGACTGACATGAGGCACCAGTGAGGCTGACATGAGGTTCAGTCAAGCCTCCGGTGAGGTTGACATGAGGCTTTAATGTGACTGATCATGAGACGGACACGAGGCTCCGGTGCTGCAGACATGAGACTCACATGAGGCTGACAAGAGGCGTTCATGTAGTTCACCAGAGGCCCACATGGCCCTCACATACAGCTCACTTGGGGCATGTGGGTTTTTCTCTGGGCCCTGGGGCAGTTGGTGTTTTATTGGCAGTTTCTATGATGTGCTGTCCATTGGTAACAGGATTGAGTAGTCAAGACTAGATGTAGGAAGCAAGAGAGGGTTTGGAAGTCACTTACAGTACAACTTGGTTATCAAACTTTATAAATTCACTGACGAAACAGAGATGTACCTTAAACACAATAATCAGCCTTTCATTTGCATCCAGTGAAGGTTTACACTTACAATAAGGCAGATGATAAAAGCCAGGAGGTCCTGCCACCTTCAGATGCTGGATATGACCATAAATAAAGCACTGGACTTAACTAACATTAGGCCCTTTGGTCAGAGTTGGTCCCCCGTCCCAGACTGGTGATGGTTGGTTTGTGGCTGTGGACTGGTACAGTACTGGGTGATTGACATGACCTGCAGTGGTTCTGTCTTATGCATCATGAGTAGGCCTGGGCCAAAATTCCGTTCCGTTCGCGGAAATTGCGATATTTTGGCATTTTCGCGTTCCGCGGAAAGCGCGAAAATGTCAAAATTTCCGCATTCCGCAGCTTAGCGATAATTTTTTTCTTGCTCGCGCTGTAAAACAATACATTCTCGCGCGCGCGCGATCGCCTTACCTGAATCCCTGCGTTCTCCGACAAGTTTTCTTGACCCGGTCGCGTTCTCCACGAGATGTTGGATTTTGGTATCCATTTTGCGCTGTCTCGCGAGAGTTCGCGGCCGCATTAAAGTCATTTTTCACGCGATCACGTCATTTGTCGCGCGATCACGTCTTTCTTCTCGTGATCATGCACCGCGCGAGTATGAGAAGATTGAGATCTCGAACATGTCATTCTACATCGCGAGCCAGAGGATGAGGACGCGGGCACGTGAAATCGAACGCGAACAGGAGAAAGAGACCGCGAACACGTCATATCCAACGCGACAGGGACAAAGAAGAGAACGCGATCATATCGTTTTCGACACGCCGGCGGAAGTAATGTGAAGCTCGAGAACTCAACAACGTAAAATTTACAATTTGGAGAGGAATATCGGCTCTAGCAGCATGAAACCATCTGCAAATACTGATTTTGGATGAAAAGAACTCCTTACATTCACATTTGGCTTTCCTTTTTTGTGCAAGGAGTCATTTTTTTACAAGGTGGAGAGAGGGAGGAAGTGACACAGAATCTCCAACTTCCTGTTCCTGTCCAGCAGGCTCCTTCCAGTGCTTTGTCCATCTCCTGCTCATTCTGCCTTTGGATTTGGAGCTGGAAAGATCACTCTTTTTGTCTGCTGCATCATTGCAATTGGATTTCAGGATTTTTGGAATAGGATATTTTACAAGTAAGTGGTTGTTGTGTTTGATTGTGGGCATTGCAGTTGTTGTGTAACTACAATTTATTTTTGATAATTAATTAATTATCATCATTCCTTTTTTTTAAAATTTTTTAAAATTTTGTGGGTTGTAGTAGTAGGCCCGAGCTAGCCATGGGCATGGCCTCATGTGTGTGTGTGTGCATGATGAAGCAACTGTTCCTTTTGTTTTTTGAATATATTTCATTTTCAAGCACATTTAGGGCATGGATGGCATTGGATTGAGTTGGGGAAGTGTGTTTTTTGGGGTGGCCTTGCTGATGTTGTTGGGCCAGGCCATGTGGCTGGTAGCCATTTTGAGGCCTAGGCCTGCAAGCTTGCCTGGCCTTGTCTGCCAACAGGCCTGCTTTCATCCACTGCTACCAGAGCAGGTAGCCACAGCTTTAGTAATCTACTGTTTTCTGTGTGCTCTGTTGAATTTAGACATCATTTAGGGCATGGATGGCATTGGATTGAGTTGGGGAAGTGTGTTTTTTGGGGTGGCCTTGCTGATGTTGTTGGGCCTGGCCATGTGGCTGGTGGCCATTTTGAGGCCTAGGCCTGCAAGCTTGCCTGGCCTTGTCTGCCAACAGGCCTGCTTTCATCCACTGCTACCAGAGCAGGTAGCCACAGCTTTAGTAATCTACTGTTTTCTGTTTGCTCTGTTGAATTTAGACATCATTTAGGGCATGGATGGCATTGGATTGAGTTGGGGAAGTGTGTTTTTTGGGGTGGCCTTGCTGATGTTGTTGGGCCTGGCCATGTGGCTGGTGGCCATTTTGAGGCCTAGGCCTGCAAGCTTGCCTGGCCTTGTCTGCCAACAGGCCTGCTTTCATCCACTGCTACCAGAGCAGGTAGCCACAGCTTTAGTAATCTACTGTTTTCTGTTTGCTCTGGTGAATTTAGACATCATTTAGGGCATGGATGCCATTGGATTGAGTTGGGGAAGTGTGCTTTTTGGGGTGGCCTTGCTGATGTTGTTGGGCCTGGCCATGTGGCTGGTGGCCATTTTGAGGCCTAGGCCTGCAAGCTTGCCTGGCCTTGTCTGCCAACAGGCCTGCTTTCATCCACTGCTACCAGAGCAGGTAGCCACAGCTTTAGTAATCTACTGTTTTCTGTTTGCTCTGTTGAATTTAGACATCATTTAGGGCATGGATGGCATTGGAGTGAGTTTGGGAAGTGTGTTTTTTGGGGTGGCCTTGCTGATGTTGTTGGGCCTGGCCATGTGGCTGGTGGCCATTTTGAGGCCTAGGCCTGCAAGCTTGCCTGGCCTTGTCTGCCAACAGGCCTGCTTTCATCCACTGCTACCAGAGCAGGTAGCCACAGCTTTAGTAATCTACTGTTTTCTGTGTGCTCTGGTGAATTTAGACATCATTTAAGGCATGGATGGCATTGGATTGATTTGGGGAAGTGTGTTTTTTGGGGTGGCCTTGCTGATGTTGTTGGGCCTGGCCATGTGGCTGGTGGCCATTTTGAGGCCTAGGCCTGCAAGCTTGCCTGGCCTTGTCTGCCAACAGGCCTGCTTTCATCCACTGCTACCAGAGCAGGTAGCCACAGCTTTAGTAATCTACTGTTTTCTGTGTGCTCTGTTGAATTTAGACATCATTTAGGGCATGGATGGCATTGGATTGATTTGGGGAAGTGTGTTTTTTGGGGTGGCCTTGCTGATGTTGTTGGGCCTGGCCATGTGGCTGGTGGCCATTTTGAGGCCTAGGCCTGCACGCTTGCCTGGCCTTGTCTGCCAACAGGCCTGCTTTCATCCACTGCTACCAGAGCAGGTAGCCACAGCTTTAGTAATCTACTGTTTTCTGTGTGCTCTGTTGAATTTAGACATCATTTAGGGCATGGATGGCATTGGATTGAGTTGGGGAAGTGTGTTTTTTGGGGTGGCCTTGCTGATGTTGTTGGGCCTGGCCATGTGGCTGGTGGCCATTTTGAGGCCTAGGCCTGCAAGCTTGCCTGGCCTTGTCTGCCAACAGGCCTGCTTTCATCCACTGCTACCAGAGCAGGTAGCCACAGCTTTAGTAATCTACTGTTTTCTGTTTGCTCTGTTGAATTTAGACATCATTTAGGGCATGGATGGCATTGGATTGAGTTGGGGAAGTGTGTTTTTTGGGGTGGCCTTGCTGATGTTGTTGGGCCTGGCCATGTGGCTGGTGGCCATTTTGAGGCCTAGGCCTGCAAGCTTGCCTGGCCTTGTCTGCCAACAGGCCTGCTTTCATCCACTGCTACCAGAGCAGGTAGCCACAGCTTTAGTAATCTACTGTTTTCTGTTTGCTCTGTTGAATTTAGACATCATTTAGGGCATGGATGGCATTGGATTGAGTTGGGGAAGTGTGTTTTTTGGGGTGGCCTTGCTGATGTTGTTGGGCCTGGCCATGTGGCTGGTGGCCATTTTGAGGCCTAGGCCTGCAAGCTTGCCTGGCCTTGTCTGCCAACAGGCCTGCTTTCATCCACTGCTACCAGAGCAGGTAGCCACAGCTTTAGTAATCTACTGTTTTCTGTGTGCTCTGGTGAATTTAGACATCATTTAGGGCATGGATGGCATTGGATTGAGTTGGGGAAGTGTGTTTTTTGGGGTGGCCTTGCTGATGTTGTTGGGCCTGGCCATGTGGCTGGTGGCCATTTTGAGGCCTAGGCCTGCAAGCTTGCCTGGCCTTGTCTGCCAACAGGCCTGCTTTCATCCACTGCTACCAGAGCAGGTAGCCACAGCTTTAGTAATCTACTGTTTTCTGTTTGCTCTGTTGAATTTAGACATCATTTAGGGCATGGATGGCATTGGATTGAGTTGGGGAAGTGTGTTTTTTGGGGTGGCCTTGCTGATGTTGTTGGGCCTGGCCATGTGGCTGGTGGCCATTTTGAGGCCTAGGCCTGCAAGCTTGCCTGGCCTTGTCTGCCAACAGGCCTGCTTTCATCCACTGCTACCAGAGCAGGTAGCCACAGCTTTAGTAATCTACTGTTTTCTGTGTGCTCTGGTGAATTTATACATCATTTAGGGCATGGATGGCATTGGATTGAGTTGGGGAAGTGTGTTTTTTGGGGTGGCCTTGCTGATGTTGTTGGGCCTGGCCATGTGGCTGGTGGCCATTTTGAGGCCTAGGCCTGCAAGCTTGCCTGGCCTTGTCTGCCAACAGGCCTGCTTTCATCCACTGCTACCAGAGCAGGTAGCCACAGCTTTAGTAATCTACTGTTTTCTGTTTGCTCTGTTGAATTTAGACATCATTTAGGGCATGGATGGCATTGGATTGAGTTGGGGAAGTGTGTTTTTTGGGGTGGCCTTGCTGATGTTGTTGGGCCTGGCCATGTGGCTGGTGGCCATTTTGAGGCCTAGGCCTACAAGCTTGCCTGGCCTTGTCTGCCAACAGGCCTGCTTTTTCATCCACTAGGATCAGAGCAGGTAGCCACAGCTTTATTGATCAAGTGTTTTCTATGTGATCTGTTGAATTTTTAGACATCACCTTCCTGAGAGTGTAGTGTGTGGCTGTACACAGTACTAGTAGTATAACATAGCTCTAGTTAAAAAAAAGTCATAAATGGCTAGACTATCTTTTGTTTGCACTAGTACAGTACTAAGTAACTGAACCACAAAAACAAATGCAACATTTCACTGATGTTCTTCTCCTGTCTTCTTTGCTTTTAGGTGCACGAAAGACAGAGTAGGAGGTGTCATCGGTGTCATCGGCATCACCTGGCTACCCGTTGTACTGCCAGCCAGACAGAAGTCCTGCTGCGCATCACGCCCACGTGTGACCAGAACTTGTGCATCTGCCTCCTGCCTGACATCGGAAGAAGATGGCCCCAAAGAAAGGTACCAGGTCCAGTACCAAGAAAGTTGCTGGTGAGAAGAAGGAACAGAAAAAGGAAGTGCCATTAACCACGACTGGTGGTGTGCCGGCCAAGGTTTTTTTTGGCACCAAAGCGTTGTCCGGGAACCAAGCTGGGAGCAGCACAGCGGTCCAGCAACCCCACCAACCTTGGCCCAAGGGCTTTACTGTCGCAGAGGTAGCCAGTCTACTAACGGGCAGCGATGTTGAAGAAATGTCATTACCGCAAAGTAGTACACAATCAAGTTCAACGCAGGCGCAAACTCAGTATATCAGTGTCAAGCCGCCGCAACCAGAACAGCAGCAGCCGCCGCAACCAGAACAGCAGCAGCCGCCGCAACCAGAACAGCAGCAGCCGCCGCAACCAGAACAGCAGCAGCCGCCGCAACAGCCCACCATAGTAGTTGTTGCTCCTGACGTAGGGGCATTTCAGGAAATCGAGCTTCCTGCAGACAAAGTGGAGCGAAGTCAAACCACTGTTTCAGAAGATCAATTGTCTTCCAGACCACCAGCAAGGAAAAGGAGGCTTAGTCCATCATCTTCTTCTTCAAGCCCCGCTTCTGATGATCGTGATGACACTTGGGTCCCACCAGCTCGGTCTGAGAGTGAAGTACGCCACAAGACATTGCTTCTGAAAAGGAAGGTCCCAGAAAAACTTAGAGTTATGGAGGTAGATGTAGAAGAGGGGGGTGATGATGTTGATGAAGACGAGCCAGTCATCACGCACATTACTCCCGCCCCAAAGGGATTGGAGACCGACATTCTCACCCTATCCAGAAAGGCTGCTACTGAGCGGGATGTAGCACGGATCTCACCAACACAGGTTACACCACCACTACCTCCAGCTGCCATATTTTCCAAGGCCCGGCAGGGACCTACATTCAGCTCAACCATCTCAGTAGGAAGTGGTAGTAAAAGTCACAGTGTAGGTGGACAGGGTCACATATTTTCAAGCACCCCCTCAAGTTCATCTGGTGTTGAAAGTGGCACATCCAGCAGTGCCAGAAAGTTCTCCTCCCCAGTTTGGGACTTCTTTTCTGTTAGCGCCAAGGAGGAGAACGTTGCTATATGCGCAATTTGTCGGCAAGGTGTTCGGCGTGGTAAGCTTGGTACAAACTATGGTACCGGAGGACAAGCAAGTCATCTCAGAATACACCACAATATCGTGTGGGAGGATCACCTACGTAAGTTAAAAGAAAGTAGGAAAACTAAACCCTTTGAAGTTGGTCAGGAATCAGGGAGCGATATTATTGTGGTGGCAGGTGAAGAACAGGGAGGCATTTCTAGCCCTGTCTCCAGTAGTGCAGTCACTGCAGTGGTAACGCCCACATCCTCCTCAGTAACATCAGAGTGGCACCGCAGTAAGAGCCATACTCAGAGTGTGGGTGAGACACCAAGGCGACCGGCGAGTACCTCAATGAGACAATCTGTGTCGTTGAGCCTTAGTGGGTTAATGAAAACAGCACCACTAAGGAAAGTAAGCCAGCCTACCATTGACAGCATGTTTAGGTTGGAGGGGCAGTTCCAACGCAACCACCCAACGGCACGATTGTACAATGCGAAGCTGGCTAAAATGTTAGCGCTGGACCTTCTTCCTTTTTCATTTGTGGAAGGGGTGGGTTTCCTTGAATTTGTGTCTACCATCTGCCCGAAATGGAAAGTTCCCAGCCGGTCCTATTTCGCAAGAATTGCTGTTCCGGCACTACATCATGATGTGCTGGAATTGGTTGGTCACGGTTTGCAGCAGAGTGCTGTGCACAATATCCACCTGACAACAGACATGTGGACCAGTTGCCAAGCCACAGATTACATGTGCATCACTGCACACTGGATCTCTTTTGTGGGGGTTAGAGATCAACTATCTGCACGAGGTGTTGTTGACACAGCTGCGATTTTTGAAGGTACTCGGAAACATGCAACTGTAGCCATGTTCGCCATGGAGAAATCTCATACGGCTGAAAACATTTTAGAAGAGTTTCGCACCAAGGTTTTGGAATGGCTGTGGCCCAGAGGGCTTGGTATTGGTTTTGTTGCCACAGACAATGGCAGTAATGTACTTAAGGCCATGGAACTGGGTTCCTATTTCAGGGTTCCGTGTTTGGCACACTGCATAAACATTATAGTGCAAGACTTTCTGAAAAAAGAACCCATAGTAAGCAATTTACTGGCCATCTGCCGAAGAATATGCACTCATTTCAGCCATTCTTTTAAAGCTCGGAAGCAGCTGAGGATCCTCCAACGTGACCGTAGGATGCCAGTCAAGGCACTCATCCAGGAGGTGGCAACACGCTGGAACTCAACGTATTACATGCTTGATCGTCTGTACGAACAGCAGAGGTCACTCAATGAATATGTCTGGTACAGAAGCAGTGATGCTAGTGTTAAAGGCATGACCCTTCAGAGGGAGCAATGGACCCTAATTCAATGCCTGACTGAGATGCTGTCTCCTTTTGAGGTCTTCACACGTGAAGTCAGCAAGGAGGACTGTACAATGGACCAAGCTATCCCATTGTTGCAAATGCTAGAGCATGAGCTGAATAATGTGTCTGAATCCTACAAAGGTGTAGAGGACAGAAGGCAAGCCCATGACTTGGTGGAGAGCTTATCCAGGCGCTTATCAGAAAATGTAAGGATACAAAATAAAATTTTGTCACAAGAACATTACATTTGTGCCACAATTCTGGATCCACGTGCAAAATTAGGACTATTCCTTTCTTTTTCCGACAATGATGTTGCCCGCTACAAAAGTTGTATAGCTGAAGCAGCCATCAAGTTTGAAAACGAAGGGCTGCTAATTAAAAGCCCGCCACATCAACCCACAACAAGTACTGATACTGAAGCAGGCCATGCAGAATCAAGTGCAACTTCGTCGGCTGAGGGCAGTGCGGTTGGCTCACAATCGCAACACTCACCATCACCATCGACTACAAAAACAATAACTGGATCATTCGGCCGAGTACAATCATTATCAGATTGGTATGTAAAGATGGGCCTTAAGCACAGTGCTGATGCACAGAAAAAACAGCACAAAAGCTTACCAGCAGCAACCCTGAACATTGAGCGGATGGTCCAGGCCTATCTGGACGACCCAACAGAGGTGTACGTTGATCAAAACCCAGTGCAGTATTGGTATAGGAAAAGGTCTGAATGGCCACAGCTCAGCAGGCTGGCGATAAGCTATCTGGCTTGCCCTGTCGCAAGTGTCTCTTCCGAACGTGTTTTCAGTGCTGCTGGTTCCATTGTAACCTTGAGAAGGACCAGTCTATCTCCCAAAAACGTGGAGAGGTTAACAATGATCAAAATGAATCAGCACTTCATACCACCGAATTACACAATGCATGAATCAACAGAGGAAGATGAGGACAGCGGCTCAGGTGACGGAAGTATTGTGTCAGATGATTACCTACTACTGGAAGATCCCCCAGAGTTTGAGGACGAGCTATACTTCCCTGACAATTAGGCTCGCACTTACTGTCTTCCTCCCTTTTTTCCCCCTTTGTTTATGTGTCTGTCGTTCCGGTTATAAACTTGTGAATCGCAACAAATGCATTATCACCGTCTTCTACTCTTCTAATTTAAGATACAAGTTTCAGGTGTCTGCCATTTGACACTACAGTCCTCAGAATCCAGCTCCTCCGCTCGATCATACTGCATCTCCTGCTCAATTCCATTTCCCTCATGAATGATGATTGGATGATGGTAACAACAAATTCAAACTTTCCTCGTCCTTCCAAAACAAGTGGACCATGAATCAGATGACTACTATAGCTATCCTCCTTCAGAGCCGAGAGAGACTGGCCATTAACTGAAAATAAGATGCAACAGGTAATGATTGATGCCATGCATTGGCCGCAGAATAGCAGACTGAATGATGTAGATTTTGTTGTGTGTGTTGTGCATGAATTGATGTAATTGTGCACTGCCACTAATCAACTTTCTACAGAACACACTAATTTTCCCCTTCTTGCAAACAAGAAATGTGTACTTCTCCTGCATCTTGGTGATACATTGCTTTTAATTCAATACAGGAAGGGGACTCACTCAATCTGCGCAATGCAAATGACTGTGACTTAACAGCACCGTCCATCATGATGATTGCGAAAGAGACGGCCTGCAACGTTAACAAGATGAGATGGAACAGGTAATGATTGATGCCATGCATTGGCCGCAGAATAGCAGACTGAATGATGTAGATTTTGTTGTGTGTGTTGCGCATGAATGAATTGATGTAATTGTGCACTGCCACTAATCAACATTCTACAGAACACACTAATTTTCCCCTTCTTGCAAACAAGAAATGTGTACTTCTCCTGCATCTTGGTGATACATTGCTTTTAATTCAATACAGGAAGGGGACTCACTCAATCTGCGCAATGCAAATGACTGTGACTTAACAGCACCGTCCATCATGATGATGGCGAAAGAGACGGCCTGCAGCGTTAACGAGATGAGATGCAACAGGTAATGATTGATGCCATGCATTGGCCGCAGAATGGCAGACTGAATGATGTAGATTTTGTGGTGTGTGTTGCGCATGAATTGATGTAATTGTGCACTGCCACTAATCAACTTTCTACAGAACACACTAGTAATTACTAATTTTCCCCTTCTTGCAAACAAGAAATGTGTACTTCTCCTGCATCTTGGTGATACATTGCTTTTAATTCAATACAGGAAGGGGACTCACTCAATCTGCGCAATGCAAATGACTGTGACTTAACAGCACCGTCCATCATGATGATGGCGAAAGAGACGGCCCGTTAACTTAAGATGAGAAGGAACAGGTAATGAATGATGACAATTAATGGCATGCATTGGACACCTGACTCTGAGCTATTGGTCTTTGTGTTTGCGTTGTTTGTTGTGCACAAAGTGATGTCAAAGTGTACTAGTGGTAATCTATCTTTCTGTACACAATAAAGAATGACTCAAGTCAGTAATATTTATATTTCTACTCTTGTTGTGTCATAAAAATTACACTTGTACTGCAGGCCGATCTCCTGTCAGCCTGTAGAAGTATCAGAGCTGATGATGAAGTCAGGAGGATGTTTCATGAGTGGCATAAAACGGAAAAGCCTAAAGGTAAACACGTCAACAACAACCACAGCACACCCAATGTCTGTGTAGAAGTTGAATAGAGTGTAGCGGTGGGATGACTGCAGTGCATTGATTTTACTAACTTTAACTGTAAAATGCTATGTTTGGAATGGATAATGTGCTTTGCGTTTGTCCAACTCTTTGAGAGAAAAAAAAAGGACTCTAAAGTGTTAACGTAGGATGTGCTAATGGTAAGCACTGTGGGCCTGATCTCTCCTGTTTCTGTTGAAGGTCTATGCTGGAAACAGACTACAGTAGAGATGATGCATATGCATACATGCCACCTCGGAAAGTGTTCTTGTTGCACTACACCATCACTTGTGCATTTGTTTTCACTTTCTTTCTGAATATCCCCTTTGGTTTTCAATCTAAAATTACAGGCCGGGCCTTGTCCAAAACTTTGTAAAACATTACAATGCATATTAATTACCTTACCAATCAATCACCTTTTTATTCCAGCCGGGCAGTGGCGAGTGGCGAGGCGACACACCCAAGATTGATGGACGAGAGGAGCAAGAGGAATGCCGAGATGCAAAAAACCAGTCCACATTTTTGACCAGGATAAGACAGTAACAGTATCCACTTTTCACTTCTTTTAAATAATTTGATTAATATCTTGTATACATTCTTTACAACAGTGTGTTCTTGGAGTTGTTATTATCAATCATCATTACGTTTGCTCTGTGTTTACGATTCTTCACTACCAATATTTAAAATTTCTATTTGCTATCTGTTAAAGTATTAAGGCCGGAACAGAACAAGAAATAGAAGTGTATGTAATCCGGGTCTCATCATCATGCATGCATTGCCTTTTTCTCCCTTAACATATGGAATGGATATGGTATGGTAGTCTTCAATGATTGTCGTTTGTTTGTCTATGTATGCATACTGTTTTTCTATGTCAAACCTTTCCCAAAATCCCCCTTCCCATCTAATCAACGGACCCTAACCCTCTTCCCCCGGGCTGTGTGACTTATTGTCGAGGTGTAACTAAATTAAATGTACACCAATACTTAATCACACACTTGCTGGGGCGGATGTGGTGAAAGCAACACTACTTCAATTTCAATGCAGAGCGATGATCTTCTTCTGCTTGCCCACCCATGAGTAGGATATTTCAGAGGTTATTTTATTTAACAAAGGAACATATACCTCAGCATGAATTGCCGGCATTGATTGGATTTGTTTGTTGTCATTCCTCATATACAGCACTAACTGTTAGACTGTAGGCATAGTCAAGTGACTCGAGTCGACAAAACTATAGTTTGTAACTCTGTCTAGTAGGCTATCCTCATAATAACCAGCATTCAGTTTTTTTGTCAAATATTTGAGCATATAATTGTTGCTCGGTAAATTCTGTGATGTACTTCATTCAACTACTCCTCTAACAGTCTCTCAAAGGCGATTGACTATCTCCTTTTCTTTTTTTGGAAATGCTGCTTTCGGAGAAGTGTAGCTCACTGGTTAGAGGAGGCATACCCTGAAGCAGAGATCAGACCCGGGACCTGGGTTCGATTCCCGACGCGGCAGGGTCCAGAGCCCAATTGTCCACGGGCTCGATAATTCTCGCTTCGGTGCCCACTCTAAGCACGAGTTCACACTATGCAGCTCTGGGCAACAAGCCTGCTTAATCTCCACAACGGCCCCCCGCGGCGGGATGCCTGGCTTTCACCTTGGGGATGCCCAGTACGGGTTATCTTACAGGGAAAAACCAGGACGGGTTCCCAATGCAAGCGCCAAGATGCCCGTAGGGTGATAGCTGCGCTCTATAAGTACATCAATCAATCAATCAATCTGCCACCCTGCCAGTGTATACTACTACTACTATACTACCACCACCACCACCCCAATCATGGCATGTATGAAAAAGGAAACCATCTTCACCATGCAGCCAGTGCTGTGCCACAGTTGGACATAAACATCAAGCACCGGTAAGAGAGAAGTTTGGGGGAGGCAGAATTAATAATGGACATGTTGTCAATGATTTCAGTTTCAAACACCACTCCAAAGAATGCATAGTAGGACCAGTCAATGAGTGAGGTGTGTCACATCTATCTGTTTGTGTCTTATACAGTCAGCAAATTATTGAAATCAAACACACGCTATGGGCGGCCATGCACCAGCAAGGAAACAGTGTGATGTAAAACAGTTACCCCACCTACAAAACATTAACAACATTGCATGTAACATAGAAAAATATATTTAATTGACCCTAACAAATAAACTAAACCCACAAAAGCTGACCCACCCACCTCCCTAACCCCAACGACTGTCCATAGAAGTAGAGAACGCCCAAACGAGTGAAGAACGAACAGGAATTAAAAAAGGGGCAGTGACAGGGACTAACTGGTGGGGCGGGACTGGAGGAGGACACGCATCTGGTCCTCTAAATGGGCGACGCGGCGTCTAAGGCCGCGGCAGTTGCAGCCACAGTGGGGGGGGGCACCGGAGATGACACGGTGGCGGCGGGCAGCCGTCCGGCGGTGGCGCCGTACCGCTGGAGGGCGGTGGCTGGGGCCCGGGGCACTGGAGGAGGCTTCAATAGCTGCAGCAGCCTCCTCCTCCTCCTCGGCTAGGACCACCAGCCGCCGGTATTCCTGCTGGATTGCCTCCAGCTTCCGGCGCCGTGCCTTGGCGGCCAACTCCTTACGGTTGAGTTTCGGAGTTGCTGTGTATCAAAAAGAAAAAAACAAGACAATTGTAAAATATAGTCTTAATAAAACAGTAGGACAAGGTAATTATTTATACACATAGTGGCATGGTAGAGTAGCACTATAAAATAAAGCACAGTAGTACATAACATTTTAAATGTCGCCCGTCCTTCTTCCTTCCACCTGTCTTACACTTTTTAGTTGAACAGTGCACCAGGTGCTCTTCTCCATAAAACTTTCAAAGCGGAGTTGAAATCAGATAGATGAGGACATTGGTTACTCAATACTCCGGCTCCTAGTCCTATACCAATTAAAGGGAATTCTAGTCTTCTAGTTCACTCTTCAAACGTCCCCAAGAACTCATACTTACTTACGACATCGGATAGCGGGCGGACTTTGTCCGCCCGCCATCCGACTGCTAAAAAGGGTGGGGGTCCCGTGGGGACAATTAATTAGGATGATGCGCCCGGCACAGTGGCGGGCGCACCCTGTTTTTTTAAATTTAAATTCTGGTTGGCATTGCTGAAAGCAATGCTAAAATGTTGTGCTGCTTTTCCAAGCACAACATGACGGGCCTCGCACGGAGCCTGTCACGTTTTGCTTTGAAAGTCGGGGGGGTACCATAGCATCGGTAGGTACCCTCCATGGGGGCCCCCAAGCATACTCTGCAATGTGTGCATGCCTTTCCGTGGCGGACGGCAATGCCGCCACGCAAAGGCATTCCAAAATGCAGATTATATGGCTGCCGGTGTGGTGAGAGAGACACCACCGCCATATTGAACCCTTTTCCGCCTGGACATGTCTGAATATTTTCTACAGGGATGGCGGGAGGTTTGCCCCTGCGGTGACGGCAGTGAATTCCAGCCGGCCCGGCGGGGGCAATACGCCCACCATCCTAATGGGGCCCTAATTCACAACTGTACAGTATACATATACATACAGTACACCTTTGCAGTGAGTGTGCTGTCAAGTTCAACAATAGTTAAAGATTATGAATCTAACTTACCACCGCCTGCCACTGGTGCTGCCACTCCCCCTCCGTTGCTATCTGCAACTGCCGCATCCTCGCCCTCGGCGTCGCCTTCGCTGGCCCCAGCAATGGTGGTCGGTAGTGCGCCTAGAAAACATTACACATTTATTAGGCGACATATACACCTCCCCCCTATTGATCAGTAGCAAGGTTGAAAAATGAGTTAATACTAACATACATCACTAGTACAAATCAGGTAGTAGTAGAGTAGACACTAAGTTATATGATCATTGTAGCATTTGCTTGATTAGCCCTAGCCATGCACATGTGACGTTACCTTTACCTTGCAGCTTCTTAAGACACCTTTGAGCCCACATGACCTGCCTCACACTGCTACTGTCTAGTCTACGCGCTGCGTACAAGCGGTCAACAAACATGAACAAGCCACTTTTTTAGGAAGAACTGGTGTACTACTGTTACTGTTAGTCCATATTGCTTATCCATAGATGCTACACTTTTTGGCACGGCTGAGAAATGCTTGCAAGTTGCAATATACTAACGCACACCATTTCTTTTTTCGCATTACAGACGCAAGATTCCCTTCTACGAACCAGAGCTTCTGAACGATGCACCAACTACCAGTACTAGGTTCTTCTGAGGTGAGGGGTCCATTCACTCACATCTTCATTTATAAATTTATATAAACTAAATTGCTATGGGATGGTGGTGCTGCCTTCCACCACTGTTCAGTTATCATGATTTAATTCCCAACTGTATAAGTGTAACAATGTATATTGTTTTAATGTTATTGATTTGCCGGTTGGTGCTGCTAAGAAAACAGTGTACAGACCTTCTCAAATTGAAATAAACATTTTAAACTTACATAGACTTCGTGGTATTTGGTGTGGAGTGGACTAACTTACACGAGTGAGCAAATTAAAGTAAGGGTGTGCATGTGAATTGCTTCCACGACAGAGGTTGGGTGTGTTATGTTCTGGGTTGTCTACTTGTTGGTTATCTTGGGGGGAGGGTTCCGAGACCTAATAGGTATGACAAGACAGTACTATAGTCAAGCAGTGGAATTGTGGTGGGTGCGGAATTTCTGATTGAGGTGTGCAAGGAAGGTCCAACCTACCATCACCAACATCCTATTTTCTGGTGCAAATGTATGTGCAAGATCCCTACAACAGTGGTATGTCCTATAGGGTATCATATCAAAATATTAAGAAATCTGGTAGGGCTGTTGTTGCTGTGAATTTTCAAAGCCTCAACATCAATAAGAGTAAAAAGTAGTACAAGACAACGACCCAACGGATTGTACGAGCTACTGGTGAATATGAGTTTTATATTACAACCTTTCACAAAGAGTGGCACTGGCCAACTGGGCAAGACTAGCTACTACAGTACAGACAGACAGACTGATAGTATGTAGTAGTACTCAGTCATCATAGCGGAGGCAGGGATAAGCTTTTTGAAACCGTACAGATCGAAGGATAATTGGTGGTAAAAAAATAGCATTTGGAAACACACTATAGTTCGGGAGAAATGGGGCAGTAAAAGTTATGGAATAAGAAATATTATTAAAAACAAGAAGACTTACTGGGGCCAGCAGAGGAGCCCTCAGCGGTGTCCTCCTGGTGGTGTTCCTGTCCCGCCGACTGTCCAGTCCCTGTCGGTCTGCCCCTGGGGGCTGATGGACAGGAGAGATATAAGAATTAAGAAAGAGACAAACATTGATGGATGGTGTCAAACAAATACAATATTTTTCAACAACGGTCAAAAAACACTTATGTAAACAACAATTGCAATAACTACATTGACCGATCTCATCTGGTCAACATGTAATATCGTGGGATTCGCAGTTCGACTACTTAAGTTACTATTTATCAACAGTAATCCATTCTTCCATTCTGATTCCAGAAAACTAAGTTACAAGTAAGCCTAAGTATTAGTACAACGTACCACCCAACCTAGCCCACCTATTCCAGGCATGCCAATTGTACATTAAGTATGCATTTCCACTGTATTCCTCAACAATGTGTATGATCCAATCATGGAGGACACATGAACATGACTACATTTTTTGTATACACCAAATTTTGGTTTGATTGATGCTGATCTGCTACTGCTAAGTAACTGCAAAGCCTACCTCCACTCATTGAACAAACTAGAAAAGGTTCTAAAGACTGCCGTACTAGCAGCACGTCACGTAACTGAGTGAGGGGGGGCATCACGCATACCACTAACCAATTAGAAGCTCATACAAAGTACCTAAACCTAAGTATCAATCCGCCCCTATCTATTAGTGACAGGACAAAGTAAGGAGTGGACGTGAGTCACTGTAGCATTACGTAACTTAATTTCTCTAAAATAAACTCGTAAAGAATCACGCTAAGCAAGCGCAAACGCAAAGCTGCAAACAAGTAAGATTAGTAGTAGCGCAGAAGAGCACCTGTGTCATAATCACAGAAGACTTTTAAACGTTATTAACCTGGAATGTATTGTAAGCAGCAACATTCTAGCTGGTTGGAAGGAAAAAAAGATATTCGCAATATATAACATAGAGCAGAAGAACAGACACAAAGTTGTAATAATTAAATAGGTACTCACCAAGCCCCGGGACCTCCACTCCTAGCAGGTCCAGCAGGTCCTGCTCACGGTCCAGGATGTCGGACCACCGGTGCGTCAGCTGTGCCTGGGTGCGCCGGACCCCAGAGATGCGCGACACTGCCCGGCGCACCTTCCCCCACCGCTGCCGACGCTCCCGGAGGCCGTACCCGGACCCAGGCCTGCCACCTGCTGCCAGGGTTGAGGGGAGGTGGCGCTGCACAAAGAAAATTAGTGCAGCCAACTCTGCCTCCCCAAATAAGGCCCGTGCATGCACCCCTTGTGGGCGCCGCCTTCCGCAAGGAAGGCGGTCGCGGCTCTGGCTGCGCCGGCGAACAGCCCTGCCCTTGGACATGGTTCTGGGGACGGGGCGGGAAAGAAAAGGTAAAATAAATAAAGGAGTAAAGGAAATAAATAGCGGGCAATACAAAGAGAAAAAGTAGCTAAAAAACAAAAAAAAAAGTAGACAAAAACCAAAAATATAGTGGCAGGAAAATAGTTAGAGAAATAATAAGTAATAAAGATCCAAAAAAGTGGCTATAAACAAAGGATTGAAAAGATTTAGGGAGGATTGAAAATCAGGCCCCAGAACCATGCAATAGAGTGGAAAACAAGATGGCCGCGCCCATTGCGACCACGTGCGCAAGTTTGCGCGATATTTTCTCCCTGAGCAAGCAAAAAGCAACGCGATCAAGTAAAAGCGGTCGCGAACAGGAAATATCGACCGCGAACATGCATTGCGCGACCCGGAACAGGAAGTAAACATCGCCAGAGGGCGGGACAAGTGAAAACAAGATGGCCGCGCCCGTTAGCAACCGCATGGGTAAGTTGGCGACCCGCGATCACGCAAAAAATACCGCGAACAGGCGGCAAAAAAACTTCCGCGTCTTCGCGATATTTCCGGCGTGTTTGCGGAGATTTTCTGCATTTTCGCGATAATTTGCGGAAGTTAATTCCGCAAATTCCGCCCACCCCTATCATGAGCTATGGGTTGACGAGCCCGGATCCCGCACCCGCGCGCCGTGAGAGGTACTAGACCTGATAATTTTTGGCAGTCTACAGCACCCCGCATACGTACCTGCTCCCTGCTGACGAGAGGCAATTACCTCGAAACACGTGTCCAGGGATGGCATTTTAAACTTTTTACTTGTGGCATAGGTGTACCCGCCGCTGTCACTACATCCTCCAGAATCCTATGGGGCTATTTGCTAGTATGACGAGCGGTGTGCGACCCACTTCACATTTTGTATTTAAAGCTCCCTGAGCTATGGGTTGACGAGCCCGGATCCCGCACCCGCGCGCCGTGAGAGGTACTAGACCTGATAATTTTTGGCAGTCTACAGCACCCCGCATACGTACCTGCTCCCTGCTGACGAGAGGCAATTACCTCGAAACACGTGTCCAGGGATGGCATTTTAAACTTTTTACTCGTGGCATAGGTGTACCCGCCGCTGTCACTACATCCTCCAGAATCCTATGGGGCTATTTGCTAGTATGACGAGCGGTGTGCGACCCACTTCGCGTTCTGTTTTATGCAGTTTAGGAGGGTTGTGCTGTATAAGAGAATTATTATGCAGCGTGTTTGGACAACATACGGCTGAAGGACTGCTGAGTGTTATAAGCCCAGTATTAGTGAGGGCCAGGAGGGGTATGTATGAATTTACTTTATAATATAATACACGGGCTGGACACAGGTCAACCCTTCACAGCTCACCAGGCATAGCATCTTATGCGAGTGTTTGTGAATATCAGGAGACTGGGCTGGTCGGGTTGTTGCAGATCAGTGGACTGTGGTTGTAGTCAAAGGAGTGATTATTGTTTCAGATTCTATCCCGGGGTTATGGATTGGTGTTGATACCTTGGAAACCATGTCTTCACCTCTCTTCTGAAATGTAAATGTTCTCTGATGCTACACATCTTACTTGGCACTGAGTTCTGGAGCCTGGCAGCTTGTTCTTGGAACGCGGTGCCTTCAATGGATTTCTAATAGTCTGCATTTATGACGATATGCGGCGCAAGCCTTGAGTACAGTTTAGTATTTTGTTTGTATTGCTTGAAGTTAATTTGTAGGTGTAGTAAGCCTTTTTCTTGCGAGGCAAAGTAGATGAGGTAGAGTGCCTTGAACATTGCTTTTCAAGCGCTTTGCAGCCAGTGGAGTGTTTGCAGGACTGACGTCATGATGTCTCCAGATGAAGGTGGAGAAAGAGTCTTGAGGAAGCATCTTGGAGTAGGTGCACTATCACCTGTGAGGGGATCCTGGCGCCGAGCAGGTGTGTGTGCCCAGCCCTACCTACCGTAGGTTGGTTAATCACCTGTGAGGGGATCCTGGCGCTGAGCAGGTGTGTGTGCCCAGCCCTACCTACAGTAGGTTGGTTAATCACCCATAAGTGTATCCTGGCGCTGAGCAGGTGTGTGTGCCCAGCCCTACCTACAGTAGATTGGTTAATCACCCATGAATGTATCCTGTTGCTGAGCAGGTGTGTGTGCCCAGCCCTACCTACAGTAGGTTGGTTAATCACCCATAAGTGTATCCTGGCACTGAGCAGGTGTGTGTGCCCAGCCCTACCTACAGTAGGTTGGTTAATCACCCATAAGTGTATCCTGGCGCTGAGCAGGTGTGTGTGCCCAGCCCTGCCTACAGTAGGTTGGTTAATCACCCATAAGTGTATCCTGGTGCTGAGCAGGTGTGTGTGCCTAGCCCTACCTACAGTAGGTTGGTTAATCACCCATAAGCGTATCCTGGTGCTGAGCAGGTGTGTGTGCCTAGCTCTGTCTACAGTAGGTTGGTTAATCACCCATAAGTGTATCCTGGTGCTGAGCAGGTGTGTGTGCCTAGCTCTGTCTACAGTAGGTTGGTTAATCACCCATAAGTGTATCCTGGTGCTGAGCAGGTGTGTGTGCCTAGCTCTGCCTACAGTAGGTTGGTTAATCGCCCATAAGTGTATCCTGACGCTGAGCAGGTGTGTGTGCCCAGCCCTGCCTACAGTAGGTTGGTTAATCACCCATAAGCGTATCCTGGTGCTGAGCAGGTGTGTGTGCCTAGCTCTGTCTACAGTAGGTTGGTTAATCACCCATAAGCGTATCCTGGTGCTGAGCAGGTGTGTGTGCCTAGCTCTGCCTACAGTAGGTTGGTTAATCACCCATAAGTGTATCCTGGTGCTGAGCAGGTGTGTGTGCCTAGCTCTGCCTACAGTAGGTTGGTTAATCACCCATAAGTGTATCCTGGTGCTGAGCAGGTGTGTGTGCCTAGCTCTGTCTACAGTAGGTTGGTTAATCACCCATAAGTGTATCCTGGTGCTGAGCAGGTGTGTGTGCCTAGCTCTGCCTACAGTAGGTTGGTTAATCACCCATAAGTGTATCCTGGCGCTGAGCAGGTGTGTGTGCCCAGCCCTGCCTATAGTAGGTTGGTTAATCACCTGTGAGGGGATCCTGGCGCTGAGCAGGTGTGTGTGCCCAGCCCTACCTACAGTAGGTTGGTTAATCACCCATAAGTGTATCCTGGCGCTGAGCATGTGTGTGTGCAGGTGTGTGTGCCCAGCCCTACCTACCGTAGGTTGGTTAATCACCCATAAGTGTATCCTGGCGCTGAGCAGGTGTGTGTGCCCAGCCCTGCCTACAGTAGGTTGGTTAATCACCCATAAGTGTATCCTGGTGCTGAGCAGGTGTGTGTGCCCAGCTCTGCCTACAGTAGGTTGGTTAATCACCCATAAGTGTATCCTGGTGCTGAGCAGGTGTGTGTGCCCAGCCCTACCTACAGTAGGTTGGTTAATCACCCATAAGTGTATCCTGGTGCTGAGCAGGTGTGTGTGCCCAGCCCTACCTACAGTAGGTTGGTTAATCACCCATAAGTGTATCCTGGTGCTGAGCAGGTGTGTGTGCCCAGCCCTACCTACAGTAGGTTGGTTAATTGAAAAGTCAGGTCTTCAGCTTCTAGCAGAAATCAGGAAGCTAGAAGGAGGGTATGATGTGGAGTGGGGGATTTGCGGGATTATTCCACGCTTTAGTAATGATATAAGAGGACACCCATCCTCCTGTTCTGGTTATGTGTAGGTGTGGGATGTGTGCAAGTAGGAGTCTCAAAGAGTGCAGGTCTGGGTGGTTGGTGGAAAGAGATGTGATGGTTCAGGTGGTGGGGCATATGTTGAGTAGTGCCTTGAATTTGTGAGTAAAGAGTTGGTAAAGTATTTATTGTATGATTGTGTTGGGTTGGAATGTTAAATGTCTCCTGTCCCTTCTCTGGTGCCTTCCAAGTGGAACGTTGGCACGAGAGTGTATGATGCAAAATAGATCGCATGGAGCAGAGAATGCAGAGAACCGACAAAGCTGGTTATATGTTTCCTGCTGGGGTCTATATACTGCAATAAACTTCCTATGTACTACCCGCTCATGTGGGCTCAGTCACTACAAAAGATGGCGATAAGGGTGAGATTGGGCATGATAAGTCAAGTTTGACGTTGGAAGAACTATCAGAGTCAGACTCACAGGACACAGACACTGAAGACACTAACTTGTGTGTCTTTAGTGTGGAGTTACTCACTGTTACTGCTGATTCTGGCTCCCTGTATACTATAATTAATGACTCTGTATGGGATGAGAAATTTAAAGGAGTGTTAGGTGAAAATCTGGAAGCTCCTGACATTTCTCCAAAGAGCTTCACAGGTGACTCGATTTTGTTAGTAGGTTACAGGGAATTGATGTTTCAGTTTAATGCAAATTGAGCATTGCCAAGTCTGGTCCATCAGTATTGGGGTGTTGGGGCCAGGGGGAATTAGGTATAATCTTAGATCCTAATAGCCCAGATCCGGTACCTATAATACAGAAGTAAAATGAAGGGGTAAATGGAATTCTCAAGGCGTTTCGATTTGTCTTCTCTGATGGGACGGGGGAAGAACTTAAAGGTTTCCAACATCGCATTATTCTGAAAGAGAATGCCCTTCCATACATTCACAGAGCTAGGAGTGTACCTTTTCCCATCAGAGAGGATGTTTCTAAAGCAATTGATACACTGTTGGAGGCTGGTATCATAGAGCCAACAGAATCCTCTGATTGGATTGCTCCTTTGGTTATTGCAAGAAGAGCCAATTGGAAACGTAGGCTCAGCATAGATTTTAGAGATTTAAATAAAAATATTCTCGTTGACCAGTTCCCCTTACCGAGGATCAACGAAATACTTGCTGCTACCAAAGGTGCTCAGTTATTCTCTACTATTGATCTTACATCGGCCTACCACCAAGTACCTTTACATCCTGAGAGTCGAAGATTGACAGCCTTTACCTCTCCTTTTGGATGTTTCCACTTTGTAAGGGTACCATTTGGGTTGGCATCCGCCGCTGCAATGTTTCAGAGGCTGATGCTCAACATTTTTGGGAACCAGAAGAAAGTTGTGTTTTTCTAGGGTGAGACTTTAATTATGGGGAAACCCAAGAAGGAACTCAATACTAATCTGAGTAAAGTTTTGGGTGAGGGTGGGCGGTGCCAGCAGAGATGCACTGCGTGGAATTCCGAGGAGTTGCCTAAGAACTCAGTGGAATCCATGGAGTTCCATGAGCAGGCAGAGTTTCCCCACTCGCCCACCCCTAGTAATTGTCAGATAAAACTTGGCAATTTTTAACTGTTGAGTTCATATTATTTGTGAATCTGTAATTTGGAATAACAATTTGAAAAATCGCTGACATGCCGAATCGCATTTTGGTCAGACCTATGCTCTTTTCATTACTTTGATCATTGCATCATGGTCATTTTGCGGTCGCAAACCTGTTTACAGCTGTTCGCACTTCACTAAACATTTATACATCAGACCTACAGTATGAACAACAACTTCCAGGGCAGAATGCCAACTGATTCTTGAACAGTCAAAGTGAAGGCCTGCTTTTAAACTCCCGGTCCTCTGAAATACGTTTAATTTAAAATGCATGAACATTACCCATTCAGGACAACTTAATGGCATTACCAGCAGTATCAATGCATGCGTTGCCGCAAGAACCAAGGTTTGAAGCGCGGAAGTTAAAATATAAGAATATTGGCACCTTTGCAAGTACATTTCTCAGGAATGATTGAGGAAATGTGGGCTTACCCATGTTATCGCCCTGGAACATCCAAGGGCGGTGGCCAGGTCTGGTGGTGCTGACACGTGCGCTCCTGGCCTGGGGCAACTACTGCATGCATGCCGAGTTGCGAGACTGCACGTGTGGGGAGGCCTTCGCCCCTCCTGTGGAAAGGACATAAGTGGCAGAAGAGTCCGTGGCTGTCCAGCAATCAGTGCTTCACCCACCAGTGGGACTCCGCTGGCACTACGGTGTTTGTCCATCCTGTCATCCTCTTCTCTGCCCGGTGCCGGGGGTTCACATGTCCGAGAGGCATGTTCCAACCCCCATGCCTTCAGGGGAACCACCTCAGGGTTAGCTTTGGTGGATGCACTCTCTGGCCCCCCAATTATTAGGAGATCAAATGAAGAAGTGGGCCACCTCGCCAAGGGAAACCAAGCTCGCGGCCACCCTTCCCGCATGCACACAGGGCATCTCAGGTGCACGCCTCCCAGTGCCCCTGCGAGCTGGAGCCCTGCCCCAGAGTCATTTCCGCTGCCACCCTTCCCGCAGGCACACAGGGCATCTCAGGTGCAAGCCTCCCAGTGCCCCTGCGAGCTGGAGCCCTGCCCCAGAGTCATTTCAGTGTGAGCACCCCGACACGGCGCAGGTGGAGCTATTGTTAAACTCTGTCCTCCATGCTTGCAGAGCAAGAACTCCGCAAACTCCGCGGGCGGAGCAGAGCTGCCCGCCCACCACTACTTGTGGGTTTATTACAAGAGAATGGGTTAACAGCGCAACCAATTAAGGGTAAATTTGCGTATAATCCAGTCCCCTATTTGGGACTTGAAGTGAGTGGAGTAGGTATAGAAACTAAAAAAATCTTTAGTGGATGCGATCATAAATGCCCCCTTACCATCTAATAAAGTTGAGGTGAGAATTTTTTGGGGGGATTGCAGAACATTATCCTAAATATGTCCTGCATTTCTCAAGCAAAATAATTCCCTTTGAGACACTTGCTTAAAATCAAGTCAGAAATGATATGGTCTTAAGAGTGTGAAACTGCATGTAAGTTAATTAAACACCGAATTTGCACTGCCCCAGCCCTTCAGGGTTTTGATCCAACTTTAAGGAGCACAGTGACTACCGATGCCAGCTGTAAGGGTTTAGGTGCAGTTCTTACCCAGGGTGATGCTAAAGGATTTTAATTGGTCATTGTGTTTACCTCCCATGCAATTACCCCAATGGAAGAAAGCTACTCAGTTCTAGAAAAAGAGGCCCTTGCTTGCGTTTGGGGTTTGGAACACTATAGAGCTTTCATTTGGGGTTCTACGTTCACGTAACGAAGTGACCACACACCACTTACTAAAGTCTGAACCACAGAGGGATTTTTGAGAGCTTCTCCCATGTTGGCACGTTCGTCAATAAGGTTATTAGTTTTCAACTATGATGTGTATTACCTACCAGGGGTCAAGAACAGAATTGTGGATGTCTTGAGCAGATCACCCTTACCCTTGAACACTAAACCGGATACTGACTGTGATGACTGGTGTGTTGCTGCAGTTACTGATGGAACACAAGGACTTGAGTGATTGGTGGGAACTAGAAAAGATAACATATTACAAAAACTAACTACCTACATTATAGGGGGGTGGCCTGTCACAAAGGAAGTTGAAGAGGATTTGAGTACATTTTGAGAGTTGAGACAAGAATTAACTGTTGAAGATGGCAAAGTAATGCGGGGAGGGAGGATAATTCCCCCCGAAGGGTTAAAAGGGAGATTGTTAGACATTTGCCATGAGGGTCATTTGGGGATTCCTAATACCAGATCAAGGATGAAGTTATTGTACTGGTGGCCAGGTATGGACCTACAAAGAGAAAGGCAAGTAAGAGAATATACATTATGTAATAACTCTGAGACAACCCTGATCACGTTAAAACCACCTCCGTGTCCATAAAAGTGTTCTGAAATGCCTTGGGAAAAGTTAAATCTGAACATTATAGGTCCTTTCAAGTTGGTCTTCAGACGAAATAAGCAATTGTTTTAGTAGATCATTTTGCTAAACGACCTGAGATCGAAGTGGTTAACAAAGTGGATGCAAAGTGGAGCAAGACCACTGACTCATTGTCAGTGAAATTGATCTCCCTCCCTCGCAGCTCCACCATTAAGTGAGGCCTTCCCCCGAGCCCCTGTTGGTGTTGGTGTTCGAGGCCCTCCTCCACCCGCAGGTTTCACCTGCGCCTCATCCCTGGTGGTCCAGTGGACCTGTCTCCATTCTCTTGCTCCACTTTTTCTCCCCTTTTTCACTCGTTTTTTCCCCTCACTTCTATCTCCCCCTTCACTCTCCTTCTGGGACTTTCCTCCATTTTCTGTCGTTTTCCCCTCATATCAAGCTCCCCCCTCACTCTCCTTCTGTGTCTTTCCTCCGTTTTTCACTCGTTTTTACCCTCATCTCAATCTCCCCCTTTCACTCTCCTTCTGTGTCCTCTGTGTCTTTCCTCCACTCTTTCTTGCAATTTTGCTGCCTTATTTGCACTTTTCTCTCTCTTTTGCCTATTACCTTTTGCCTTTTTCAGCCCATTTTTCCCCACCGCTGCTGCCCCCGCGGCCCCTCCCCGCCGGCACGACTGGTGCGACCGGCCGAATCCAGCTCCCCTCCCCGCTCCCGCCTCCCAGCTGCCCAGCTGCCCAGCCCTCCCCAACCCCTACTTAATGGCAGCCGCGCCGCCGGCACACCAAAGGCAAACTCGTCTGCGCCCGCCCGCGACCCGACTGCGCCCAGCGCCAGGAACCCTAGATCTCTGTACCACCAATGCTACGACCCAGCGGCACTCCACACTCTCACCCCAGGCCGCAACAACAACTGCAAGCTAGCATCACCAGCCAACACCCACGGACCCTTCAGCTGTCACTGCTGCCGGCACAACTGCAGCACCACCAAGACCACGGACCCATCGCAACCTGCCCGCAAGAACAGAACGAACCGAAGACCCTGCAATGCATCCTCCTCAACGTCCGATCCCTCCACAAACACGCCACCGAAATCTGGGACCTCCTCGACAGCACCACCCTGGACGTAGCATTCTTTACCGAAACATGGACCAACACCACCTAGGGACCGGACATCGCCATCGCCATTCCCCAAGGATACAAGATCTCCAGGAAAGACAGCCCCACCAGCCAGGGAGGAGGAATCACCATCGTCAACAAATCCACCCTCCGACTGAGCATACTCCCCGACGAGCCCACAGACCTGATGGAACACCTTCACTTCAAGATACTGGCCAGCCCTACCTCCACCCTCTGAGGAACCCTCATCTACCGACCCCCTGGACCCCGGGGACTTTTCACCAACTCCATCACGGACATCATCTCCTCGCATGCCATCGCGTCCACCAACTACACCCTACTCAGAGACCTCAACTTCCACCTCAACAACCAACTGGACCCAAGCACCACATCCCTACTGGACAACCTCCACAACATTGGACTCCGCCAGATCGTGACCAAACCCACGCACTCAGCAGGGCACACCCTCGACCCCCTCTTTACAACAGGAAACTCCATCACCTTCAGCCACACCACCGAACTACCATGGACCGACATCGATGTGTCCACTTCACCTTCAGAACACCCACCATCCACAGACACCAGCACCTGCTCCCACAAAGAAACTGGACCAGAATCACCGACGACCATTTAACCTCATCACTCAGCAACTCCACCCCAACCATCGTGGAAAACGACGACCCCAACACCGCAGCCCAAACCCTGCACAGATGGATCTCTGACAGCGTCAACACCATAGCCTCCCTCAAGAAAAACAACACCACCCACGCCAAGAAAGCTAGATGGTTCACCACCGAACTTCGAGAGTCCAGACGGACTTGCCGCCGCCTCAAAAAGGCCTGGAGGAACACCATTTCCACAGAAGCCCACAACAACTTCAGAGCCGCCACCAACACCCACCACCAACTCATCAGAAAAAGGAGGAAAAAAGCAATTGAAGACAGAATCTCCACTCATGCACACAACAGCAAAGAGCTCTTCAACATCATCAAGGAGTTCGCCCAACCCACCAGCGAGTCCACCAACATCCCTCCCGCACAAGACCTCTGCGACAAACTCAGCACCTTTTTCCACCACAAAATCAAGAGCATCTACGACAACTTCAACGAAGACAACCAACACACTGAACCCTCACCAACGACCCCCGACACCCTGAAGCCAGCGATCGACAACTGAACAGCTCTCACCACCGAAGACACACTGAAGACGATGAAGTCAATCCACTCCGGGCCCCCTACGCTCTTCAACGTCTACATGGCTTCACTCACCCCCATCGTCAGAACCTACGGACTCAACATTGTGTCATACGCAGACGGCACCCAACTCATCCTCTCCCTATCCAACAAACCCAACACCGCCAGACACAACTTTCGAGAAGGCATGGAAGCCGTTGCCAAATGGATAAAAAACAGCTGCCTACAACAAAACACCAACAAAACGTAAGTACTCATCGTTGGCCCAAACCCCGATGCCTGGAACGACACTGGGTGGCCCCCTCCCTCGGAATCCCTGCCACCCCCACGGACCACGCACACAACCTGGGAATCATCCTGGACTCAGAGCTCAAAATGGACCTCCAGATCAACTCCGTCTCGTCCTCCTGCTTCCACACCCTCCGCCTCCTACGTAAGACCTTCAAATGGATCCCTCTTAAACACAGAAAAATTATCACTCACTCCCTGGTTACCAGCAGGCTCGACTACGGCAACACACTCTATCCCAGAATAAACAAAAACCTCACCACAAGCTACAGAACATCAAAAACGCCGCCGCAAGACTGGTCCTCAATCCTGCTAAGACACTGCCACATCACCCAGCACCTGCGCACACTCCACTGGCTCCCCATCGAAGCTATTGTCACCTTCAAGATGCTAAACCACGCTCACAAGGCTCTCCACGACACCGGACCAGCATACCTGAACAGCCGACTCAAATTCCACGCACCCCAAAGGACCCTACGATCAGCCCAGCTCTCCTACGCCGTGGTCCCTCGCACCAGAAAGACCAGATCGGGAGGCCGCTCCTTCTCCGTCTGCGCGGCCAGAGCCTGGAACGATCTCCCTCTCCACCTCAGACAGATAACATCGCTCCCCATCTTCGCAAGAAACCTCAAAACCTGGCTCTTCGACAGACCCCCTCCTTGATGGACTGGAACCTGCGACCCAACCCCCAGCACCTTGAGACCCTTGCGGGTGAGTAGTCGCACTTAACAAACACCTGATTGATTGATTGATTGATTGATTGCTGTTATAACTTTTTAGACAAGGGATTTTTTTTCTCACAATCTGTTTATTTGTTATTCAACAAGTGCGAACTGGCTACACTGTCTACTTCCGTGCCGACTGTCAGAAAACAATATCAGAATGTTGTAGCATAACATGACACGTCATTACTACAATTCATGTTAGTAATCAGTAACATTGTAAACATGTAAAGTACAATGTAGGCTGCACCAGTGTGAAAATTTGCCAGCACCTGGGAATTTAAGAATATCTGTAGATTAGTGTATATGCTAGTTTTGCTTTCGATAAATACAATACAACACTTCAAGCATTACAAGTAGAAACATTGAAGAGGTTGTCTGTCGCACAAACCTCCACTTGTGCCTACGGTGGGCCATGAATGTTGTCAAATATGAAGAGGCTAGATTATGTGCTATCCAGCACCTGTATAAAAAACTCATTTTAACCAAGGGAAGGGGAGGTCAACAGTAGGTGGTATTGAAGGCTAGATGATGGGTTGTGTCAGTCCACATGAGTCATCGTGTAGCGTATTCTTCTCCCCCAAGACGCCTGCGGCACTGCTGCGTAGGAAGCGGCAACATTTTAGTCAAAGAGTTGTAACAAGCTCAGCTTCACAGGGCTGAAGCAAGTATATTCTAGGCGCATCAGGTACCGTACAAAGGGTTGCCATATGTGTTGAAACTGCTTCTCCGTTTTGCTAGATTTTAGGACATCCGTTCCATAGCTAGGATACGCCAGACGCGGGTGAACCATAATTCTGGTGAAGGGAGGTCCGCCTGTTTCAACATGAGGGCTATAAGCTAATGCGCCGCTAAGAGGAGCTGGCTAATAAGCTTCCATTCTGTGTGGGTCATGGCTTGTAAATCTGGAGATCTAATGCCCAGGAAAGCTGTGAGGTATGAGGATGGGACAGGGTAGCCCACCCCCTCTGTGATGTGACCCAGGATTTCTTTCCAGAAGAGTGTGATCACCTTGCAGGACCACCAGAGGTGGTGAAAGTCTCCCACTTCCTCTCCGCATCTCAAGCAGTTGGGAGCAGACCCTGGATAAATGGTTGAGAGTCGTGCTATCGTTTGGTACCATTGAAACATCAGCTTATAAGCCGTTTCCCTCAATGCTATACTTCAATATGTTTAGGGATATCTTGCAATGGAGTCTCCTATTGTTTAGATGATAATTCTACCTGGGAGGTGTTCTGCCATGATATCTGACAGGAGTGGGCGCGCAGTGGGGAGGAGTGTTGTAGCACTCGATATGTGTTGGATAAGAGACCTTTGGACCCTGCAAAGCTACGGACATGCATTTCAAAAGGGGTGTGAGCGCGAGTGACTGTAGGGAATACTGATGGGTGTAAGGTCCAATGACTGAGTTGGCAGTATTGAAGCCATGCTGCATCAAGAAGCTGAAATTCCATCTTGAACTGGTCGAAAGATTTCAGATTCATTCCTGTGAATAAATCATTAAGCGTTCGGCATTCCCCCTCTCTCCAACGCCGGAACTCTTGAGGAGAAAGGGCCAGGGGGAATTCAGGATTGTATGCTATCGGAGTGTTTGGGGCGGGAAGGTAGTAAGACCATTTTTTGAGGCCACCTTCTCCCAGAGATCAAGAACCGTCTAGGTAGATGTTGCTATGTATGTGCTTCAGGGATGGATGGGCATGCTTGGGCAACCACACCAGATCCCACAGAGAGCATCACGCCACTGCTCGCTCCATGTAGAACCAGCACTTTTCGCTCTCCCGCACCACCCACTCCAAGATATAATGTAAGTGGGCAGCCCAATAATATTCCCAAAAATTGGGACATGCTTGGCCTCCCCTGTCCCGCGGTAGCATCAGCAGAGAATTTGCTGTCCGAGGGCACTTACCATTCCAGATAAAATTCTGAATGTCCTGCCCGAGTTGCAAAATATTGTTCTGTGGGATCGGTGTTGGTAGCATTTGAAATAGGGGGAAAACATTCATTTTTACAACATTTACCCGCTTCAGTTAAGAAATATAGAAATATTTCCACCTGTGCAAGTCCGTCTTGATATCCCCGCGTAGCTGGGCCCAGTTTGCGGGCACCAGGAAGAAAGTGTGGGGGTGATGCACAGACCAAAGTATTAAGTGGCATCCCGGGACCACTGGAACGGTGCTAGTTGTTGTAGGACTGGGAGACTCTGGGCCGGAACATTTAAATTAAGCACTGAAGACTTAGGCAGATTTATTCTAAAGCCAAATACTACTTCGTCGGCCTGTAGACAGCGGACAACCCCTGGGATTGAGGTCTCCAGCTGTGTGAGTGTAAGGAGCAAGTCATCTGCAAAGAGACTGATTCTATGTTGTCGCCCCTCCAAAAGGAATGCCCTGTACCTCTGCCGTGTTGCGAATCATGATGGCCAATGGCTCCACCACTAGGGCAAAGAGCAAAGGTGACAACGGGCACCCTTGTCACATTCCACACAGAATGGTAATGGGTTCAGTGAGTTGCCCATTTACCTGAACCCTCGACACCAGCGCCCTGCAGGAAGCCATGATCTTAGAGAGCAGACCCGGGCCGAACCCAATCTTCTTTAAAACAGCTTGGAGTGACAACCAACTTACCATGTCAAAGGCCTTTTCCGCATCCAGCGAGAGAAGGCATGCAGGGATACCATGACGTTGCGCCTTATCCACCAGGTGGGCTATACGGTTCACATTGTCTGCCCCTTGTCTGCGGCTTATGAAGCCCACTTGGTCAGGGTCGATGAGGCCCGGAAGGGAGGGTTCCAATCGCTGGGCCAGTATTTTGGTGAATAATTGTGTGACCATATTAAGCAGTGCTATGGGACGGTACGAGGAACAAAGAGCGGGGTCCTTTCCCTCATTTTGTATAAGAGAGATTTCAGCCGAAGCCATGGAAGGTGTCAACCATGCCTCATCTGTAAAAGAATTGAATAAGTGTATCAGGATGCCCTGTAGTTCAGGGAGGAAGTGACGATAGAAAGAGGCTATCTGGGCCAGGGGTTTTGCCCAAGGAAAGGGCCTTCCCCGCTGCCTTCAGCTCCTCTAGAGTGATCGGCCCATCTAAAATATCAAAACGCTTCCCACTCACAAATCTCCAAATACTAATCAATCTCCCCCACAGTCTGCTCTTCCTGGGAATATAGCTTTGGCAAAAGTCGCGGAAACACTGGAGTATCTTTCTTTGCTGTCACCCACCCCCCATCCTCCAGACATATCCCAGCGATGTGTGTTTTAGCCTGTGTGTTGTGAAGCCTGAGAGCTAGGAGTCTGCCCAATTTATCTCCACCTTCGCAGTAAAGATGGGGGTAAGCACCAGGGCGGAGGGGTTTCTGCATCTTGTCATCCACCCTCCCATGACAGTTCTATGTGTACATGGTCTCAGATTTCAATAGAGCGCACGCGACAAATGAGAGAGTAGGTGACCAGAGCTTGGTCGATGCAGGAATAGGAGGCATGTAAATGAGATTATAAGGAATAGTCCCTCATATCTGGGTGCCCTATATCGCCACATATCCACAAGTTGTCGATATCACGTTTAAGATGCTGCGACATAGCTCCCGTACTTTGGAATGAGGCTCCACTACGATCCAGGTTGGGGTCCCATACCACATTAAAATCCCCACACACTCTGATGTTGCCCTCCACTCCCTCCAATTGTTCTCTGAAGACCTGGCTAAGATATGCATCTTGAGATGTGTTTAGCGCATATATATTGAGAATAGTAGGCTTGCGTTGCCCTAGGAGAAGATGTAGTGCAAGGTAGCAGCCTTCCTTATCCCGCACCACCCTAACTACTGAAGTGTAGAAACCTGCCTTACACAACATGCCCACCCTAAGAGTTTTTATAGTAGTGTATGCCCAGTGACGTTTAGGGTATTGCAGGTGTGCCATGCGTTGACAGTCTTCCCTCAAAAGGTGGGTCTCCTGCAGTAAGAGGACATCGGGTCATGGGGCAGTATATATCGCCATATTTATTTGCGCTTATTTGGGGAGTTTAGATCCAGCACATTCAGAGATAACAATTTAATTCCACCCACCATTAATGCCTGTGCGGGCAGAGCTTTGAGTGGGTATTACCCCCAATAATGGGCCCACTCAAGTAGATATTCCAGGACCCTAAGATCGGAAATGGTGAGACCACCCCTCCCATCCCCAGAGAAGGGTAAAGTACCCTTAAATCCAGTGCCACCACATGTCATGCGGACCTCCCAGCAGGTGCAGGCATGGCGGTGTGCAACAGAGTGTGCCTTTACATTTACTAGCAGTTTTCCTGCGGGGGACACATACCTAGCGTGACAGAGCCCACCTCAACTGCAACTTGATCTGAAAGGGATAAAAAACACAATAAAAGTCAACAGGAGGCCAACTGGGCCCAATAGGGACCTCCACTCGTCACAGAAGCCAGCACGTTGTACTTCAAGCTCTGCAAAGGGGTCATCCTCCTGGAGTGGCGGTCATCGGGAGGTGTCCATCCAAGAGGAGGCAGAGGTCTCTCAAGTTTCAACGAGGGAAAGCCCTCATGGCCCGTGGCCCAGCAAAGTTGAAGACACAGCAGTGAGTCCTTGGACAGTGATGATGGTGAGCGGCAGTTGACCAAACGAGGAAAGCGATAAGTTCAAGGGGAGCTCGTCCTCGACCGTACGGGGGATGATCCACCCCCAAGACTGCGGAGGTGATGTATAATGTCCTGCTTTCTTCTTGTTTGGATGCTTCCGTTTGCCATTTGTCGTGGCGTTTAGGCTTGACTGTGGTCCAGGCTGGGTGAAGGTCTGCTCCAGCGGGAGTACGGGTCGGGGAATCAGTTCGGCTGTCCGAGTGGAAAGGAGGCCCAACGGGAAACAACCATTACAACGCACCTTTACAACGGAGATGTTACAATGCAACTGCCTTTACAACGCATACCATTACAACGTATGCCATCACAACGCATTATAAGGTAAGTAATGGAGTTTTTTAGTTTTAGGGTGGGTATAGGTTTTGGGGTACATGGAAATATTAATTTTTACCCCTGCACTATCCAACACTTACCCTACTGTTGCACTCACTGGAGTGGGAATAGGCATTTTTACCCATATACTATCCAACACTCACCCCACTGTTGCCCTAAAAGTATTATGCATTGTAATGGTATGTGTTGTAATGGTATGCATTGTAATGATATGTGTTGTATTGGTGGTTTAAAAAAATGCGTTGTAATGGCATGTGTTTTAACCCCTTCAGCGCGGCGCGGATTACCGCGCTGTGCTGAAGGGTTCGTGCGTGGGCAGGGCCGTGACGGAGTGGTTCCGTCATGCGCACAGCACGACCGACGCGCATGACGGAACCACTCCATCACGCGCATCGAAGGGGTTAAAATCATGCGATGTAATGGTAGTTGCGATGTAAAAAACGCATTGTAAAGGCATGCGTTGTAATTGTTTGCGTTGTAATGTCATATATATGGCCCAATAGGTACTGCGCCTCCGTCAGAGATATCAATTACCTGCCCTTACCCTCCCACAGGAAGAGGAGGGCAAAAGGATGCCCCCTATGATATCGTATCCCCAATTCACGCAGCTTGTCAGTAATCGGCTTAAAGTCTCATCACTTACGCTTGAAGATGGGGGATAGATCCTGATAGAGTTGTACCGGGTGACCTTGAAAGGTTACGTTAGGTTTGCTCCTAGCAGTCTGCATTATCGCTTCCTTCTCAGAGAAGATTTGCACTCTAGTCGGGATGCCACAGCCACACGTTGGGCCCTATCCAGAGTCGGGGGTAGCATCATCGGTTCCCTAAATCGCATGGAGGAGATCCGCCATGTATGAGAGGATATCAGCACCCTCAGCACCTCTGGAGACCCCCCATATGTGAATGTTGTTACACCGGCTTCTGTTTTCCAAGTCCTCCTGCCAGGATTGGATTTCAATGTTCTGGTCTTCAAGGGCCGCAACCCAGTGCCACACAACTTCTGGTCTTCCGATTTGGCATCCATGGTGCAATCGAGATCATCTACCCGCTCTCCTATCTCAGAGACCTCTTTGCGTATATCCTTCAGACCATCTTTAAACTCTACTTTGAGGAAAATAATATCTGAGCGGATCTCATGAATGAAGCGGTCCATGTAGCCTTGTGTGATTGGCGCCGTGGTTGAGGGTTCCATTGTCGTGGTCGGGGGCACTGACCTCTCCGGGATCTGCGGTAGATACTTTAGACCAGAGGGACATCAATGGATTTTCTTTTGAAGTTTTTGAATGTGGCATCTCGGGTGTGTGCCCGCGTGTATTGCGCAGAGCCCTCAACAGAGCCTGCTGCCCAAGGTATACTGTCCCAGAGTTCTTGGTGTCTCAGTTCTCACGGAGAAGAAGCGGCAGCCATGCAGTCCTCCCCTCCCTCCAGGCTCAGGTCCATGGAGTTCAGGGCCCACCAGTTTGCAGGGGCAAGGTGGCTTCAGCCAGTGTGAAGACCAGGACCCAAGGGGGCAATCCTCTCTCAAAGCACCCACTGCTGGGCAAAAGCAAAGGTCCTCAAGCGGCAACTGTTGTACTGGGTGTTATGCATCCGGTGCCAGCTCTTGTCTTGCCCGCTCCCTTTCCAACTGGACCCCCCTTCTGAAGGGAAACTTCATCAAGGGTTGTGGACCTGAAGACTCTGCAGTCCGAGAGCCCCAGGGCAGAGGTCCAGCGGGGCAGTCGCCCATGGCATTAAAAAATTGTTGCTGCAGGCCTCCAAGAATATAGTCCCAAGGGTGTTGTGAGGTAGGAGGCGGGCGAGCTGGTGAGGCAATCCTCCCTCTAGGCACTTGTTATAAAGGCCTCCACTACTCCACTAGCGGAGCGATCCCGGCAAGATAAGAAGGTAGAGTCTGTTGCACCAGGTAGAGCAAACGGGGGCTTGGGATCTCCAAAGCTGCCCAGGCCTGCAGACCAGATGCAGCTCGTCCCTAGGCCCAGCAGCACTATAGCATTCCCACACAACTCAGCCTTCCCATGGGCCGATCACACCCGCTAAATTTGTCTGCGGTGTAGGGAGCTGTGGGGGGAGAGGTGCCCCCCGGGGCCCATACCTGTTTCCTGTTGGTTGCTTGGATGGCCTGGGGTTTCCTGGAGGCCTACGACGGTGCCAGGAGGGAGCCCCCATCTGCTGGACCAATAGCCAGGTCCTGGGGGTCTCCCGCAGGGCCGCACCTCCGGAGGCCGCTGACGCAGAGTCTGGCCACCCCGCGTGTCGCACTCAGTCCACCAAGCATAAGGCAGGCAGGGTTAGCCCTAGCCCGTGTAACTCAGGTCCGTGCCACTAACCTCAGCTTCTCGCAGGGCACCTCACCCCCTGAAGCCAGGGGGAATTGCGGGCCGAACCCCCCGCTGAAATCTGGAACCAGACGAGGGCGGGATCTCTAACCCGTCGGTAGCAGCACCAGGTCCCGGGACCTCGCAGCAGGGTGTCGGGTCTGCACTGTAGGTCTCGGGGGGCTGTTGCTCGGCCAAAGCGACGGACCTTCACTCCATGCTTATTTTTCCTTTCGCCTCACTGCAGAGTATCATGTTGGTTGTCACCAGCCCGATAGCAGCCCACTTCACAGGGCCAGCCGCAACCGTCTTCAGTGGCAGGGACAGAGCCCTCAGCTGAAGATGGTGTCCTGGACTCCCAGGCCAAGTGCCGAGCCTCAGGCCCTCAGCGATATGGCGGCTCCCAGCCCACGGCCGTCACCCTCTCAGCAAGGTCAGTCCGCTGAGCACCCCCACTATTGCTTGTCCGCTATGTCAAGCTGCTCTGGGGCGCTTGATGATATCCGATAGGCCCCAGGGCACCGGAGAGCAGGCAACGCCCATCCTATTCCATTACCCTCCAGGCCACGCCCCCCCAACAAGTTATTTTTAAGAGAAGGTTTACAGAGGACAGTGTTAACCGACAATGGTCCTCAGGTCTGTTCAGAGACATTCAGGGAATTTGTTTAGTAAAAAAGCTAATGTTTGCTGGATTAAGGCGATTTGGAAAACAGTGTGGTAATACAGGTTTGCACCATGTGTAGCAGGATTCTGCCCCTTTGAGATTATGAGGGTGGAGCTCCTTATACTAACAACAATGTGGGTTGGATGACGTGTACCCAGAAGAGTGAGTTGACTCCTTTAGCCATCAAAGAACAGTTGTTTAGAGTCAAAAGCAAAAGTAAATTGTATTATGATAAAAAGAAGTGTGAGGATGTCTGACCTAAATATGCATAAAGCATGAAAAAGAGAGCAGTCGGCAAGCCAGGATAATCCAAGTCTTTCTTAAGTTTGCATAGGCGGGACAGAAGAAAATAAAATGTTCAAAAGTCTATGGGGTAGAGTGACAGGACGGACACAAAGGGGATACAGTGACATTTTCCCAGGTATTTTTCACTGCATTTAATGGGAGAGTCCTTTCCTAAATTGTATGTAAAGTGCTTGTGCCTGGGGCAGCTTCAATACCATCCATATACAAATCTAACTTAAAACAGCTTGTGACATTTAAAAAAGCGGAAGTTAAAGTGCCACGTGCCCCAACATAAATACAAGAAGAACCAACAAAATCCCAGTACCTTTTTTTTAACAGGTAGACTGCGGATCCTCCCACATTATTCCCAGGCCCAGTCTAAAAGGCCCCCCCCTGACCTTGGTAATCCAGGGCAATCTCCCTCCTCCACTGCATCCTTTACAGGTATCTGGGTGCTACTGCTACAAAGCCTAACCCAAACATTAACACTTCGAGGCCAGCAAAGTGTGTGATAGGCTTTATGCCTAGGTCAAGGCGTAGGAGTAGTAGGGGCATGTTCATTGTGAGGTTGAGGATTGCCCTTAAAAGTGACCTCCAGCTGTTTCAAATGCTCCAGGCCCCACAATTCTGACCCATAAAGGGCCACACCTAGTCCTTTAGCCGGATGCATTTCAAGGATGGGGGCAATGGGGCGGAAGACTGAGCGTTTTACCCTCTTTACTATTGCACAGTCCACATGCTGAAGTGTCAGTATGCTCTTCTGGATTTGGGGTGACCATGCTAAATTGTCACTAATTCTGACTCCCAAGTACTCGAAGGCCTTGACCTGTTCAGGAGGCTCTAGACAGGAGAGGTTGCGGGTAAGACTATAGCTGTTTTGGTGGGGGGCTCTGGCGGCGACGGTGGCCGCCTCCAGAGCTGTAGCGGAGTTACAGGGCGATCTGGAAGCAGGCCGGTACAAAGGGTACCTTTGCGCGGCACTATAGGGGGTGCCAGAGCCAAATCCGAGGAGCCTCATGGGAGGGTCCTGGAAGCAGTGTCGGCGCCCCGCTAGTCCTTCGGGCGGTTGTGGGCCTGAACAACCGGGGGTTTGCTATGCGACGCTCCGCCCCGTGAAGGGGCGTGAGTAGAAGTTACCAACGGCACGTGATCCTGTAAGAGAATCACTTGGAGGGCAGCAGAGGCGGGGTTCGCCCCAGTGCTGCCCGGCTCATCAGGCGGGCAGGCGGCCCAGTTGGTTGCCTGCCCTTGGATCGCCCGTAAGATAACCCACCTATTACATAACGGTGTATGTAATAAACCTGCAGCAATTGTACCAAGTCAAGCAGTCTGTGTTGTGTGTTTATTATGGGGTAATGTATATTGGTTGGCGGGGGGCAGAGGGATGCCTCTGGCGATACTATGGCCCTGCCTCATCCTTTGTTAAAGTATCTACTATCGCTCCGAATCTACCTCTCCCTGTGACTGCGCCTCACTCTGTGACTGTTCTTCTTCTACCAAGACACAACCTTTGGCGTCTACCTCACATATCTCAGTTTCAAGGCGCTCTGTGTCATGACTCATCTCTGTATCACATGCTGAGTCATCATTTCCTATTTCAGAAAAAGCTGAATTCCATGATTGTCCCTCTGCCGCTGCCCCCCTCACCCAACCAGTCGTGCATGTGGAGGAAAAGGTTCCCTTAGTACATTATTATGTTGGTGGGTTTCAAAGGTGGAGGGGTGACTCAGCCTTTCACCCTTCTAAGGTCAATACATTGAGTGTTAAGCTGTAAGGAGGCGCCCTTCCGCAGACTTAGCTAATAATAAAAACATAAGTAAATCTCTTGCAGTGCTGAACACTGACCTGACCCTCAGTCGTAGAGCTTGGACTCACAAGCGAGTGTAGATGCAAACAGTAGAGAGCTACAACAGGGCACGGGGCAGCAGACGGGTGCGGTGTGTACCACTTATGTAGAGACGTTTGCACACACTAGTCGGTAGAAGTAAGTTATTTATTATATAAGTTATTTATTATATATTTTCCAACACACTGGTGAGGGGAGAAGTGGGGAGCGGTCAGACAACAGATGTCATGTGTCAACATTCCAGAACGCTCAGCTCATGGCAATCAGCAGCTGGAACAATATGTACGGTGTCCCGCAGAGGACAAGAGAGGCATGAATCACAACACATCTTCCCCTTTTCACAAACCAAAGTAAGAGAAAAACACAAAAATGACTGCCTAAAACTGCCACACAGAATTAGGTTTAAATAACTGAGACTCATAAGAGAATCATATAAATGTTTACACATTTATCCAAAACACTAAATACAACTCCATGACCCTTGATAAAGGGACAGTAAATGCAATTAATATTAAACTGTAATAAACAAACATGTACTCTTTATATAGATTGTAGGGGACAAAAAACCCAAATTACACGGCCATCATAAGAAGCTGAATAAAAGCTGGGAACATACCCCAGTATGTTACTACTCACAGACCTAGTTCTGTAAGTTTTCGGCATTTATTCAGCTTCTTATGATGTCCGTGTGATTTGTGTTTTTTTCCCGAAACTGGGAATCCGCGGAGACTGGAGACCTGCTCCAGCACAGCTAGTGTTGGCATCTTTTATTAGAAATAAATACCAGCCATTTGTTTGCCTTTTGCTAATCTGGAACAGCCCTGCAGTGAATACCTGTCGGTGCCCTTAAATAAGTATGTAAAGGTGCTGAGTGGTATGCACTGGAGTGGTTATCCCTCTGTGTCCTTACATATGAATGTATACCCCTCTGTGCCCTTACACATTTATGTATACCCCTCGGTGTCCTTACATATTTATGTATACCCCTCGGTGCCCTTACATATTTATGTATACCCCTCGGTGCCCTTAAATACTTATGTATACCCCTCGGTGCCCTTACATATTTATGTATACCCCTCTGTGTCCTTACATATGAATGTATACCCCTCTGTGCCCTTACACATTTATGTATACCCCTCGGTGTCCTTACATATTTATGTATACCCCTCGGTGTCCTTACATATTTATGTATACCCCTCTGTGTCCTTATATATGAATGTATACCCCTCTGTGCCCTTACACATTTATGTATACCCCTCGGTGCCCTTACATACTTATGTATACCCCTCGGTGTCTTTACATATTTATGTATACCCCTCGGTGCCCTTAAATACTTATGTATACCCCTTGGTGCCCTTACATATTTATGTATACCCCTCGGTGCCCTTACATATTTAAGAATACCCCTCAGTGCCCTTACATACTTATGTATACCCCTCGGTGCCCTTACATACTTATGTATACCCCTCGGTGCCCTTAAACATTTATGTATACCCCTCGGTGTCCTTACATATTTATGTATACCCCTCGGTGCCCTTACATATTTATGAATACCCCTCGGTGCCCTTAAATACTTATGTATACCCCTCGTTGCCCTTACATATTTATGTATACCCCTCGTGACCGTACATATTTAAGAATACCCCTCGGTGCCCTTACATACTTATATATACCCCTTGGTGCCCTTACATACTTAAGTATACCCCTCGGTGCCCTTACACATTTATGTATACCCCTCGGTGCCCTTACATATTTATGTATACTCCTATGTGTTCCTACATATTTATGTAAACCCCTCGGTGTCCTTACATATTTATGTATACCCCTCTGTGTCCTTACATATTTATGTATACCCCTCGGTGTCCTTACATATTTATGTTTACCCCTCTGTGTCCTTACATAGTTATGTATACCCCTCTGTGCCCTTACATATTTATGTATACCCCTCGGTGTCCTTACATATTTATGTAAACCCCTTGGTGTCCTTACATATTTATGTATTCCCCTCTGTACCTTTACATATTTATGTTCACCCCTCGTGCCCTTACAGATGAATGTAAGGGCACCAAGTGGTATCCACTGCACAAACTGTATTCTCACATCTGTTTTTGGACACACAAGTGCATTGTGCGCTAAGAAAATAGCCCAAATGCTTCTCTGTCCCGCCGCTGAATTAAACTCCACCCATTCTGCGCACCCCTAACAAATAGGTCTTCTCAAAGATTAGATCAAAATACACTAGAATGCCGCTGCGCCTTTATGTACTGAATCCCGGACAGTGATTATGATCCTCTGTCCACAATGAGGGCACGCGTGGTGTGCTCCTCAAGGTCACAGGACAGATCCTGGACCTTATATTGTCATGGACAGACCCAGGCCTTGGCAGACATACCTGACACTAGGCCAAAATAAAATTCAGATACAAGATTCACAGAAAGTTGGGCACTGAGGTTGGGTGAGGCTCATGTCAGCCTCTTTATGAACACTGGAGCGGTGCTCTCCCAAGTAAGTATTTTTTAATAATGAAGCTCGATCAGTGTCTTTGTGGAAAAATAGATCTTTATTTCAAACAATCCATAAGGTTTATGCAAAGCATCAGCCAACGCGTTTCGTTCAAAGGTTGAACTTCATCAGGGCTGAAAGAAATATGAAATAAATAACATAAATACACTGATTGTTGGACAGGCCACACGAAGGGCTTGCTCCCTCCCCGCACGACAGGGCCCAAGCCCCGGCCCGCCAGGCGTGACCCACAAGAATCACCCGCACCCCGTCCCCCGACGGAACTCCTGCCCCCGGACCTCCATGTATCACGGGACCGAGCCACCACCGGCTCCCCCGGCCGGCTCAAGCCGCCATCTTGGGCCCTGCACCACGAGGCCGCGTGGCCTCCACCCGACCCTAACCCTGGGCCTGGCCGGCCCCGACATCCCGGCACCACCATCCACCCAGGAGGTGAGCGGACCACTTGGCAGGTCAATGGGAGAACGAAGCATCAAGGGCTCTCCCCCGCCAGGTGCCGATCGCCTCCAGCTCCCCCAGGCACTGGCTCCACCCCCTGCTGGGTGTCTGGACACCTTCATCCCGGGCCCTCCGACCTCCAAGTGCGAGGGTCCGGACATCAAAGGGCGCCAGACCTATAACTAGGGCAGCTCCGGAGCAGGACGACAGTTGTATCCTGGAGTCGAGAGACACCGAGAGAACTCAGCCTTGACGGACTACTGGCGCTGCCGTAGCCCTACCTTGTGAACTATCGTCCTGCCTGCTGGCGCTGCCGCGGCCTTCTGCAACATCCATCCTCGTCGGGACCTGCTGGCGCTGCCGCGGCCCGTTGTAACGACCATCTTCACCGGGACCTGCTGGCGCTGCCGCGGACCGTGTACCGACCATCTTCACCGGGACCTGCTGGCGCTGCCGCGGACCGTGTATCGACCATCTTCACCGGGACCTGCTGGCGCTGCCGCGGCCCGTCCCAGCTAGAACACCGAGCTCGAGGATTGTGAGCTAACCACCATACCACCTCAACTACCAGACTGGTAACCAGACTGTCCCGCTACCCCCTTTCCCCACCTTGAGAGACTTGAAGCGAAGGGACCCCTGAGTCCAGACCTCCTTGTACCATTTCATCGTACCGTAAGAAATTGCCTATAAAGAACGCTGAATCTTCTCCTTGTGTGGTGTCTGTCTGTGGGGGGGAAGTTATTTATCTGTACGATCGCTGGAGACGGCTCTCCCCGGAGACCTCTCCCATTGTCCTCGGCCGACCCTCCTGGTCCGTCTAACATTGGTGGCCAGCGGCGCGATCCGAATCAACGCGTAATCGTACAGAGAGTAGCTCACCCCACGACAAAACCACGATGTCAGCCAAAGATAGCGGTTCCACTGACAAGTTCCAAATGGATAAGTTGGAAGAATATAGCCACCGCGAACTTAAACAATTCTGCATGGAACTAGGCATTGCTACCACCGGCCTGAGTACCAAAGACGATTTGAAGCGCGCCCTTGAGTCGTGGGCAGAAACTGGGGTCACCGGATCACCCGACCAAAACAGTGTCGCACCAGAGGGGAACGCCACGGCTCCCGAGGAGCGGGGAACGGGCCTCTCGCAGGAGGAGATCCAAGAAAGAGAAAGAACCAGATTACATGAGTTGGAAATGGCACGACTCAAGATGGACGGTGAACTAAAGTTAGCCGAGCAGAAACTAAATCTAGAACATCTGCGGCTCCGAGAAGAACGAGAAGAAAAACAGAGACAGAGAGAGCTCGAGGAAAAAAGAATAACACTCGAACACGAGCGCAAACTGGCGGAAATAGAACTTCGGAAACAGAATAAAGAACCGGGGGTGCCTGAGCGACCGCACACCCCGGGAGCAACCGAGAAAAAAGTCCACATCCCCAAGGATGTTGTCCGAGAATATGTCCGAGAAGACGACATACAACAGTGGTTCAAAGCCTACGAGATCGCCATGACCTCCCACCGGATCGACCGGAGTGATTGGGGAGCCGGACTATGGGGGAGGTTCGTCAACGAAGGCCGCGATGCCCTATTGCAGCTCCCAGATCACCAGATGTCGTCCTACGACCACATGAAGGCTGCCCTCCTCACCCGCTACGGCCTCACGCCCGAGATGTACCGCCAGAGGTTCAGAGACTGCACCCGGATCCCGGGTACAACTTGGGTGGAGTACGTCAACTATTTCAGCCGAGCCTTCGAGGGTTGGATCAAGGGGAGCCATGTAACGACCTACGAGCAACTCTTTAACCTTATGGTATGGGAGCACCTGTCAAACAACTGTTTCGTCGAGCTCAGGCAGCACCTCCTCGACAGTAAGTTGACTGACCCCCGGCAACTCGCCGCCGAAGCTGACCGATGGGAAAGCACCCGAGTGGGCCGGAGAGGACCACACGAGCAAAACCGAAACAACCCAGGCCAGCACCGTCCCCGGGGAGGAGGAGGAGGCCAGGGGCGAGGGAGAGACACCATCCCGGCAACACCCGTGGCCAGCACCACGCCCCCGGCCGGCCGGGGCAACCCCCCGATGCGCCCGGGGTTCCGAGCCAACGTCACGTGCCACCGATGCCAGCGAGTCGGCCACTACGCCAATGACCCGAGCTGCCCGCAGAACCAAACACCAAAGCCCCGCCAGGTAGCTGCCGCCGCCCTGGGGGGAGAACGACTATCAGAGGAACAGGAAGAATATGAGCCGGCCCAGCAGGAGTGGGAACCGGCCGCCATGGTCCTAGCATGCCTAGGGGGAAAAGACATGGTCCCGCGGGCTCCCCTACCCGCCAACACCCGGAAATATGGCCAGTGGGTGACCATTAATGGACGTCGGGCCGAGGCCTTACGTGACACAGGCGCCAGTGTGACGGCCATCCGCTGTCACCTGGTGAAGCCCGAGCAGATCATCCCGAACATTCTCTGCCCCGTCCGCTCCGCCGACAATTCCGAAAGTCTGTGTCAGATGGCCTGCGTCCCCTTCGAATGGGGAGGGGTCTCCGGCCTGTTGAAGGTGACGGTCCGGGATGATGCCCCCATGGACTGCCTCCTGGGGAATGACCTTGAGAGTTCCCCGTGGGCCACCGTCGAAAGAAGAGAGCACCTGGGGATGCTGGGCCTCCCGGACTGGGCCTGCGTAACCACCCGGTCCATGGCCGCCCGTGCCGTCCCCCGATCAGAAGAACCAGAATGGCCAGCACCTCCGCCCCCGGTCGCCCCAGTAGAGGACAACGACGAGGCCAACCCCCCAGAACCAACGGCCGAAGGGGTCGCGCAACCCCCGGACCTTCCCGGCCTGGCTCAGTGGCGTCAAGAAGGGGGGCCCACCCAAGAACAGTTCCGCCAGGAGCAAAAGACCTGCCCCTCCCTCGAGGTACTCCGCCGGCAAGCCAGCGCCCAGAGCGCAGGGGACTCCACCGGAACTCATTGGGTCTATTGGGATAACGACCTGCTATACAGCGAACAAAGAATCGCAGAGCTAGGGGCCAGTCGAGTGCTGGTGGTACCTCTCCGCTTCAGAGACTTCCTACTAACTCTGGCCCACGATGTCCCCCTGGCTGGACACCTGGGCCAGGACAAAACCTACAGTCGCCTAGTGACTCACTTTTTCTGGCCGAAGATGAGGAACGAGGTCCTTAACCACTGCCGGTCCTGCCCCACGTGCCAGGCCAGTGGGAAGAGCGGCCGTAAGCTGAAAGCCCCTCTGCAACCCTTCCCAGTGGTCACCACCCCGTTCGAGAGGGTAGGAATAGACATTGTGGGGCCCCTGGACCCCCGCACGGCACAAGGACATAGGTTCATCCTGGTACTGGTGGACCACGCCACCCGCTACCCCGAGGCGGTGCCCCTACGAACTGTAACAGCTCCAGTGGTTGGCCGGGCCCTAATGGGGATCTTCTCCCGGGTGGGCTTCCCCCGAGAAGTCGTCAGCGACCGAGGCACGAACTTTATCTCAAAATATATGAAGTCCCTCTGGCAACAGTGCGGGGTCACCTACCGATTCACGACCCCCTATCACCCCCAAGGGAACGGACTAGTGGAGCGATTCAACCGCACCCTCAAGGGGATGATTGGGGGATTGGAAGAGCCCCTCCGTCGCCAGTGGGATGTACTACTCCCGTGCCTCCTCTTCGCCTATCGAGAAGTTCCCCAGAAGTCCCTCGGCTTTAGCCCTTTCGAACTCCTGTACGGGCACCCTGTGCGAGGGCCCCTCAGCCTGGTCAAAGAAGGGTGGGAGATGGCCCCCCTAAAGACCCCTCCAGACGTCTTCAAGTACCTCCTGGCCCTACGCAATCAGACCCGGCGCTTCAGGGAGATGGCCAAGGCGAACCTCGAGGCCAGTCAGGAGGACATGAAAAAATGGTACGATCACAATGCCTCCTCCGTCGAGTTCGAACCTGGTCAACAAGTGTGGGTGATGTCCCCCACCGAACCATGTGCCTTACAAGATAAGTGGATGGGGCCCTTCAAAGTGGTCGAGCGCAAAAGCCCCGTCACTTACCTCATCGACATGGGGACCCCCCGGAACCCCCTCCGGGTCCTCCACACCAACAGACTCAAACCACATTTTGTGCGCTCAGAACTCAGCCTCCTGATGGCTACGGACAGTGGGGCGGAAGAAGACTCCGAACCCCTCCCGGATCTCCTGAAGACTCAGGAGAACGACGGCTCCGTGAACGGGGTCCGGCTCTCCGATGCCCTCACCCCAGAGCAACGCCAGGGCTGCCGGGACCTCCTGCTGCGGTTCACTACACTGTTCTCCCTCACCCCCGGGATCACCCCTTGGTGCTTGCACGACGTGGACACCGGGGACAGTCCCCCTATCCGACACCGGGCCTACCGCGTGCCAGATCGGGTACGGGCCTGCATCCAAGAGGAAGTGGCCAAAATGCTCATGATCGGGGTCATCGAGCGCTCGGACAGCCCCTGGGCCAGCCCGGTTGTACTGGTCCCCAAAGCCGCTGCCCCCGGCACCACACCTGAACTGAGATTCTGCGTCGACTACCGGGGCTTGAACGCTGTCACCCGGACAGACGCTCATCCTATCCCCCGAGCGGATGAATTGATCGACCGGCTGGGGGCCGCCCGCTACCTCAGCATCTTCGACCTAACAGCGGGCTACTGGCAGATCGGTCTCACACCCCGGGCTCAGGAACGGTCCGCCTTCTCTACCCCCGATGGCCACTACCACTTCAAGGTCATGCCCTTCGGCATGAAGAATGCCCCCGCTACTTTTCAACGTCTAGTGAACCAGGTCTTGGCGGGGCTCGAAGAGTTCAGCGCCGCCTACCTGGACGATATCGCTGTGTACAGCCGCCACTGGTCCGACCACCTCCTCCACCTCCAAGAGGTCCTGCAGGCCCTCCAGTGGGCCGGCCTCACGATTAAGGCCGGCAAATGCCAAATTGGTCAAGGGTCCGTGACCTACCTCGGGCACCAGGTGGGAAGCGGGCTGGTGGCCCCGCTACAACTTAAAATTACTGCCATCCAGTCCTGGCAGCCCCCCGTCACCCAGACCGAGGTCCGAGCCTTCTTGGGGCTCACCGGCTACTACCGGCGATTCGTGAGGGACTACGGCAGCATTGTGGGGCCCCTCACGGGTCTCACGTCCAAAAACCAGCCGAAGCGGATTAACTGGACCCTCGACTGTCAAGCAGCCTTCGAAAAGCTGAAGGCCGCCCTGTGCACTGCCCCTGTGCTCCAGGCCCCCGATTACAGTCAGGAATTCATTGTACAGACAGACGCCTCCGACCACGGCATCGGAGCGGTTCTTTCCCAGCTGAACCCCGAGGGTCATGACCAGCCGGTGGCCTTCATCAGCAGACGTCTCCTGGCCCGAGAACAGCGCTGGAGCACAATCGAGAGGGAGGCCTTCGCAGTGGTGTGGGCCCTCAAAAAGCTCCGGCCCTATCTCTTCGGTACCCACTTCCGGGTACAAACTGACCATCGACCCCTGCAGTGGCTGATGCAGATGCGGGGGGAGAACCCAAAACTATTGCGCTGGTCCATCTCCCTGCAGGGAATGGACTTCACCGTGGAACATCGACCGGGCCAAGACCACGCCAACGCAGATGGCCTGTCACGCTTTTTCCGCCTCGACGAGGAGAGTCCCCAGGAAGATGGGTGACTCTCCCCGCCTTCAGCTGGGGGGGACGCATGTTGGACAGGCCACACGAAGGGCTTGCTCCCTCCCCGCACGACAGGGCCCAAGCCCCGGCCCGCCAGGCGTGACCCACAAGAATCACCCGCACCCCGTCCCCCGACGGAACTCCTGCCCCCGGACCTCCATGTATCACGGGACCGAGCCACCACCGGCTCCCCCGGCCGGCTCAAGCCGCCATCTTGGGCCCTGCACCACGAGGCCGCGTGGCCTCCACCCGACCCTAACCCTGGGCCTGGCCGGCCCCGACATCCCGGCACCACCATCCACCCAGGAGGTGAGCGGACCACTTGGCAGGTCAATGGGAGAACGAAGCGTCAAGGGCTCTCCCCCGCCAGGTGCTGATCGCCTCCAGCTCCCCCAGGCACTGGCTCCACCCCCTGCTGGGTGTCTGGACACCTTCATCCCAGGCCCTCCGACCTCCAAGTGCGAGGGTCCGGACATCAAAGGGCGCCAGACCTATAACTAGGGCAGCTCCGGAGCAGGACGACAGTTGTATCCTGGAGTCGAGAGACACCGAGAGAACTCAGCCTTGACGGACTACTGGCGCTGCCGTAGCCCTACCTTGTGAACTATCGTCCTGCCTGCTGGCGCTGCCGCGGCCTTCTGCAACATCCATCCTCGTCGGGACCTGCTGGCGCTGCCGCGGCCCGTTGTAACGACCATCTTCACCGGGACCTGCTGGCGCTGCCGCGGACCGTGTACCGACCATCTTCACCGGGACCTGCTGGCGCTGCCGCGGACCGTGTATCGACCATCTTCACCGGGACCTGCTGGCGCTGCCGCGGCCCGTCCCAGCTAGAACACCGAGCTCGAGGATTGTGAGCTAACCACCATACCACCTCAACTACCAGACTGGTAACCAGACTGTCCCGCTACCCCCTTTCCCCACCTTGAGAGACTTGAAGCGAGGGGACCCCTGAGTCCAGACCTCCTTGTACCATTTCATCGTACCGTAAGAAATTGCCTATAAAGAACGCTGAATCTTCTCCTTGTGTGGTGTCTGTCTGTGGGGGGGGAAGTTATTTATCTGTACGATCGCTGGAGACGGCTCTCCCCGGAGACCTCTCCCATTGTCCTCGGCCGACCCTCCCGGTCCGTCTAACACTGATTATGTGAACAGTAACATAAACAATATACACTACTGAACATCTCAAATGTGGTTACAACACACAACACAACGCTGGAGACAATAGTGAGTGCATGATAAAAAACATACGTGTTCAGCATCTGTCATTATAAAAACACATAACAGACTATAAAATCAACATTACCACATCCGTGATAAACAGAACATCAAACACACGATTTCTTTGTCACCCATTGTATAGGTGCACGTATGTTATTACAATGGGATATGCAAGGACTATATCTTAACACTTTGGAAGATCATAATGTGTGGGGGAGATGTACCTACGGACAATTATTTCAGATTCCTATGTGTCACTGTCCACGCTCCTGTCCGGGCTATATACAGTTGAGAAGGAAGCGGAAGGGAGCATTAGGGAATAGTCTATGGACCCAGAGGAATATCAGAGCAGCAACCTGGACCGATGAAAGCAACTATATCTATCCGGGACTTCCCAAAAATCCTAATTCTTCATATAATCCCAGGGTAACACAGTAATAAGATATGTACATGCATTACGAAGCCAAAGATACCATGTTGGATATAAAATAGTGCTCCATGTGTATTTATTTGGATCTCCCATATCTTAATACCACCTCCTGTGCGGTTTTGTCTATGCCCAAGACTGTGTTTGGTTGCCCTAAAAGTTGTGTGGGTATCTAAATAGTACAACCAAGATCAATTAGCAAAGGGAACGTGGGGAGGGAACTGCAATCTAAAGGGTATGAGTAGTCGGAAAAAAGTGACATGTAGGAATATAGTTATACACATCAATACCATGCAGTCTGATAATAGAGTAATAATGTAACATGGTCTGTACATACCATTCTTAATTGTCGGTGAGTAGTAGCGAATGTTGCGCCCGTTTAGAAGTAGGTCTTGGGGCCCAATCAGGTCTGGACCCAGTATAGAATGGAGACTCAGTGTGTCAATTTTAGACTGCGACTGTGGCGTGGGCCTCCTTCATAAGAGCCCGGTTAATATTCCTATATATAAAAAAAGGAGGAAGGTATGCCTTCTTTGAGTCTAACCGATACTTATGGGTAAGGCAGATAGAACTATCTGTGACAGATGGAGGCATAGTTTAAAAACCACAAATTATAAAAGAAACAATGTTTAAGATATGACCGATAGGGCGGTGGTTTAGAACGCGCTGAAAAGCCCCCAGGTAGAGTCAAAAGAATCGTGGGGAGATCAAGAGCAAAGGAGGACTAAACAGTAATGGCGGAGTACTAGCAAGCGTGCTAATTCGAGACATCTAGTTGTGCAGGTTAGCACAACCTGTATAGCAACCCTCTGCTTTACCGCGTCTTGAGGGACAAAGGCGCATGACCAACTCTCATCATACCACTAAACCACTAATTGGGGAACACATCGAGGAGGTGCGGCCACTGAAGTCTGCCGTTTGTTCTCTATTTTCATCATGTCAGCCTCTTGTTGGCCTCATGTCAGCCGCCATGGAGCCTCGTGTGATTCTCACGTCAGCCTCTTGTATGGAATTATACCCCATTATTTTGCTCATTGACTATCTCCCTTTCTAAACTCCATTCCATTCTTCCTTTCCTCCTTGCTGGTCCCGTAATCTATATTCTATACCAACCACGTTTTCAGTTTCACACACCCTTTCAAGATGGCCGCCATCTCACCGGTCCTCTGGATTACACCTTACAGCCGATCATGTGACTATTCACATGATCACGTCATCCGCATTTTGGATCACTCACGGCGTAAGACCATTAGTATCCTTGCTACTGCCTCGACACGCCTCCGCGCTCCACACAGAGGCGTTCTGTTGGACTTGGCCCTTTTTCCCGAAATGTTTCGCTTTTCGGGGAAACTAAATGATATATGAATGCTGTATGAATGTGTGCAGACTGAGTTTCCCCATTTTAAAAATATAACTTAAAATGGATGCCAAAGCTGTGTGGTTGCGCCGGTTGACTGAGCTGGGTTGACAGTCTAGGCGTTATTTCCCAGCAGCCCCAGCTTTTGGAGGGAAGCCTGGCACCCAGGGTGCTCTACCCCTCCCCCTAGGCCAGTTAGAGCCAGTTTCCCCAGACGCTTCTAGAAGCTTCTGGCACTGTCTGGAAGTTGGGGTGAGGGGCGTCTAAAGGGAGGAGCTGAGTTGCCATGCAGTCAGTCAGAGGGTGGACCAGGGAGAGAGGGGACCTGCTGCCAGGGGTTACCGCCACATGGGCCTGTGTGCTGGGCCCTGAGCCTACCTACCCCCCCCCCCTACTGTCCACAGGGCGAGGGAAAGATATAGTTGGGGCAACGCAAACCTGGAGGAGCCCTTGCAGGAGTTTTAGGCGGTGGGATCAGTCAGGGACCTATGCCTCTGAAGGTGACAGGGTTTAGGCGCTGCCCTTTAAGTGAGTGAGGGATCCTGATCTACCCACTGATCTGGCCCAGCGAGAGGAGAATCCAGGGACGACAGGCAGAGACTAATTAGTCCGCCTTCAGCCTCCAACGCAACTTCCCCCCCCTCAAGAGACCCTCAAACAAGGGGTAGGAACCAAAGAGCGCTATTTACAAAGGAGAGCGCTATTTCCAAGCTGCCCCTGGAAGGAGAGCGCTATTTACAAAGGAGAGCGCTATTTCCAAGCTGCCCCTGGAAGGAGAGCGCTATTTACAAAGGAGAGCGCTATTTCCAAGCTGCCCCTGGAAGGAGAGCGCTGGATTTGGTGAGCGCTATCTTTGAAGTGGCTGTGCCTGCAGCCGGAGAGAGTGACAGCCTGCTGCTGGAAGGCCGCCGAGACGGCTGCAGCCGAGAGCCCGGTGAGTGGGGCATTGGGGGAACCAGTGGCGTGGAGGGGGCAACGGGGCACATTATCGGTGCCCGCCCCGGGGACCCTTCACATTTTTGGGACCTTGTGGGGGCGCACTTGGAGGGTGTGTCGGGGCACATTGTCGGTGCCCGCCCCTGGTGCCAGGAGCCTGCACAGCTGCCCCACAGGACAGTGGGCAGCTGCAACGGCCTAGAGGGATGCTGGAGGGGGTGGACACCTCGGAGGGCCCACGGACCTGCCCGGACTAAATGCAATGCCTAGCGCTGCAGTGGCTGGCCATGGTTGATGCTCCCAGAGCTTGCCAAGTCTACTGCCCCAAGAGCTTGCTATGCTGAATGCTCCCAGTGAGGGCCCTATCTGAAGCGCCATTGATCTGCCAGGTGTAGCACTATGCTATAATGCCATATTTAAAGCGCTATGGTCAATGCTAGTTGTGCAGCGCTATATTCAAATGTCATGCTCTTAAGCACTATGTCAATGGCTATGTTTTGAAGCGCTTTCGCCGTGATATGTGCAGCGCTATAGTCAAATGTCATGCTCTTAAGCGCTATGTCAATGGCTATGTTTTGAAGCGCTTTCGCCGTGATATGTGCAGCGCTATATTCAAATGTCATGCTCTTAAGCGCTATGTCAATGGCTATGTTTTGAAGCGCTTTCGCCGTGATATGTGCAGCGCTATATTCAAATGTCGTGCTCTTAAGCGCTATGTCAATGGCTATGTTTTGAAGCGCTTTCGCCGTGATATGTGCAGCGCTATATTCAAATGTCATGCTCTTAAGCGCTATGTCAATGGCTATGTTTTGAAGCGCTTTCGCCGTGATATGTGCAGCGCTATATTCAAATGTCATGCTCTTAAGCGCTATGTCAATGGCTATGTTTTGAAGCGCTTTCGCCGTGATATGTGCGGCGCTATATTCAAATGTCATGCTCTTAAGCGCTATGTCAATGGCTATGATTTAAAGTGCTAGTCATGTGTTGTATGCAGCGCTATGTCTAGATGCCAGGTTTTAAGGTGAATGAACTGCCTATTTTGATTCCTGCCTCAGGGGACCTCCAGGTTGTTAAGGGATATGGTCAGGTCATGATGTGTTTTATTACAGGTGGTCCGGACTAACGCCTAAGGTTATGCCCTGAGTTGACTTTATTGCAGATTGCAGCTAATGGACTTACTTTTACTATCTTCTAAATCGCAATGATTCCGGCAGGGGCCCGATTGGCCCTGCCCTGTACATAATTCCCCCCCTGTAAATGTTAACCGAGCGCCAGTTGGCACAGTACATAGATTGCCAATTGACACCTTGTGGTTTTGGACAATACAAAAGTTCTTTTTACCTAAACTGGTGTGGTGTCTCTTTTTGTAGTGTGCCTTGTGTGTCGCCTGGGTGTACTGCGTGGATGCTTTGCACATTTCCTCCAGAGTTTGGCCCGCCCGCTCTGCACCACACTACCCGTTTCCAACACGTTCACATTGCTGCACCCGGCTGTAGGAGAGTAGGGTCTGCTTTCTATGTTCACCCCCACTTTTTGCTTTGCTTTACTGGTTTTCGACTTAGATGTGGCTGTGGGCCTGCTAATCAGACCCACAGCCCAGCTGTCCTCTCTCTAAATTCATACTATGTACTTTAGGTGCATAACCCAATTGGTAAGGATCACCTTATTGGCCCCTGTATAGTGTACCATAGGTACCCAGGGAATAGGTGTACCCTAGGCCTACCAAGGGCTGCCGCATGTATTATGCCACCCCTGGCCTGCCCTTCCATTATGACACAACTGGCTGATAACTCAGCTGGGGCAAGGTCGTGTAATCACCCCTTGCTTAGGTGTAGTATTCCTATACCTACCTTATATATGGACACATGTGTACCTATCAGCCACTCCTATGGCAGGCCTTAACAATCCTGGAGGCAGAGTGCTTGGTAACATGTGAGATGGTGCTCTAGCATGAGCTGAGCCTGTCTGCAGCTTTCGGAACCATGTCCTTATAGCTGTTCTATGATATACCCTACCATATACTCTTAAAGTACCTTATAATCTTAAACGGTTATGGTAACTATGGTTTGGCTTTATCAAAACATGTCGTGTAAGGTGTCTAATACTTTGGAATAATACCCCCATTTCTGGCAATGAGGATATCATTCCTCCCTTCTAGAGGGAGAAGACATGTAGAAACCTACTTACCCGGTTAAAGTTAACCAGAGCCCCAGCATCACAAAATGGATGCTGCTGCCACGACACAAGTCTGACCTCCTGCTGCTGGGAGTGATCCCGGCAAGGGAGGCCTGGACAATAGGTTTCCTGCCTTGGGAGGTGCTAGCACCACCCCAGACAAGAAACGAGACACTGTCTGGGGCACACAAGGTGTCCCATGCATAGTCCAGTTCAAACCGGCGCTGGAGCACTCCAGCCCCAGCTCTGGCGCGAAACTGGACAAAGGGAAGGGGGTGTAACCACCCCCCTCCCAGGTCCCACCCATAAGGCGTGACCTAGCAGGCAACCCAGCCCCCCAGATTAGTATAAGAGTGGGAGTTGGGGCTCCAGCACTTTAGATTATCCTGAACCTGCAACTTGAACAGAAACTCTGGACCTTCGACATTCGACCTCAGGAAGAAGACTGAAGAATCTCCCTTGTGGCCAAGGAGTGACCACCCTGGGCAACCAGGCACCATCCAGTGACTGCTGCTTGCTTTGCGACTGATCCTACGAGGGACGACTGCAGAGACTGACCAGCGCCGAGACTTCCAGACACCTCTGAACCAGATCCACATCTACAGCAAAGCTGAGACCCATGGAGGCGACGAGGGACGTGGGACCGGCGACTTGGGAAAAGTGGCTAGTAGCTGTCTAGCGTGACTTCCGAGGCTTCCTCGAGGCTGTGCTTGGGGAATTGGGAAGCCCCCATCCCGAGCACCATCTTCACGTGTTCTGCGTGGGGCCCTTCTGCACCTGAGTTGCTCGACGTGTTGTCCGGTTGCTGGCCCGTTGGCTAGTGACCCTTGCGATGACGAACCTTTAATTTCATCTTGCTGGTACGGCTCCTCCAGACCAGCACCCGCTCCTCTGCAAAAGAGAAGCACCCCAGACCTTCCTGGTCTGCACCAGAAGCAAGTCCTCCATTCTGCGTGGGTTCCGCTTGCCAAGGCTTGGTGAGTCCTAACTCGACTTCGACGCCGCCGACAGCAAGAGCCTTCGTGGGACAGCTCGCCTCCTGGTCCTGGTCGTCCTCGATGTCTCCTGGTACCCGTGGCTGCTGCGACAAGCTTCACCTCTTCACTATAATCTTCACGACATCGCCTGGTTCCTTCCTGGTTCCACGTGGTCACTGGCTAGTGACCCAGACTTTGTCCCTTCTGCTTGCAGGTATCCTTCCTTCTTGATCCCATCCTTGGGATCCACCGGACACTCTTCACTGGTGGCCTGCCAGCATCTTTTCTTCAGGCATCCATAGGAGTCAACGACGAAAATCGACGCAAGTTCACACCTATGCACCCGCAGCCTGTGGGCTAGGTAACTTGGGTACTCCGGTGCTCACAAGGGTAGTGACTATCCTAGGGTCTAGGTTCCAAGTCTCGACTTCCTAGCTATACCAGAAGTGTCCTAAAACACTTAATTTCTAATTACTAACTATTTCTATCGATTATACGCATTACGCGTGAGTGTTTCCACTCTGCACCTGGATCCCGTGGGCCTCCCACTTCCTAACCTTTGGTAGTATAGTGTAGCCCCAGCGATTCCCTAGGCCTAGGCCTAACCTGTGTTCGTGACAGTGGTCCTTATACCACTTACTTAGTATATGGTTTGCTTGGCCCCTAGGGCCTGACTGTATTACTTACCTGTGTAACTTAATGTATGCTTAAATAAGACTGTGTTGTACTTACCTCGAATCTCATAAAGAGTGCTGAGGGTTGTGACTAGAATAAATGCACTTTATTTTATATATATATCTATTGTGGTGTCCTTTCAGTTGATATTCAAGGGATTGCATTTGGTATCACAGCTGGCTTCACATGCCATTCAGAGTTTAGCCTAAGACTGCTCTTGTCCATGCTACCACTAGGATAGCTGGTCTATAAGGTTGACTTTACAACCAATCACCATAAGGGTTGTTTGGACTGATATAAGGTGTACACTAGAACTAGTGACATCATACATCAGGCCAACTTCTCACATTGGTGAGCAGCGGTTGGGATCTCAGCTTGCTGTTGTAATACCATTGCAATCTTGAGATATCAAATTGGAAGATCAAAAACATATTGTCAGGTACATATAACATAGATTATAAATACTTAAGTTCTACTGAACTTAGTTGTTTTAGGTTGAAGGGCCTAGCACACCCTGACTACAACTACTAGATAGGTTTTAGTAGGTACAACTAGTGTAGGTAGGTGCACACACCACACCCTCACTAGATCATGTCTCTGAGAACAGATCAGGATGATTCTCTCTCAGGAGGGGTAATCCCTAAAAAGATACCCTCTAGATATGATACCCTAACTTTTCAGGAGATGAGACAATTGTGTACCTCCAGAAAGTTAAAACAGGGTTCAAACCCTACCCTCATTCAACTAGTGGAGATCTTAGAAGAGTATGATACTCAGAAAGCCTCCCAGGTTAGTACCTTAGGTACAGGTGAGGGTCTACCCTCTACAGATGAGTCAGGGACTTCAGAAGATGAGGTAGACAGCCAGGTCCAAGTTGGGAGACTTAGCCAGGCTAACCTAAGCCTACATGGGAGTCAGGATGGGATCCCCCCATTCAGACCCCCAAGTGGACTTAACCAGAGAAGCAGGAGAGGAAGATCCCTTTCCAGGGATTCTGCCCACTCCCATATTTCTAATAGCTCCCAGGCCTCTTCTCACAGGGGAATGACTTCCCCACAGAGAAAAGAGCATCAGGCCAGAATGAGAGAAGTCAATCTAAGGATTGAGAGGGAAGAACTAGCCCTTGCCAAGGAGAGACTTGCTCTGGCCAGAGAGCAAAAGTTAAGTGGGCTAGGACCCACTAGTGGCAGCAATACCCCTAGAGATAGAGACAGGACCTTTGAAAATAAGAACCTGAGCAATATTGTCCCTCCCTACAAGTGTGGGGATGACATCCACAAATGGATAACTGCTTTGGAGAGAGCCTGCAAAGTACAGCAGGTACCCCAAAGTCAGTGGGCAGCTATCTTGTGGCTCTCCTTCTCTGAGAAAGGTAGAGACAAGCTCCTCGCAGTTAGTGATGAGGATGCTGACAATTACACTGTCCTGAAGAGTGCTCTGATTGATGGGTTTGGCCTAACCACTGAACAATACAGGTTGTTGTTCAGGGATACCCAGAAGACACAGACTCGGGACTAGACTGATTGTAGATTGTGCCACTAAGGCTTTGGAAGGCTGGCTATTGGGAAGTAAGGTTAAGGACTATACAGGATTGTATAATTTGATCATGAGAGAACAAATCCTTAACAATTGTCAAAACCAGCTACTGCATCAACACCTGATTGACTCTGATCTGACTTCTCCCCAAGAATTGGGAAAGAAGGCAGATAGGTGGGTCAGGACTAGAGTTAAGCAGAAAAACCAGAACCAGGGCGGTGATCAGAAAAAGGCAGACCAGAAGGGTAATGATCAGAAGCAAAAAGACCATAAGTCTTCACCAGGCCCCCAAAAGGCTCAGGGGGAGGGTGGTCCCAAAAAGGATAAGAAGAAAGATGGCCAAAAGAAACCATGGTGCAACTATTGTAAGTCAAACTCACATTGGTTTAGTGAGTGCACCAAAAAGGATAAGCCCCCAGCCACCATTGCCCCTAAGGCAACTGTACCCCCTAGTCCAGCTGTAAGTGGTGGTTCCCAACAAAAGGGCGTAGTAGGGTTGACCCTGGGATCTGAGGAGGATTCTGGCCTAGTCAGAATGCCAACTCAGGCTGTTCTGATATGTGATGGGGACATAGCTTTGTCCTCTACTATAGGTCCCAGTAACCTGGGCAAGTACAGACAGACTCCTTTTATCAATCATAGAATGGCTCAGGCCTACAGGGACACTGGGGCTAGTGTCACAATGGTGACACCTGCCTTTGTGGACCCTGGACAGATCATGCTAGGTGAGAACTACCTAGTGACCAACGCTAGCAATGCCACTACCTCCCATAGTGTGGCAATTGTTAACTTCTCCTGGGGAGGGGTAACTGGCCTCAAGAAAGTTGTTGTGAGTTAAGACCTTCCTGTAGAGTGTTTGTTGGGAAATGACCTTGAAACTTCAGTTTGGTCTGAAGTGGAGTATAGGACCCATGCAGAAATGCTGGGGATAGATGCACATGTCCTTGCTGTGACCAGGTCACAGGCCAAAAAGTGTAACACTGAACAGGTGCTGGATCCTGGGACAATGGACCAGACACAACCCAAAAGAAAGAGCAGTAGGGGTAAGGCTGTGCCTTCCCCCCTGCCTCAGGTAGAGAGTCAGCCCTCAGAGGAGGAGGATTCTGAGAGCCCTGGAGGAACTGTCCTAGAAGAACTGGAACCTGATCAGGTTGAGTTTCTTGGGACAGGGGGACCTTCAAGGGCAGATCTGAGGCAGGCCCAGTTAGACTGTCCTTCTCTTGAACCCCTCAGACAGCAGGCTGCTGCTGAGGCTGCAGGGAATGCTCAAGGTACCCATTGAGTGTATTGGGATGAAGGGCTGCTGTACTCAGAGACTAGAGACCCCAAGCCTGGTGCTTCCAGGAGGTTGGTCATACCATTGAGTTTCAGAGGCTTCCTTCTTACCTTGGCCCATGATATTCCCCTTGCAGGACACTTAGGCCAGAATAAGACCTGGGACAGACTTGTCCCTCACTTTCACTGGCCTCACATGTCAGAAGATACCAAGGAGTTTTGTCGCTCCTGTGCCACCTGCCAAGCCAGTGGCAAATCAGGTGGCACCACAAAGGCCCCCCTCATACCACTACCCGTGGTGGGGATTCCCTTTGAGAGAGTGGGGATAGACATTGTAGGACCAATGGACCCACAAACAGCATCTGGGCACAGATTTATACTGGTGATAGTGGACCATGCCACCAGGTATCCAGAAGCAATACCCCTAAGGACCACAACAGCTCCTGTTGTGGCAAGGGCCCTACTTGGAGTATTCTCCAGAGTGGGCTTTCCAAAGGAGGTCATTTCTGACAGAGGTGCCAACTTCATGTCAGGATATTTGACTGCAATGTGGAAGGAGTGTGGTGTTAACTACAAATTCACTACACCCTATCACCCACAGTGCAATGGGCTTGTGGAGAGATTCAACAAGACCCTAAAGGGAATGATAAAAGGGTTACCAGACAAGCTTAGGCGAAGATGGGACATTCTTTTACCCTGCCTTCTGTTTGCTTACAGAGAGGTCCCGCAAAAGGGGGTTGGCTACAGCCCTTTTGAGCTTTTGTTTGGGCATCCTGTAAGGGGACCCCTGTGTTTAGTAAGGGAAGGATGGGAGAGACCTCTCAGACAACCCAAACTGGACATAGTGGATTATGTACTTGGCCTCCGCTCCAGGATGGCAGATTATATGAAGAAGGCTTCTAAAAACCTTGAGGCAAGCCAAGAACTCCAAAAAGCTTGGCATGACCAAAAGGCTGTGCTGACTGTGTACCAGCCAGGGCAGACAGTGTGGGTGTTGGAGCCAGTGGCCCCAGCAGCACTCCAAGACAAATGGTCTGGACCCCATACTATTGTTGAGAAAAAGGGAGAAGTCACCTACTTGGTGGACCTTGGGATTCCCAGAAGCCCCCACAGGGTGCTTCATGTCAACAGATTGAAGGCATATGTTGACAGGGCAGACATGGGCTTACTCATGGCTACAGATGAGGGGCAGGAGGAAGAGAGTGACCCTCTCCCAGACCTGTTGACTCAGAACCCTGATGATGGCTCAGTTGATGGTGTGGTCTTCTGACAGCCTCACTGATCATCAGCAACAGGACTGCAGACAATTTCTGCAATCCTACAGACATATGTTCTCTCTGACCCCAAGTCAGACAAACTGGTGCACCCATGAGGTGGACACTGGTGACAGTCTGCCTGTGAAGAGTAAAATCTACAGGCAACCTGACCACGTCAGGGACTGCATAAAAGTTGAGGTACAAAAGATGTTGGAGCTGAGAGTCATTGAAACTGTCAAGAATTCCTGTCATACAAGGGAAACACGCCCTTATGTAAACAGGAGAGCTGTTACATAACTCAAGGGAAACACGCCCTTATGTAAACAGGAGAGCTGTTACATAACTCAAGGGAAACACGCCCTTATGTAAACAGGAGAGCTGTTACATAACTCAAGGGAAACACGCCCTTATGTAAACAGGAGAGCTGTTACATAACTCAAGGAAAACACGCCCTATAAAGGGAGGAACCGGGAGGTACAAGGCTGTCAGATATTGTGTTTACACCGACGTACCTGCTTCGTGAAGAGCAGTGTTCCGGAGTGGTGCTCCAGTAAGGCAAGAACGGAGGTAGGTCGAGTCGTTACTCCCTGGGCCGTGTCTTGCCCCATCGTCACCTGTGAAGGACCCGGAAGCTCTACCGGTCAACCATTGAGCTTCGCTTTTTGACTCGGCTGAGTCCAAGCGCAGTGGCGCTTTTGCTGGTTGGAGTCGTAACTCCCAGCCCGACCAGAGACACAGGGACTGCCAGCTGTAACGCACACCAGGAGGTGTTTGCCGCGTTACAGACTCGGAAGTCCACAGGATCGATCGAGCGGCTGCTCTCGGTTCAGTCTTCTTGCTTGTGATTGGGGTATCGGTGACGCATCACCAGGAGGTGACTCCGCGTCCCGGTGCAGTCTGAGGAAGAGGTTGAGCGGCTGCTCCCTTCAGGTAGAGACCCCGGCTGGGTGTTTCCCTGACTCCTCGATTCTCCCCAACACTCTTCGTGCCCCTCACAGCCTACCGATTGGCATTGTCGGCCATTTCATTTCTGCCCTCTGTTGGCATACGCCGGGATCGGCGTATATGCAGAGGACGGTTAGGACCATCCGTGCTGTGGGCTGGTAACGTACTTAGCCTGGAGGATTCCAGTGACTATAACTTTTGTTTGTTCTTTGTATTTTATTTGCCTTCATTAAAAGAACTAACCCTTCACAAGTGGTTGCGTCCTCATTGTCGTGTCTGTTAAACGATCCTGAGACGTTCAGGGCGTTACAGAACCTTCAGAGAGCCATTGGGCTAGTCCTGTAGTCCTTGTGCCAAAGCCTCACACCCAAGATGGTAAGAGAGAGATGAGGTTTTGCGTGGATTACAGAGGTCTCAATGCTGTCACTAGGACAGATGCCCACCCAATACCTAGGGCAGATCAGCTCATTGACAGATTGGCAGCTGCCAAGTTTTTGAGTACATTTGACCTGACAGCAGGCTACTGGCAAATCAGACTAGCTGAGAATGCAAAGGCCAAAACTGCTTTCTCAACCCCAGGAGGACATTATCAATTTGTGGTAATGCCCTTTGGCTTGAAGAATGCACCTGCCACTTTCCAAAGGTTGGTGAATCAAGTCCTTACTGGGCTGGATGACTACTGTGCAGCTTATCTTGATGATATTGCTGTCTTTAGCTCCACCTGGGAGGATCACCTGGTCCACCTGAGGAATGTTTTAGAGGCCCTTCAAAAGGCAGGCCTCACTATCAAGGCCACTAAGTGCCAGAGAGGGCAGAGCAAGGTTGTATAACTGGGCCACCTAGTTGGTGGGGGTCAAGTTCAACCACTGGAGAGCAAGATCCAGACCATAAAGGACTGGACTCCTCCAACTACCCAGACTCAGGTCAGAGCTTTCTTGGGCCTGTCTGGGTACTACAGAAAGTTTGTTAAGAACTATGGGTCCATTGTGACACCACTTAATGACTTGACCTCTAAGAAAATGCCAAAGAAAGTCCAGTGAACAGTAAGCTGTCAAAAAGCATTTGATGACCTGAAGCAGGCCATGTGCAGTGCCCCTATTCTGAAAAGAGTTCATAGTCCAGACAGATGCTTCTGAGTTGGGTGTGGGAGCTTGTATTATTACTTCCACTGTCATTCTCACCACAGGCAGTATTCCGCATTAATGCTTACAAAAGATTTTTTTTGTCATAGGCTAAATCGTACCGCTGTAATCAGCAGTCGATTTCAGGGACTCGCCATCAATCTTTGGTTTCGGTTGGGACACGCTGTTGTTGTCCGATTCTAGGCACTTATATTGTAAGGTCTTAATCACTTCCACAGTAAGCATTGTACCATCCTGCTGTATTTAATAATATGTCACTTGTCAACGTTACCACAGTTTATATCCCTCCCTCGCAACTCACTCCAGCTGCCTCACACTCACTCACTACTTTTATTTGCCGTTTTCTCCACTCTTTTTCACCACTCTATTCGCTAGCTACTATCATTAGTTGCCATCTCCTCACTGGAGTTTACGTCCATATGTCGTCCTACCCATCTGCAGGTTTACATAGGCACTTAATAATTTGATCTTCTACCCCGACTGTATGATGTATGTGGCTCTGCCATTCTCAAACCTTACCTGACATTGACCCTTTTATGTTTCCTCTTTTCTCTTACCTTATCTTCATTTGTTTTACAGGCATTTATTCAGGCATGTCATTTAATGTCCTGATGATGATCCCACAATTGCTTTCATGGGATCGAAACGCCGTCGACTTTTTTGCACACCGTAAACGCAATCTGATTTGTCATTGTTCATGTGTAACCGTGCCTCCTCACATTCATGCTTATTTTATTTGATTGATTACGTACAAGCCTTTAGTTCTGCCTGAGCCTTTGTTTTGTACAGTTTTGTTTTATGTATACCTCGTTAGATGCAGGATTGTGTCCCCACTTTATCTGTTGCTAATAATTTAAAATATTAAATTGATCCTGTCCGGCTGGACAGCAGAAATATAGTACTGATTCCTAGTCTATATTTATTTTTACCTTCTCTTATTGTCCTTGTCCGGGACCACTGTGTTTATAATGTCCCTCTTAACCACAGCCACAGTCGGAGATCCCCCTGGGTGAGATGTGCTGACGCTGCTGGACGTTTCCAGGGTGAATGTTATCAGGAGATCTGTGGAGTCGATTCCTTTTCTGCTGATCAGTCACATTTCTGGAAACAACATCCTGGCTCTTTATTTCTGTTGAAAACTATATTTTTCTTTGCATAAAGTGCAAACCTACCAAGCTAATTACCACCTTGTATGCATGTATGTATGCACACATTTATATATGTATACATGTGTATATATATATATGTAGGCATGTATGTAAGTGTCTTTAGTGAGTCAAACACACAAAAGGGGATGGAGGATGCTTGCGGTAAGGCTAACCTTTGACAATCACTACTGGGATGTCTCATTAGTAGTATTACATTACACGTCTGGTAGTGTTACATTAGTAGTGGCCCTTGGTAGTATCTTATTTGTAGTGATGCATTAGTATTATCCTAACGTCCCATTGGTAGTGTCACATTAGTAGTGTCTTGAGGTGGGCAAAATTTGATGAATTTTTACGTTGCGGAATTCCAAGGAGTTACTTAAAAACTCTGCGAGATTCTGTGGAATTCTACCAACGGTTGGGAATATGTACATTGTGCTGCGATTTAGCTCCGGTAGCGCATTCCGCACTGAAAAAACAGTGCAAACGGCACAATGTGGTGTGAAAGAATGTACAGCTATTCGAGTTGTTTTGCTGCCACTCGACTGCGACCACCCATCTCAGAAAATCTCACCAGAAGCCCTCCCAGTGATTGGTAATTGCGCTAGGTGCTCCAAATGTCGCTTGTGCTCATCAGCCCAAGCCAGATCGCATTTCTGGAGCCTTGCGGGGTAAAAATTATGCCAGCGGTGCCCTCCCGTCCTTTTACACATTTGGCAGGTGGACAGGTGGGAACATTTGTGAGATTAGGAGGAGTGCCCACATTCAGCCGACACCACCCCTAAGGTGGGGCAAGCGATGTGGACACTACTTTTCCAATTCCTTCTGTTTGAGATGGCAGGAAAATAACCTATCAGGGCTAGGGCAGTGCTCCTTTCCACAGGAACTGGTCCCTTAGAGGGTGTAGGTAGCCTAAAGATAAGTAGCCCATGGTCTACTACCTGTCACTCTGTTTAACACCACTAAATTCAGTATTTAAGTGGCATCCCCGGACCCTGAACTCAGATTTGACAGACTTAAGAAGAGCAACGGACAGAGCAGAGCTGCTGACCCGAGGACTGAAGCCCTGCTGCAGAATATTGGTGCCAAACCCTGCCTGCTGCTTTAAGGACTCGACAATCGTGGTGTGCTGTCTCGTCCTGCAAATGTGAGGCCTCCAACAACCCTGTAGCACCTTCAGCCTTCGACATATTGCCAAGAACCTCCCTTGGAGTAGAGGCACTACTCCTCTGTAGTCAGCAGGCACCGAACCCACAGAATCCAGATTTTTGACTTGCTGCTCCCCGGCGACTCCGATGCAGCTCCCAAACCAAAAGTGGCACACCGGCTCCGGAGGATCAGATCTGTCTTTCTACCAAGTGTGAAGACACCAGGATCTACCAGAGCTGTGCTGTTCCAATACCCCGGGGACTGGACCCTCTGCAGCACACAATGAGACAAATGGGGCAATCGGGACTCCAACTGCCCAGGAAGCATGCATCCATTGAGGGACTTCTATACCCCTGAGATCTACTTTGTGAGTTGCCCAGCTGGCCTGGAATTGCCTCTACGACCTGCCTGCTTCTGACTGCAAGGACATCTCGACGCACACAGCCTGGCTGACCTAGCTCTTCTGCCACCAGCCTGCCCGGCCTGAGTACTGATGAACCAGCTGTGCTCCTGTGGTCCTGAGACCCTCTCCACCTGCTTCTAAGAGTGGGAGGCCTCGGACTTACTTTTAAGTTCCCTTGTGCAGTGTGTTTTCAAGTGACCTCAGCTGAATCCAGGACGCTCCAGAGAACCCGCTGGAGGAACATTGGGCCTGGCCTTGCTACTTCTCTAAATCCTGAAGGTGAACCTTGAGTATCAACTGTGTGATTTTAAATGCATTTTTCTATTTTCCCCCATTGACTTCAATGGCGTGTAATTGCACAGAAAAGTGATTGATTTTGCGAACTTTGAAAATTCATATCTTAAAAAGCACTTACTGTAGAACAAAGCTCTTAGTCTGAAAAACTATATAAAAATCATTGTTATTTTTTACAAATTGGTCTTGAATTTATCGTTGAGTGTGTGTCTCATTTATTGCCCCTGTGAGTACAACAAATGCTTAGCACGACCCTCTGATAAGCCTAACTGCTCGCCCGCACTACCACAAATCGAGGGTTAGTATTGTCTACTCCTGCCTCTGTACAGCATTCTGGGACTCACTGGACTCTTTGCACAGTGAACTTCCTTGTAGAACGCTGTATAGAGAGCCAGCTTTCTGCACAACAGTAGTCACAACATCACACAGCATTGTCCAGCAAGTGTCTACATTAAATATTAGTAAATATCCTGGTTCAGTCTAACGTCACTCCGAGATCTTATATGATGTAAACCCTGCCATCACATGTGTTATATCATACCACCCGCCACATGTGGTTTTATATTAGAAGCGATTGCACACCCATCATGCGTGAAGACACCTCCAAGCAATTTTCAATTAAGCATTAAGTAGGTTTATTTTCTTAAAAGCAATGCTGTTGATCTTTCTAAACAACCAATACATGTGTCGTCCTAAAAGTCCATGGCCTTGCCCAAGGCTTCAAGGTCACACGTGTCTTGTGTTGTCTATTGAATTATAACGTATTGCATAAATGACAACGGAGTTCATTTAGAGTTTGATGGAGCTGAGGAACTTAATTCATGCTTCACTCACCCGGCCAAACATGGCAGGTGGTCTCTCACCATGGAAGCAGAGGTCACAGCCCACGGAGAGCCCGTAGGCCAGTGGGTGACCTATCAGAGTCTAAATGACCCTGGAAGATTCAAGAATCCACTAGATCCATATACCAACCACCTCAAGCTGCCAAGAAGATCTAACCACAGAGCCATCATCATACAGACCATGTGAGCAGATCCCAAGGATAATGGTATAAATTATATCTTGCGTCTATAATCTCATAAAAACTGACAACACTAACTGTGGTGTGAGTAACACCGCATTCTGCAGGTGTCATTTAATCTGAAGTCAGATATGCAGGACACGGCCATCTCCTTCCTCCCCAGGAGTAAACGTATGGTCTTGAGTGTTGTGACAAAGTGAATACAGAATTTGTGGCTCACTGTGAGAATGGATGGCGTCATCCCATTGATGAAAAAACATAAAGTCCATTCAGGCTGATCACACTCTTCCCAGCGGTGTACTTCCGACTTTGCTGCTCCTTGAGAATGTCACAGAAGGACCTCTGCACCCCGAGTTGGTCACCAAAGACTTTAGATGCTGAAGCATCGACTCATCTCACACTAGTGACCTGTATACCCATCCTAAGCTTCAGGTATGTCTTTCAAATGCTACTTGGATATCTGCATACCATCTCTCACCTACTCCCTTGAGCCAGCTCTTCATGCAGCAGCTTGACTGGCTTCAAATACTAGAAGAATTCCCTGCTCTACACCTGTTCTTACATCCCTAGGAAGTCACAGCGTATAAGACAGCTCGCATTCGCGACAAGGTGACCCACCTCAACAAACCCAGTTCAGACAAAACCTTCGCTTTCAGGCAATCGTTCTCTGGGAACAAGATCTAGACAAGGATATTCCCCAGAATCTGAACTCTCGGTGACACATGTTTTGACTGAGTTCCCAGAAGTTAATATTTGTTTCCAAGAGCTCCATGGAGAGACAAGGGTCAAACCAGCTATTTTCACCCACATGAGAAACAGAAATAAGAAAGAAACTCTTTGCAGAAAAAAATGATCTATAGTGCATTAAAATGAAAATAATGCCTCAATACCTTGACCTCACTGTCCTCTGCTCCATGATCTCCCTGTCCTCTGCCTATGTTCTCAGTATCCACTTTTCCATGTTCTCACTGTCCTCTGTTCCAAGTTCTCACTGTCCTCTGTTCCATGTTGTCACCATTGTCTGTTCCATGTTCTCACTGTCCTCTTTTCCATGTTCTAACTGTCCTCTGTTGCATGTTCTCACTGTCCTCTGTTCCATGTTCTCACTGTCCTCTGTTCCATGTTCTTAGTCTCCTCTGTTCCATATTCTCAGTCTCCTCTGTTCCATGTTCTCACTCTCCTCTGTTCCATGTTCTCACTGTTGTCTATTCCATGTTCTCACTGTCTTCTGTTCCAAGTTCTCAGTCTCCTCTGTTCCATGTTCTCACTGTTGTCTATTCCATGTTCTCACTGTCTTCTGTTCCATGTTCTCACTCTCCTCTGTTGGTGGCCCTCAGGACCGGCTAACTCTGCGTAACTGTCACCTACCACCGCCAGCCCAGCCGCATCACTGCTCATTACTTAAGGTTAAACGAATGAGTCAGGAAAAGGAGAAGAGAGGTGAGTGTGCAGGAACGGGATTACCATTTCTCATCCAATAAATCTTTTTAGTTGACTGAAAGGCCGAGGGAGTCAGCAATAATTATACAATTCAACAATGAGTCCATGAATTGATAATTGAAGCTAAGGGGGTTTATTACAAATTAATAATCAATCCGCATATTCGCATATCAAGAAAATATTATAAAGATACAGAATTACAACTGGCAAGCTGAAATGTCGAAAAGGTTCAGTCTCGGGAGTATAAGACATGAAATAATTGCAGCCTCAACAAAACAGAAACTGAAAAGTAGGAATTGGAGTTCCTTAACCCCTTCGCTGCCAGGCCTTTTCCCCCTCCTGTGCCACACCCTTTTGTGGCTATTTGGGTTAGTGCGTGCTGAGGCCCCTGTAACTTTTTGACCACATAAGGTATCCACGCCAAATTTGCGTCCTTTTCTTCCAACATCATGGGGATTCTGAAGGTACTCAGGGTTTGTGGATTCCACTGGAGGGGTCACAGAAATGAGCCAAAATACAGCACAATTTAGGTTTTTGGGGGGAAAATGGGAAAAACGGGCTGCAAATGAAAGCATCTGGGTTTTTCCCTGCAAGTGTTATCAAAAAAGGGTTTGTGGGGCTGAAATCACCATTTTCCCAGCTTTTAGGGGATACCAGACTTTTGTCAGAAACCCAACATTTTTTACACAGTTTTGGCATTTTTCTGGGACATAGCCTATTTTTGCTTTTTTTGTGCTTTCGACCTCCTTCCAGTTAATGGTAGAAATGGGTACAAAAGCAATAATGGATCCTGGAAAGCTATACATTTTAGAGAAGTAGACAAAATTCTGAATTCAGCAAGGGGTCATTTATGTAGATCCATCAAGGTTTCTTTATAGAAACTAACAGTTAAATATAGGATAAATTGAAAATTTGTTGAAAAAAAGCGCCTTTTGTGTCAACGTTTTCACCTGTAACTTCTTCTAATTATGACAGCTCTTTGAAAGCAATATACCGTTACATCCGCTGGACATTACTGGTTGTGGGGATATATAGGACTTGTAGGTTCACCAAGAACCCGACGAACCCAGAGCCAAAAACTGAGCAGCAACTTGCAATGGTTTTTTATTATGTACCGGGTATATAGTAATTGTTCTGTAAAAATGTGGACATGGAAAAATCAGTATGAAAGACACCTATGTATTTCTGAAATGGGAACAAAATATAGAGTTTAGAAACAGTAGATATTTGCACATTTCCGAATTTGGGAATACTCATACTAGTATGAGAATTATCAGCCATTTTTTAGAATGACTTCTTTTTTACACAATGTCTTTCATTTGGAAGGCAGAAATGCATCGAAAGTCAATAGGTAATAACAGTTCCTTTACAAATCTGAATTTCCCTAAGTCTACCGATAAAAATGGTACCTCACTTGTAGGGGTAGGCATAGTGCCCATGACAGGAAATGGCTCAAAACCCAACGTGAACACACCACATTTTCACAATGCAAAATTACCCTTTTTTAGCAAAGTGCCTAGCTGTAGTTTTTTAACCCTAGCTCTGCCGGCACCTAGGGAAACCTAGCAAACCTATACATTTTTGAAAACTAGACACCCAGGGGAATCCAGGATGGGGTGACTTGACTGCCTCCCACCAGGTTCTGTTACACATAATCCCTTGTAAACCTAAAAAATTGCCAAAAAACCCACATTTTCTCCACATTTCTCTGGTAGAAAGTTCTGGAATCTGCGTGGATCCACAAATTTCCACCCACCCCGCGTTCCCCAAAGTCTTCCGAGAAAAATGGTACCTCACTTGTGTGGGTCGGCCTAGTGCCCGCGACAGGAAATGGCGCAAAACGCAACGTGGAAACACCTCAATTTCGCTGTGAAAAATGACCCTTTTTTGGCAAAGTGTCTAGCTGTAGTTTTTGAACCATAGCTCTGCCGGCACCTAGGGAAACCTAGCAAACCTATACATTTTTTAAAACTAGACACCCAGGGGAATCCAGGATGGGGCGACTTGACTGCCTCCCACCAGGTTCTGCTACCCAGAATCCCTTGCAAACCTAAAAAATTGCCCAAAAAAACACATTTTCCCCACAGTTCTGTGGTGGAAAGTTCTGGAATCTGCGTGGATCCACAAATTTCCACCCACCCGTGTTCCCCAAAGTCTTCCGATAAAAATGGCACCTCACTTGTATGGGTCGGCATAGTGCCCGCGACAGGAAAGGGCGCAAAACGCATCGTGGACACACCTCAATTTCGCAATTTTGAACCTTTTTTGACAAAGTGCCTAGCTGTAGTTTTTTAACCCTAGCTCTGCCGACACCTAAGGAAACCTACCAAACCCACACATTTCTGAAAACTAGACACCCGGGGAATTCCAGGGAGGTATGGCTTGCGTGGATCCCCCAACGTTTCCTTACCCAGAATGCCCTGCAAACCTCAAATTTAGCTGAAAAAATCACCTTTTTCACACATTTTTGTGTGGGAAAGTTGTGGCATCACCGGGCTGACACAAATTTCCTACCACCCAGCGTTCCTACGGGTCTCCCGATAAAAACAGTGCCTCACTCGTGTGGGAGGCCGAAGTACCCGCGACAGGCAAGGGCCCACAACGTAGTGAGGCGACATGAAAATTGCCTACCTCAAAATGACCTGGTGTTGCAAGGGGGGTCACCTGTGTTTTTGGCCTGGTGCTCGGCGGCCACCTAGGGGAACCTACCAAACCCACACATTTCTGAAAACTAGACACCCGGGGGATTCCAGGGAGGTATGGCTTGCGTGGATCCCCCAACGTTTCCCTACCCAGAGTGCCCTGCAAACCTCAAATTTAGCTGAAAAAATCACGTTTTTCACACATTTTTGTGTGGGAAAGTTGTGGCATCAGCGTTCCCCAGGGTCTCCTGATAAAAACGGTGCCTCACTCGTGTGGGAGGCCTAAGGACCCGCCACGGGCAAGGGCCCAAAACGTAGTGAGGCACACTACGTTTAGGACCCTTGCCTGTTGAGGCGCACTACGTTTTAAACCCTTGCCTGCATCACATGCCCGCCGCAGAAAGTCCAATGAACCTACGTGGCTGCCGGGTCCAGGAGACACAATCTAGTGAACGTCCACCAGAACCTGTACTTAGTACCAGTGCATTAATCTCACCGGGAGGCCCCAAACATAAACATAGCATCCTGTGAAAGGGGCCCCTATCCCCAAAGATGCACCCCATACTCAACTTGGAAAAGTAGGTGATAAATGTATGTATGTATGTATGTACGTATGTATGTATATGTGTATGTGTTTATGTATGTATGTACATATATATGTACATGTGTATGTGTATGTATGCATGTATGTATGTATATATGTATGTATATGTAGTATGTATATAAGTATGTATGTGTTTTTTTACATATGTATGTATATGTATGTATGTATGTAAGTGTGTATGTATGTATGTATGAATGCATGCATGCATGTATGCATGTATATATGTATGTATGCAGGCATGTATGTATGTATGTATATATATATATATATATATATATATATATATATATATGCCTGTATGAATGTATGTACGTATGTATGTTTGTATGTATGTAAATGTATGCATATGTATGCGGTCCTGATGGAGAGAGGGATATTGTTCCAAATCCAGGAGCAGGGCCGTAAAAAGGCTGGATGCTTTAGTTTATTCTCTTTCTAACACCTCTTAGTCTGCAGTTAGACAGTGTCTTGGCTGTGGGTGGACTGTGAACCAGCAGATGTGGTGAGTTTGTCTGCTAGATAAGCGAGGGTGCTGGTCGTGATGGCTTTGTAAATGATGCCGCTGGTTCTGAAGATGGTGCGGGCCAGCACGGGGAGCCAATGAGGCTCCATCAGGGTAGGGGTGATGTGATCATATTTGCACAGGTCCTGGATGAGACGTGCTGCAGCGTGTAGGTTACGCTTAAGGGTGCCAGTGTGGGGCCCGGGAGGACATGAAGCAGGGAGTTACCACCATCCTGATGTGACAGTACAGGGCCTTGAACAGCAGTTCTGAAGTCATTTTCTAGGCTTACACAGGGCACATACACAACTCACCAATAACCTTGATGTAGGCACTAACAATAAACAACTGATCAGAACTGAAGCGTACTACTGTGACGTTGAGTGATCACCCTGATGAAGGTGGCATAAAATTGGCAATTTGCCTTTCATAGCATCACTACCCCTCCGGTTCAGTATTTATCCCCTCACCCAATCCTGATATCGAGCAGAGCAAATTAAAACTAGGCCAGGAAATGAAATTCTGCTTCGCTCGCAGAGTTTGTGGAGTATTTCCCACTCCACGTAGCGTGCAGAGTTCCAAAAAACTCCACTCCACGTTTTCTCACTCATGCTCTCCAACATTAATATGTAAAATAAAAAGTGGCAGGGTGAAAAATTGCACAAGAATGTGTGTTTTAGTGTCCCAAATGATGTGTTCACATTAATTTGTCAAGCGTGAGCAAGGAAAATCTTCCTCCAGACCACCTCCCGGTGAGATTTCTCAACGTGTGCGGTCGAGGATGGCGGCTACCGCTCGCGTTGTGAAACCTTTTATTCGCATTGGGGAAGCTGCCGCTCGAGTAGAACATCTACTCGAGCAGCAGAAAGAAGCAGCGCCCTCTTGCTCTGCGTATGGTGCCATTTACACTATTTTTCAGTGCGGAACAAACACCCGGTGTTAAAAATCAGCACGAACGGCGCAACCTAGTGCACTCCGCTGCTTGCGGAACTCGTGTAGCGCGGCAGAGCATTTTGGTCACTTTATGGTGTTCCGCGTAGCTTCGTCCAGTCCTAATTATATCTAAATAGGGTGATTACCAGGACTTGGCCTGACCTCCAACTGCTATTCACCTTAACGGGCTTGGACTCTGTCCATAGCCCACACAGAAAGAAAATGAAGATTGATTTACACCCACCTGCCGTCATGGAGTCAATAATGGAGTAGGGATAACAGTGGGAGTTATAAATGAGGAATCGCCCACAATTTTATAATGGACACTCAGACTACAAGGGACAGGCCTAAGACCTCCTCCAACCTAGACTCTGAATGGCACGTCGCTCGCACACTACATGGACTCTGAATAATGCGTTGCTCACACACTGCATGCACTCTGAATGACACGCCATTTACACACTTTCTGAACTCTGATGCGACACTTGCACACTGCATGGACTCTGAATGATACGTCACTCGCACACTGCATGGAGTCTGAATGATACGTCACTTGCACACTGCATGGACTCTGAATGATACGTCACTCGCACACTGCATGGAGTCTGAATGATACGTCACTTGCACACTGCATGGACTCTGAATGATACGTCACTCGCACACTGCATGGACTCTGAATGATACGTAACTTGCACACTGCATGGACTCTGAATGATACGTCACTCACACACTGCATGGACTCTGAATGTCATGTCATTCACATATAGTCTGGACTCTGAATGACGCGTCACTCGCACACTGCATGGGCTCTGAATGACATGACACTCCCATACTGCATGGATTATCTTAATCAGAAACTGGCAGAGGCCAGTAACAACAAGAACAGATTTTAGCAGAACCCATACCACAGAACAGCATCAGACAACATAAAGGATGATCTGTGTACAAACAGAGTCTAGCGCACATGTCTTCATCGAATACCGTGAGGCTGTTACTTTTCTAAGGGGCAACCTCAAGGACCCGTGACCATGAGAGTGACAGCAATTAGTCTTCATCAACAGAAGCAATTGCCCCTACCTCTAGAGTCATCCTCGACACTCTAACTGCAGAACTATCCAACTCTGGCACATACGTAGGGAAAATGAACTCTAAACTTGCAGAAGGCTCAGACGAGGTAAAATAAATGTAGACAGAGCTGACTTCCTTTCACCACCGTCCTGACACCACAGAAAATGGAATAACAGATGTGGAAACAACTGGCTTGTCTTCCTGAAAGGGGGCCAAACATATGGGCAATGAGAAGCAAGATTGCTGACCTGGAAGATAGGTCCTGCTGGTACAATGCCTGGTTTTAAGGAGTAGCGGAGAAGTCAGAGGGAGATGATCTTATTGACTCTGCAGAGCATGATGCCCAAACTCCTGACAGCTGTTTTCAATGGGCTGCAGGAGTTCCGGAGAGCACACAGACTCCAGCAGCAAAATGCATCCACTGCAAACTCACCCGACCAATAATTGCCTTAATCTTGCAATACCAGCAAGCAAGAGCCGTACAACAAGCAGCAAATAAAACCAAATGGGCCATTCATGCTCGACAATCTCCTGATTTATGTTTTAGCTGATTCTTTGTTTGAAACAAATGCCCTTAGAAGGTGCTTTCTTTCTCAATACACAGAACTTAAGCAAGGGCACAATAAATATGGTCTCCTGGAGCCCCCAGTAATGGCGATCACAAGAGACAGCAAGACATAAGGGTACGTGAAACTAGAAGACCGTGAGAAATTCCTGAACACTTTGGGCTGGACTCTCATAGGAACCCAACCATTCATTACCAACCTTGAATCAAGAACACAAGAGGCCAAGAATACACAGAAAACTGGCAGAAGACACACACAGGCACACACATACATACACACAAACATACGGTACACAGTGACATGTGGACCTGCACCCCCTCAGCTCTACCCACACACAGATTGCAGAATGCTGCCATCAGCACTTTCTAAGTGGAGTTTCCTGTCTGTGTATCTGTTATATAGATTCCTCCCTAGCGCCTCAAGAGATGCAACTCATACCCGAGTCCCTCTCACTGCGTCCTGCTCCTCTGAGTATCCTGTTCATCAGTGAAGGCTCCGATGGCATCGAGGAGGGCTCCGAGAAGGAATCAGAGAAGGAATCAGATCTCTTCTACAGGTAATTCTGATGCATTCTCCTAGGATGGAGGGGATTAAACATCATCTGCAGGCAATGGTTAGTGTTATACAGTCTGGACAGGGGAGCTGAAGACCCCCCTCTTTTATCTAGTAGTGTGTCTGATGCAGTCTGGACAGGGGAGCTGAAGACCCCCCTCTTTTATCTAGTAGTGTGTCTGATGCAGTCTGGACAGGGGAGCTGAAGACCCCCCTCTTTTATCTAGTAGTGTGCCTGATGCAGTCTGTCCACAGTAAATGAATTATAGTCAGTGCACTGTCTGTGCAGGGCAACTGAAGAAATCACACCTCATCGCACCACACGCAACTCAGCAGTAAAATTTTCTGCTGTGCTGCACAGGTGAGAAGGAAAAACACTGTGCAGAGCTGTATCTGCTAAGACTGACCTGCTGCTGCTGTCGTATCCGCTCTGGTGCTCTCATTAGGCTGCCTTGCACGATGCACAGATGTGTACTATGCTGCAGAGGTGAGTTTGTGCTGTATAGAGGATTTGTACTGGAAGCAGACCCTTCCAGTGTGAAGTCCTGAACTGAAACAAGCTCAGAAGGATCCCAGTCATTAGGACGCCTGCTGAGCCCCCCACACACATGCAATCCACAGGTGTTTTGAGAGATAAAAACATTTTCTCTTCTTGACGCCTGCTGCAAGGAGGTGTCAGCTTTAGATGCAAATCCTCGACTGGCTATCTAAGTAAGTGGGGCTTTTCGTAAAAAATGATGAGGGTTTGTGCCGATCCATCCACCTAACACGCCAAGAACATCCCCTTGGTGCAAAGCGGCACAGAACAGAAACTTCGCCAAGCCACAGGCAAAAAGGGGCCGTGAATCCGATTTCAACATTCGCAAGGCCTCCCTATGATGTCTGGTGCCTAACTCTCTACAAAGAGGTTTCAACCACCTACGACGTGGAGCTTCATAAGCAGGGCATTCAAATAGGAAGTGGGGAACTGACTCTATCCTTGACATACAATGCGGACAAAGAGGAGTAGTCTGAGCTGGGGCCTTCCACCTAGCAGTTAGTTCACCCACAGGAAGTATTCCTACTCTAAATTTAAAATACAATGCCCTATCTTTAGGTTTTGATATAATATCGAGATAGGGCTCGCGAAATGGGACGTCCTTCATTAGTAGGAATTCAGCAGTGGACCTGCATTGCTTGGGATTAGTATTTCGCCCATCTAACACCCATCTCCAATACAGTTTCTTCAAGACAGACTTAGGGGGAGCTGTTCTTGACTGCCAAGCTTCTTCTAGACCCAATTCTACTAGTAGACGCTTGACTTCCCTCAACCAACTAATTTTGGGCCAGCCAGGCATCGATAAGATCTCTTTTAAACCGTCTGCGTAGCTGGCCAGTTCAGGGACTCTCCAAATGCGAGCCCAAAGAAGAGGAGGACGCATCCTTGCCTGATCACTAATGGGACAACTACCCATATCGAGCAATAATGGTAAGGTTGGGGTGCTGTATGGGAGCCCCATTACGTCCTTGAGAAATTTATTTTCAGAGCAGGACAACTGATCCACGTTTTGCACACCCCAAAGTTCCGCCCCATAAAGCGCCGCACTCACGCCTCTTGCCCTATAAATATCAAGTACCGGGGCAATTGGTTTGAGGGATGAGGCCCGTTGTTCTTTAAGTAATGCCCCCGCCACCCTCTTATGGTTCAACAACATCTTGTGGAGGTGGCAATTCCATCTCATGGTGTCACAGAGGCGAATTCCTAGATAGTCAAATTCCTTGACCCTTTTTAGGGGAACTGATTTTAGTGTGGGTGGCCTACCAATCTTCTTTGGGGGATTCAAGACCAAATACTTCGTCTTACCAGTATTAATTTCCAATCCCCTCAAATCACAGAAAGATTGGAAACTAGTTAAAAGATTCTGTAGTCCTACCGGGGTCTTAGAAATCAGTAGGGTATCGTCTGCAAACAGAAGGGTATGTACCCTCCTGCCTGCCAACGATGGGGCATCTGAAGGGATTTGTAAAAGGTGATCCACCACTCCGTTAACATATAATGAAAACAGAGTGGGGGCTAGAACGCATCCCTGACGGACACCTCTGTTTACAGGTATTCGTGAAGTCTTTTGACCCTGGTTTCCCCACCTAATCTGCGCAAAGTTTTCAGCGTGCATCTTGAATAGCAGGGAAAATAAATATGGGGTAAACCCAGCCCAGATAGCACCCTCCAGAGATGGCTACGAGGGACCAGGTCAAAGGCAGTACGCAAATCTATGAATGCCAGGTACAGACTGCCTTTGCCCAGTACAACCACTTTCCAGAAGAGCATCAACAACCAGAATGTTTGCTCAATGGTCCCAGTACCTGTTCTAAAGCCTGCCTGGAAGTCGGACAGGATGCCCTTCTCCTCTACCCACTGTAAAACCCTCCCCAGGACCACCTTTCCTGCCACCTTCTGCGTGGAGTCTAATAAACTTATGGGGCGATAATTTGCTGGGTCGTCCCGACACCCTTTCTTAAAGATCGGGACGACCTCAGCGCCCCTCCAGGATTCTGGGAAAGCTGCATCTGAAAAACTAGCATTTAATAATGAGGCAATAAGTTTCCCCCATTCTATCGGGTTGATACGTAACAGGTCCCCTGGTAGGCCATCCGGCCCCGCAGCTTTGTTAGGGACAAGACACTTAATTGCGTCCACCACTTCCTTGGCCGTAAACGTAGAATCTATGCTCAACTCACGGAAGTCTAATAGAGGGGCATCAGTGGAAACTTCCCCATTGTCCGTTACTACATTATATAGATGGGAGAAATGGTCAAACCACGAGGCCTCAGGGATATTACATGTTATGAGCGAGTCCACAGGTTTATCTCTAGCTCTAATCAGTTCCCAAAAGCCCTTTGAGTCCCTAGCGGAGCTTGCCAGTTTCAGATCACACCAAAACTGGTTCTCCCACTCAAGCTTTGCCCTATAGATGGCACCTCTATAACTTTTCCTAGCAGTGCAAATCAGACCACCGTCCTTAAGTTTGACTGCACTGATTAGATCCCTTTTGGCGTTGCGACAAACAGGCGAGTACCAGCCAGAATTGCCCTTAGAGCGACATCTATTATTGGCCCTAGAGCTTGCATTACGAACTAAAAAAAGGTCGCCCAAGGCTTTAGTGGTTTGGACAAACAATGTGGAGATCTCATGGGCACTAATTGTGGCAAGGTCCAAACTGGACAAAACATTTGCCATGATTGATCTTGCTTCCAGCATCTTGTCCTCATTGCCAACAATGTTTCTCCATCTTAACCGTATCCCACAATTTGAAGGACATACTTCACGTGTTGACTTCCACTCATGTGGAGTTTGTTCATTAAACCCTACAGTCCACAAGGGGGACAAAGACATGGACAGGGGATTGTGGTCGCTATCAGTAGAAGGCAGAACCACCATATCCATCAAGTGACCCCAAAGTTTATAGTTCAACAGGATATAATCAATTCTGGAGGTTTGACCAACCCTGTTGAATGTGTGTGCCCCACAAGAATCTGACTTTGTCCTGCCATTTACAGCCCTTACACCATGTTCCAAGAAGAGAGCGTTAAGATCAATGGCACTTTGAGTCCATCTCTTAATCGGTGGTACTGAGAGATGGGGGATGCCTCTCCTAGTGTCATCCTCCTGGGTACCCAGTATATCTTCCGCTGCTAGGGGTTCGAAAGTACAATTAAAGTCCCCAGCGAGCAAGACGAACGAATCAGCACCACAAGATCTGAGCTCGTCGTCGACGCCCGTAAGGGACAATGTCGACATACCACCCCTAGTGCCTCTAACATAAATATTAAGAATCTCAAACGCCCTCCCCCCACGTGGCCCTCTAACTGTTAGTCTCTGTAAGTCGAGGGACTTAGTATCTGTGCTACGAATAGAATAACCCAAGGAAATGTCTACCCAGATTAGTAGGCCGCCGGAAAGGCGACCTCTCCCTCCGGGCGATGGGATAGCTGGTACAAAATAACTAGTATAGCCCACTTTATGTCGGGGCTCCAAGCACCAAGTTTCCTGGAACATACATACCCCGAATGATTCAATAAATGAGTTCCATTCGGGTATGTCGATGTTACGTGCCAGACCAGCTATGTTCCAGCTGACAACCTTCAAAGCCCTGTTGCCATCTACAGCCTGCCCCGGTGAAGACCCTTTTAAAAAGGAGCTATCCCTAGGGCCAGAGTAAGATGTCACACCTATGACTAGGCCCTCCCCACTAGGGACCACCAAGATGGGCGTAGCAGGCTCAGGTTGCTCAGTACACTCCCATCCTGAAAGGCCAACATTAATAACGGAAGGTGAAGGGTGGTAAGAAGATGGCCTCACTACTTCCATTCTTGTGGCTAGACTACCGCAATCAACCTCCCCAGGCACTGCAAATAGCTTCGCTGTGGGTTGGCAGACAGCGTGTCAATAGCCATAGCGTGACCAATTGGGGGGTGAACATGGATTATTACACAACAGACTAAATTGTGATTGCCAACCCAACCCTCCCAAACGGGGAATCTGGCTGGCCTAACAGAGGTTTTTCGGGGATTGAAGTAGCTAAGGTCGTGCATACTAATACCTCCACTACCTCCAGTTAGACTGCCCTCTCTGGTGGAAAGATTACACACATAGCTGGCAACCCTAGGATCATCAAAGTTGAGTCCCCCCTTATGTCTTTCGGCCTAGTTCCTATCCAGTTGACCCTTCTTACGTGGATGACCCGTCCACCCATTGCTCCAGGCAAAGGTCTATTTTCCTTTAGCCAGAATAGTGTTTTATTCCTAAGTTCGGCATAAGTCTCATATTTGCCTGGTTTGAGGACTGGCACCCCGGTAAAAACTGCCACATAAGGCTGGCAGTCAGGGGGGTAAATTAACAGTAAAGACCGGCCCTACGTCCGAATCCAATCCTGGCTGTGGGCTGTCATCATATTATCAATACTACCATTAATCGTCTCAGGGACATTACTATTTCCAGTATTCTTTAGGTTAGCTGGACAACTACTACCAGCATCCTTTGTCCGGGCAGTCCTTTTGGTAGGGATGGTACTAGCCTTAGGTGTCTTGGATCGCACTATGCCATCTATTTTGGCCATCCCTGACTTCCAGGCGGCCCCGGAGGAAGCCGCAGGATGTACAACGGGAACATTTTCCACGACCACCCTGGGTACTGATACAGCTACAGTGGTGGGGCCCTGTGGAGATACGGGTGTCACCCGGGGTACAAATTCCCCCCCTAGGTCATCTTCCCTAGATCTTGAGTGTAATTTAATAAGGGATTTTATGGAGAAAAAATTGTCCAAGGTTACCTGTTCAAACCTATCCAGCCGCTCTGAGAGCCCCTTAACTCTCTCCAGAACCGGAATCAATAATGATTTCATCATTTTCTCTAGGTTGGCAATGGAGAGAGATTCCTAAGATGGAGCCTCAACAGGACCAGCCGTCAGGTCAACACAGGTGTTCTCCACTATAGCACCTTGGGATGTCTCCCCCTTCTCCCCCTGGGTGTAACTAACGCCCTGCCCCAATCTCTGGAGGGTCCCGCCCCCCCTAGCACCTGGCCTCCTAAGTTTCTTATAGAATTTAGCATGGCTTCCTTTGCGTGGGCTAGCAGTTCTTTTCCTTTTGCTAAGGGCTGGATTGTTTACTGCCAGTGTAGCCAATACTGGCTGAGGAAGAGAGACCCCATTGCTGGAAGGAGTAACAAGAGGGAGAATGGGAACTGGGGACTCACTGAAGAGTGGAACTGGTACAGCATTATCATCGTTGAGCTGTACTATAGCTGTTAAATTATCCAGCCTATCCAAACTTGCCCTTAGAGCTGCTACCCGTGGATGATCTAAAGGGGGGTGAGGCAGCCACCAAGGGATCGAGTGGGCGTACTGGGGATGGCACTAGAGCCAACGGACCCAACGATGACCGTTTGTCAGCAAGATGTCCCCGAGAAAGACGCCGCTCTGTCATGGCGATTTCCTTCTCGATAGCTGTGACAACGCGGGTAATAAACTGGTCCATGGTGCCCGTTACACAACCAGGGCTTCCCCCACCACTCCCTCTCAAACTCTTGCCCGAACGGGTGGACATTAGCTTGGCCACTCTATACAATATACAAAATGTGTGGAATAAGCCTATAGTAAAAATGTCCTAACTAAAAGACAACAAACCAAATAGTCACTAACTGGTCATAAAACCACAGATAACTTATCAGAGGGGTGGCCCAGCCCAGCCTTGGTCAGCCCCGGATGGCCACAGACGGTCCCGCCCTTGTCCCGGGCTTCTCCCGGCGCGTCCCGCACGCGACCTCGCGGGGCGAGGGACAGGGACCGCCTTTAAGCGCCTCCTGGCGCGTTGGTGTGAGGCGTCCTGCCCCTGAGGCTCTTGGGAGATGAAGTTCGGCGGAGCAAAGCCCGGCCGTTGAAGGCAGGTAACGGAGGGATCCCAGGTGGGTGTTTGGCGTTGAATGTGGGGGGCGGAGCCAAGCCCGGCCCCCGACCAGCTCGACACAGCAGCACAACACCTCCGACCCAAAAACAGCAGCAGACCTAACATATCTTGCATCACGCTGAGACTTACTTCCAGCCTTGGCAAATACACCAAGAGTCACTCTCCTTTCCGCACAGATTCTTGGCTGGAGCCAGTATACGCTGATCAGTCTTGGTGCACACTCAGATTCATTGTTTAATCTTGGCATATTCTGAGAGCCACTTGTCGATCTTGGCAAATAAGTAGAGCCACTTACCATCTTGGCACACACTGAGAGTCAGTGATCAGTCTTGACACACACTGAGACTTGGTGACCATTCTTGGCACACACCGAGACCAGTGACCAGTATTGGCACACATCAAGACTCAGTGGCCAGTCTTGGCACACACAGAGAATCAGTGACCAATCTTGGCACACACTGAGACTCAGTGACCAGTCATAGCACACACTGATATGCATTAAAATTACTTGACACACACTATCTGAGGCTATTACAAGTACTTCGATTATATTGTACTCCAGCTACAGGCAGGTGATATACTTCCACATGTAAAGTTAAACGCAGGATTCTGTGATTTCCTCTCCAGGTGGCCGGGAGATCCCTCGTCTAAGGAGGCAGGCGATAACCCTGGGAGTGACGGTTGCAGTCAACATATTCATAAACATCGTGCTCTACCGTCTGGGTAAGAAGTTGAGTTTCAGACACCCTAAGACCCCCTGTGGCATGTGAAAGGGCCTCTCTGCCTCAGACATGATTAGCAAAACTACAGATGAAAAGAAATAGAGGCTCCTGACTCTACATTGTAACCACAGAATTGCAGTGAGGAGGTGGTCGTCGGCCGCAGCAGTAATGTCTGATTCAAAGTTTTGTCTTAAACATTGTTTCATACGTGCATTCACCTGGATGATGAAGATGATGATTAGTATTAAATGTCCCGAGGGGTGACAGTTGTGGACGGCTCCTGCAGGGGGCGCTGTGGTCAGTGATGATGATGATGATTCAGAGAGGTTTGCTGTGAAGAGCTGTGGAAGGCCCCTGAAGGGGGCGCTGTGGTCAGTGATGATGATGATGATGAGTCAGAGAGGTTTGCTGTGAAGAGCTGTGGAGGCTCCTGAAGGGGGCGCTGTGGTCAGTGATGATGATGATGATGATGAGTCAGAGAGGTTTGCTGTGAAGAGCTGTGGAAGGCTCCTGAAGGGGGCGCCGTGGTCACTGATGATGATGATGATGAGGCAGAGAGGTTTGCTGTGAAGTGCTGTGGAGGCTCCTGAAGGGGGCGCCGTGGTCAGTGATGATGATGATGATGATGATGAGTCAGAGTGGTTTGTTGTGAAGAGCTGTGGAAGGCTCCTGAAGGGGGTGCTGTGGTCAGTGATGATGATGATGATGATGAGTCAGAGAGGTTTGCTGTGAAGAGCTGTGGAAGGCCCTGAAGGGGGCGCCGTGGTCAGTGATGATGAGTCAGAGAGGTTTGCTGTGAAGAGCTGTGGAGGCTCCTGAAGGGGGCGCCGTGGTCAGTGAAGATGATGATGTGTCAGAGAGGTTTGCTGTGAAGAGCTGTGGAAGGCCCTGAAGGGGGCGCCGTGGTCAGTGATGATGATGATGAGTCAGAGAGGTTTGCTGTGAAGAGCTGTGGAAGGCCCTGAAGGGGGCGCTGTCGTCAGTGATGATGATGATGATGAGGATCAGAGAGGTTTGCTGTGAAGAGCTGTGGCCGATGAAATGTGAAAGTGCTGTGAATACCTGCACTGTCTCCAACTGACTGAAATAAGACAAATAATTCATCTTAGAATATACTTGATTACCTAAATTCACTAGCCAGCCAAAGGTTCAGAAGTGGCACTTATGAAATAGATCAAAACATGTGTTGAGTGTCAAATAAGCCCTCTCCAAGGGTGTTTAGGGTTCACCAACCCCAAGAAAACAGTGAGGAAAGTGTGACAATGCAGAGAATGTCCAGCACAATTTCCCTAAAATGATGCTGAGCTGCCTCTACACGTCAGGAAATAACAGCCTTAGCAGCAAGTGTTCTCTGGCACCAAGGAGCAATGGTCAGCCCACTGGCGCAGAGGGCGGAAGGGGCAGTGGTCCACGCTGGCTTCAGTTCCAGAGCGCCCCCACGCATGACCCTCGATGAGTGGACTTGCAAGAACTGAGCACGCACTCCGAGGTTTGAAGATGATGGTGCTTTGTGTAGTGAATCTCTGAGAGAGCTGACCACCCGTGGAGATGGGTTGATCTGGGGTCATGAGGGCACACGCAGGGGCAGGGGCAGTGTTAGGGCCCTCGTCATAAGGCCACTACAGCGTGTACCACCCATTGTGGCTGCAAGCGCTGCGAGTGACCGTACACCGCTGCTAACCAGCACAGTCCTACACGTGTGACCGTCCAGACTATTCCAGGTCCCCAGAGCTATCAGAATGGCTTGGGCTGCAGGTATTAGTCATTTATATTGTATGTTGAATTAATAAATTCCTTTTGTTCTCATCTCTGAATTAGGCAAGCAGTGCCACCATGTGGCGGTCTGTTATAAGTGGCTGTGTGGACAATTAAGTGCCAGTGCTGAGCACCAGAAACCCCCTCCTCAAAATAAGCCCTGGGCAGGAGTAAGTACACATTCTTAATAGTGTCTCACTGGGGTGGATCAAGCAAAACTGCTGGAGGCAGAGGCCTAAAAAGGACATTGTTGGACTTGGCCCTTTTTGCAGGGTCATCCCTAAACTTGTTGCCTCCCTCCTGCATTTTTTCTGACCTGTTGTTGGCTGTTTTATGACTCTGGGCACTTTTACCACTGCTGTTCAGTGCTAAAGTGCATATGCTCTCCCCATTGTAAAATGTATATGTTGGTTGGATGCCATGATTGGCTCATTTGGTTTACTATCAGACCCCAGTAAAGTGCACCAGGAGTGCCAGGGCGTGTAAATACAAATACCGCTGGTGGGCTTGCAGCCCTGGTTGTGCCACCCACAGAAGCGGCCTGGTAAAATATGTCTAGGGTCTGCCATCGCAGAACCTGCGTGCAGACTAGTACTGACATGCTGACTGGGCAAGTGCACACACTTGCCAGTCCCTAAACCTTCCCTCAACTTCATATTAGTCACCCCTATGGTAGGCCCAAGGGCAGGGTGCATTGTAAGCATAAGGTAGGACAAGCCCTATGTGTGTGGCATGTCCTAATAGTGAATTACAGCCATTTTCGTTTTTCACTATTGTAAGGCTACCCTGTTCTCATAGGCCAGAGTGGGCTGTTAAGATTGTTACATCCTATGATCCTAACATGCCCAGGGAACATGGTAGAAGACCGAGTTTAGTATGCCTGAACTCAGAATAATAAGGTACATCTTTTCGTAAGGTTTATTTTAATATTCTGCGTTTGCAAAAGGCCACTTTTAGAAAGTTGGCATTTGCTTGCCTAACCATTTCAGCCCGCCTCTGCGTGATGTGTATCTGCTGTCTGGCTTGTGTGAGTGACAGGGCTGGGGAAACCCAGATGGGCAGGGCTAGGTAGCCTGGTGGTGAATAGGACGATTGACAGGTAGATGGGTGGGAGGAGTACACCTGGACTCTGAATAGAACTGTGCTCTGACACCACAATGCCGGCTCCGCCCCCTGTGGAGCGTCTGATGACTCTGCCCTGCACCCTGAAAGAAGAAGCCTGCATCGTGTCAACAAAGCGCTCCAGAACTGGACTGAACTAGGCAAGGGCCCCCCTGGCCTGGGAGAACAAAAGATTTGTAGTGTAAATGTAGGAGCCCTGCTCCTAAGAAACTAGATCCGCTTGAACCAAGAAGAATCTCTGCCTGAGGAGGAGGCGCCGGGAAAGCTGTAGGAGGAAGACTGTCCCTATCCTGGGGGATTGGCCTGCAGTGGTGACCTTGCTGCCAAAGGAGAGAAGAGGAACCTTTTACTAAGAGACATTGCTTTATTTTTACTTATCAAGAAACTTGGGCTTTCCAAAACGACCTCCAAGGGCCTGGAAGCGAGCTTGCCCCCTGAACTGAGCCCCAGGACCATTGGGCTCATCCTGACCTTCACTCGCCTGCCGCTGGACTGTGGTGTTCCTTCCCTCGCCGGAGTCGTGACTCTCGTGCTCCCCAGCCCCTCCTTGAGCCGTGACCGGACTGCTTAGCCGCCCCCGCCTTGGGAAGAGCCTCGCTCGATCTGAGTCGCTCCCCCTACGCTGTGCTGGGCTGCCCCCGTCACCTCGCTCGCCGGGGGCTCGCTGCGCACCTTCACCCCTCCCGCCGGAATCGGCGTTGTGAGCATCTCCAAGCCTCGGACAGCCCGGACGTAGACTGCGTGCCCGGCTGCCCCGCTTTGTTCACTTGCCACCTGCAAACACCCCGCTCTTGCCATGAGCCTGAAGGAACAGACCCCCCTCGTGAAGTGTGGGAGCCCCGGACGCCGCCTCGCCCTTCTGTCGCAGACCCGCTGAAATCCCGCACCCGCCTTCACGAAAAGAAACAAGGTACTGTACTTACGAACTCGACCGCGAGCTCGCATCGGATCCAGGGTCCGCACCATTCTGTTTTCCCTGTCGTCTGCCACGTGCTTCCTGGTTGCCGCCTCAGCGCAAAGTGCGCTGAGGCCTGCAGGTACCGTTGTGCCCGCATAAGAACTTTCCGCATAAAGAGAACTTGTTCCGTATTCATAGAGATTGTGGCCCCCACCGTTCCACCATTACTGGGCCGTGTACTAACTGCTGAAACTATCTAAAAATCTTATTTTCGTATACAACCTGATTGGTGACCGTTTGTGGTGCATGCAAGGGATTTACTGTATGTCTAATTACAATTGCTTAACCGTGTACGCCTGAAGTTTAGCCTGGACTGCTCGCGTGGGTGAACAGGGGTTATTCTGAGAAGTCATCCTTCGCCCTGACTAGAAGTAAAGGGTCCCTGCTTGTCGCTGGTACTTATCTGTGCCAACCAGAACCCCCTCATTTCTAACATTGGAGGCATAGGTGAGGATTTTCGAATTTGCATTTGTAGTTTGTATACAGTAAATCATTGATCGCCACATAGTGAGTGCAGACCAGTAACGCAGCCACAATACTATTGATTTTTTTTTTTTTTTGCAAGAATCTCCATTTTTAAAGAAATCATGCCTGGTTCAGTTGTTGCAGGAAGGGCAGCCTCTATAGTCTCTGGAATGGATGATATGGAATGGGATGAAGAGAGATTAGAGAGCTACACGAAGGCCCAGCTGAAGGGCTTCTGCAGAAAATTCAAAGTCCCCACTGTTGGATGCAAGCTCAAAGTAGATCTTTGCAAGGCGCTGAGGCCCTGGATGGAGTCAAGGAAAGACTCTGATGAGGTGGAGGAAATTGAGCGGGCAGAGAGCATCGCTAGCTTGGGCAGAGGCCTGTCGCCAGAGGAGTTGGCCGACAGGAAGGAAACCAGAGCTCATGAGATAGAGATGGCGAAACTAAATGGACAACTGGAGCTGGAAAGCAAAAAGCTGGCTCTGGAAGAAAAGAAAATGCAAATGGAGCATGACTTGATAATGAGGAAGTTTGATATGGAGCTCGAGAGGCTTGAGGCCATGAGTGTCTCAGCCCAGCAACAAGAAATGTGTGTAGATCAGAGATTGAGCTTTGCTGAGTGGGAGGAGGAATCCAGCTCAGATGGTGGCAGCAATATTGAATTTTCTAGTACTGGGAGAGTAGTACACACACCCAGAGACTTGGCACCTGACTTGAAGGAGGGGGTTAACATACACCGGGAGGTTCAAGGACATGAGGTAGCTCCAGTAGTGCGCAGTGTCGCTGAGGGGAATAGGGTAACTGGCGCAGGGGTTCATGGTCCTAGTAGTGGGAGGGACACTACTGACTCTAGATGAGAGGTGCAGGGAGAGGGGTTCCCCCAAAATTGAAGTCCTGGTATGTGAGTGTGAAGACCGCCCAGAAGAGTGTGGGTTGTGTGACAGAGACAGTCAGATACTGTCTTGCCAGTCTCAGGAGAGTGGTGTGGAGTACGTGTGTGAGGCACTGGATGGTGGGGTGAAGGATAGTTTGGTTAACCCTGCTAGGGGGCTGTGTGATCAAATTGTGGGAGAGCATATTGTAAGTCCCTGTTTTCCAGAGCTATGCCAACACCTGTTGGAGAGTGAGTTCTCTGACCGCAGGGAGCTCACATTGGAGGCAGACCTTCTGGTGGAGTCCAGAGGGTCTGGAAAGGCATTGGGGAGTGATCCCGAGATGAGTGGTTCAGGTATCTTCAAACCCAGTGTGGTGGAAGTGGCTCAGAGTAGCCCAACTAGGTCCTGTAGTAGTGAGAGGGGTGTAGGGCCTCACGTCCTGTCTTTAAGGGGAAGGAGTGAGAACAGGTTATGTCTCGGTAGTGCCCAACCTCAGTCTCAGAGCTTGGATGGTTCTTTAAGGGAACACCAGGTGGGGAGCCTAGTCTGTCCTGAGGGGCTGCCCGTTGTGCGGGATCCCCTAGTGTCTGGTGAACGGGGAGTGTCTGTAAGCAGGCCTCCCTCAGTTCTGGTGTCTGGCAGTACCGCTCCAGTTGGGAGGGTGCAGAAGTCCAGATTGAGGGGTGAGAGGGGGAAAGAGTCCCCAGTGGAAAAAACAGTGGGTCAAGGGCCAGCCAGAAGGGCTGCGTCACCAGTGAATGACCATGGTGACACCACTTCTGTCCTGGGGGATCTTCGTGCACTCTCAGATGGACAGGGGTCGGGAGATCAGTGCCAGGCAGTCTGTCACACGACACATGAGTTATGTGTCACCCTCAGGGGGGCCTGCGTGCTCCTCGGGAAGTCCTGGTGCACCAGGCGAGCGTTCAACTGCATGGGTTGGTCCCAAGGTTGGGAAGCCAGGTTCAGGTGTTATCTGACCTGGAGGGTGGGACAACTGTAATCTGTGTCCTGACCCATGTTGCTTCTAGGGGTACCACTCCAGTTGTGAGGGTACAGCCATCTGGAAGGGGGTGCAGAGGGAGGGAGTCCTCGCCTCTGACACCGGCTCAACTGAAGAGTTTCGACCCTAGGTTGGAGGACCAGGTTCAGGGTGTCCCCCCTGACCTGGACGCCCAGTTGCAGGATAGAACCCCTGAATTGGTGGGCGAATTGCGCAGGACACCTGCCACAAGTGCCCTGGCAATTCTGGAAGGGGGTACCACTCCAAATGGGAGGGTACCGGGTGTGGGAGAGGCCACCCCAGTCTTTGGTCCACCCGCCGGGTACAGGCCTGGGGCTGGTGGGTCGGTGCCAGGATGTCATACCTGACCTGACAGGAGGGAGAATGGACAAAGGGTGCCAAGCACCTGGGGCTACTGCCCCCCGCTCCCTGGTGCCACAGAGGTTTGAGAGCCCTGAGAGGCATACGGCCTGGGTCTCATCCCTGACTACTGTCGGTGACCACTGTGGCATTTGGCTGCCTGTCTGTTGGGACACACCTGTGAGCCAGTTAAGGTTAGGTGCTGCACAGGAGGTGTCCACGGGTAAGGAGAAGGGTTCCCCATGGATTGGTTTGGTGGGCCTTGAGAGTATGGACAGAGGGATTCCAATAGGTTCAGATTGGCGTAGAACTGGAGTCTGCCCCTGCAGTTGCGGGCCAGGTGCTTGTTCTATCGCCCCAAGCAAGGAAGACCATCACGGTGGTGATTGGTCTGCCCTGCGTTTCGGCTGGAAGGGGGTAGTGTTGGACTTGGCCATTTTTGCAGGGTCATCCCTAAACTTGTTGCCTCCCTCCTAGCATTTTTTCTGACCTGTTGTTGGCTGTTTTATGACTCTGGGCACTTTACCACTGCTGATCAGTGCTAAAGTGCATATGCTCTCCCCATTGTAAAATGTATATGTTGGTTGGATTCCATGATTGGCTAATTTGGTTTACTATCAGACCCCAGTAAAGTGCACCAGGAGTGCCAGGGCGTATAAATACAAATACCGCTGGTGGGCTTGCAGCCCTGGTTGTGCCACCCACAGAAGCGGCCTGGTAAAATATGTCTAGGGTCTGCCATCACAGAACCTGCGTGCAGTCTGGTACTGTCATGCTGACTGCGCAAGTGCACACACTTGCCAGTCCCTAAACCTTCCCTTAACTTCATATTAGTCACCCCTATGGTAGGCCCAAGGGCAGGGTGCATTGTAAGCATAAGGTAGGACAAGCCCTGTGTGTGTGGCATGTCCTAATAGTGAATTACAGCCATTTTCGTTTTTCACTATTGTAAGGCTACCTGTTCTCATAGGCCAGAGTGGGCTGTTAAGATTGTTACATCCTATGATCCTAACATGCCCAGGGAACATGGTAGAAGATCGAGTTTAGTATGCCTGAACTCAGAATAATAAGGTACACCTTTTCGTAAGGTTTGTTTTAATATTCTGCGTTTGCAAAATGCCACTTTTAGGAACTTGGCCTTTGCTTGCCTAACCATTTCAGCCCGCCTCTGCGTGATGTGTATCTGCTGTCTGGCTTGTGTGAGTGACAGGGCTGGGGAAACCCAGATGGGCAGGGCTAGGTCCCCTGGTAGTGAATAGAAAGATTGACAGGTAGATGGGTGGGAGGAGTACACCTGGACTCTGAATAGGGCTGTGCTCTGCCACCACAATGCCGGCTCCGCCCCCTGTGGAGCGTCTGATCACTCTGCCCTGCACTTTGAAAGAAGAAGCCTGCATCGCGTCAACAAAGCGCTCCAGAACTGGACTGAACTAGGCAAGGGCCCCCCTGGCCTGGGAGAACAAAAGATTTGTAGTGTAAATGTAGGAGCCCTGCTCCTAAGAAACTAGATCCGCTTGAACCAAGAAGAATCTCTGCCTGAGGAGGAGGCGCCGGGAAAGCTGTAGGAGGAAGACTGTCCCTATCCTGGGGGACTGGCCTGCAGTGGTGACCTTGCTGCCAAAGGAGAGAAGAGGAACCTTTTACTAAGAGACATTGCTTTATTTTTACTTATCAAGAAACTTGGGCTTTCCAAAACGATCTCCAAGGGCTTGGAAGCGAGCTTGCCCCCTGAACTGAGCCCCAGGACCATTGGGCTCATCCTGACCTTCACTCGCCTGCCGCTGGACTGTGGTGTTCCTTCCCTCGCCGGAGCTGTGACCCTCGTGCCCCCCAGCCCCTCCTTGAGCCGTGACCGGACTGCTTAGCCGCCCCCGCCTTGGGAAGAGCCTCGCTCGATCTGAGTCGCTCCCCCTACGCTGTGCTGGGCTGCCCCCGTCACCTCGCTCGCCGGAGGCTCGCTGCGCACCTTCACCCCTCCCGCCGGAATCGGCGTTGTGAGCATCTCCAAGCCTCGGACTGCCCGGACTTAGACTGCGTGCCCGGCTGCCCCGCTTTGTTCACTTGCCACCTGCAAACACCCCGCTCTTGCCGTGAGCCTGAAGGACCAAAGGACCAGACCCCCCTCATGAAGTGTGGGAGCCCCGGACGCCACCTCGCCCTTCTGTCGAAGAGCCGCTGAAATCCCGCACCCGCCTTCACGAAAAGAAGCAAGGTACTGTACTTACGAACTCGACCGCGAGCTCGCATCGGATCCAGGGTCCGCACCGTTCTGTTTTCCCTGTCGTCTGCCACGTGCTTTCCGGTTGCCGCCTCAGCGCGAAGTGCGCTGAGGCCCGCAGGTGCTGTTGTGCCCGCATAAGAACTTTCCGCATAAAGAGAACTTGTTCCGTATTCATAGAGATTGTGGCCCCCACCGTTCCACCATTACTGGGCCGTGTACTAACTGCTGAAACTATATAAAAATCTTATTTTCGTATACAACCTGATTGGTGTCCGTTTGTGGTGCATGCAAGGGATTTACTGTATGTCTAATTACAATTGCTTAACCGTGTACGCCTGAAGTTTAGCCTGGACTGCTCGCGCCACGCACCTTGAGGGTGAGCAGGGGTTATTCTGAGGAGTCATCCTTCGCCCTGACTAGAAGTAAAGGGTCCCTGCTTGTCGCTGGTACTTACCTGCGCCAACCAGAGCCCCCTCATTTCTAACAGACATTATGCAGCAGAGGTAAAGTTAGAGACAGATGCTGTCTCTGTGACATGAGGTGTGTGAGACGAAGTGAGCTGAAGGGTAGAGGTATATTTATAGCTGATATTTGAGGGATAAGTTATGAGGAAACCTCCAGTGGACTCACAGGCTGCCCTTAGATGAACAGAAGTCAGGGGGAAGTTCTGAAAATGTGAGAATCAAGCAAGATGGAACAGTGGACATTGCTTACATCATAACATGAGGCTGACATGTGGATTACACAAAGCCATCAGGGGCTCCCGTGATGCCAACACACATGGCACATGTGCTGAACATGAAGCGCAGGCAAAGCCCACAGGCTCCTGCGGGTCTCAGCATGGGGTCTGTATGGAGGTCTGCATGGGGCTCTCTTGAGGGGACCAGGACTCGTGAGTCTCACGTGGGCGTCACGAGGCTTCCACCGGCCCTGCAGTGCTGCTTGGAGTCAGCCATGGGGTGCAAAGGCGACAGTCCGCTCCCACTCACCAGAGGACTGGGGCACTTTGAGGCAGCAGGGCAGTAATGTTGTGAAGAAAAACTGAAAAGAGAACATTTTTATCGCTTAAATTAAAAACTGGCATTCGAGACTAGAATCCGTACTTTTCAAGAAATGCCAGTCTGAAGTTTGGAGATAAAATGATGGATACGAAAGACACACACTATTAGTAGCGCATTGAAGCCAGACATATTTAACGCCCAGTTACTACTGCGCTACTCGAGGGTGGAAGGTGCTGAAGTACTTCTTGGTTAAATTAGGGCCCTGCAGTTTGGACAAGAAAATATATTAACCCCTTCCTTCCACACTTAATCTCTCCTCTTTGTTTTCTCTCCCTCGCCCTCTCTCTCTCCGCCTCTGTCACTCCCTCTCCCTCACTCTTCTCTTCTCTTCTCTTCTCTTCTCTTCTCTTCTCTTCTCTTCTCTTCTCTTCTCTTCTCTTCTCTTCTCTTCTCTTCTCTTCTCTTCTCTCTCTCTCTCGCTTTCCTCTCCTTCTCCCTCTCCATCTCCCTCTCCCTCCTCCTCTCCCTCTTTCTACTCTCCCTTTCCCTCTCCCTTTCTCTCTTCCTCTCTCCCCCTCCCACTCTCTCTCCCTCCCTCCCTCTCTCTCTCTCTCCCTCCCCCTTTCTCCCCCTCTCCATCTCCCTCTCTCTCTCTCTCTCTCTCTCTCCCCTCCCTCTCTCTCCCTCTCTTCCCCTCTCTCTCCTTCTCCCTCTCCCTCCTCCTCTCCCTCTTTCTACTCTCCCTTTCCCTCTCCCTTTCTCTCTTCCTCTCTCCCCCTCCCTCTCCCTCCCCTCACCCTCTCTCTCTCTCTCCTCTCCTCTCCCTCCCCTCCCTCTCTCTTTCTCTCTCGTTCTCCCCTCCCTCTCTCTTTCTCCCCCTCCCCTCTCCCTCCTCTCCACCCCCCTCTCTCCTGGTCCCCCCCCTGCAGTGGAGAGAGCAGTATTCTACAGCCCCAGGGTGCAGAGCTCTGCTGGGCTCCGAGACGAGGCTGGAGATTGTCCAGGGTCTTCCCAGAATCCTCCGCGCTCTCTTCTGAAAACCTCTCTCTGCCTCCGTCCAGGTAAACACCCTTTCGTCTCTTGTTTCTGCATGTTGTGGTACATGACATGTTCATGTGTGTTAGGGTTCATCCATGCTAGTGAGCGTCATTCTGGACAGTCGATGCTGAAAGCAGCTACAATTGTAATGCAGCGGGCCCCTCACAGACCCGGGACCTGGTGCCACTGCACCTGCTGCACGCTTGGTAGGCACGCCCCTGCCTCACATCCTTCCACCTCACACTCTCACATGTAAATAGGTTCCTAGCATGTCATGTTGAATTGTACTAGACTGTCCAAGCTCACATCACTTACAGCCCTGGGCCCCGGTTCCACTGCACCTGCTGCACCCTTGGTAGGTGCGACCCTGCCTCACACCCCTCCCACCTCACACTCTCACATGTAAATATGTTCCTAACATGTCAGGTTGTGTTGTACTAGACAGCCCATGCTCACATCACTTACAGCCCTGGGCCCCGGTGCCACTACACCTGCTGCACGCTTGGTAGGTACTCCGCTCCCTCACACCCTTCCACCTCACGCTCTCACATGTAAGTATGTTCCTAACATGTCATGTTGTATGTACTAGACTGTTCAGGCTCACACCCCTCACAGTCCTTCATCCCCTGGTCTGTGGTACCTCCACCACTGCTGAGGCTCTTGTGTTACTGTGGACAGCACTTCTATCTCCAGCTGTGCAAAGACACACAAACACACAGAGGGTTGTGTGTCAGAGTGTCATTGACAAACATAATGTCTGGCTTTAATATAGTGTCTAAAATATAATTAACAAAAGTTTATCTCTCTGAGTGTAGATTTTCTGACTCGAATGTGTGATACTCATGGCACAATATCTTTGTCAGACAATATTTATTCCACAATATTCTGCCGCCAGACCCACAAAGAGGAGTCACTCTCGGACCCCATCAAACATTTCAACACTTTGTTGCATGAACCACTTTATCAGGTTGATCTTCACTCCTCTCGTTTTCTCCTTCTCTTCCTCTCTGACTCTCTTTCTCTCTCGCTTCCACTGTCTCTGCCAACTCTCTCCCTCTTCTTTATTCATTTTTCTATCTCCCTCTCTCTCTTTCTACCTCCTTCCCTCTATCTCTCTGTACCTGTCTCTCCCTCCCTCTATCTTTCTGTACCTCTCTCTCCTTTCTCCCTCTCTCTCTTCATACCTGTCTCTCCCTCCTTCCACATTCTATGTATCTGTACCTGTCTCTCCCTCCTCCTTGGCTCCTCTCTGACCTGCCTCTCTCTCCATCTCTGTAACTGTCTCTCCCTCCTCCCTCTATCTCTCTGTACCTGTCTCCTCTCCCTCCCTCCCTCCCTCCATCTCCCTCCATCTCTCTGTACCTGTCACTTCCTCTTCCCTCTCCCCACCTCTCTGTATCTGTCTCTCCCTCCCTTTATCTCCCTGTACCTGTCTCTCCCTCCGCCCTGGCTCCTCTCTGACCTGTGTCCCCCTCCCTCCCACCCTCCATCTCTCTGTACATGTCTCTCCCTCCCTCTATCTCTCTGCACCTGTCTATCCCTCCTTCCTTGCCCCTCTCTGACCTGTCTCTCTCTCCCTCCCTCCCTCCATCTCTCTGTACCTTTCTCTCACTCCTCCCTTCCTCTATTTCTCTTTCCTGTCTCTCACTACTCCCTCTCTCTATCTGTCTGACCTGTCTCTCTCTCCCTCCCTCCCTCCATTTCCCTGTACCTGTCTCTCCCTCCTCCCTGGCTCCTCTTTAACCTATCTCTCTCTCCCTCTCCCTCTCCCCTCTCTCTGTCTCCCTGTACCTGCCTCTCCCTCCTCTGTACCAGTTTCCCAGTGCAACCTTCATGACAGACAAGGACGTCTCCCTGGACAGAGCTGCCCCAGGGTGAGGAATGAGCCTGGAACAGAAGATTCCTCTCCATGGAGAGATTTGCAGCCTCATCTGAGAGAGACTCTGTGTCTCCACAAAGGTGAGAGAAATTTAACTTTTAACTTTCTACACACACATTTGACTTTTGAATTAAAATACATATTGTTCTGGACCTTTCCATGTTAATTACAAGACTTGCACGGAGCCTGTTTGCTTTGAATGTGTGTTTAGCGGGACACTACTTTGCATATATTAAAAAGCACCTTTGCTCTTGGACAGACCAGAATAAAATCTCTGAAAATAATTAATATTTACTAGTGCCTGCACCAGTGAAGAGATCTCAATCCTTCCCTGGCCAAGGTGTGTTTGGGTGTTCAATCCCAGGACCAGGCGTGCTGCCGCATTCTGAATGATTTGAAGCTTGTTTACCGAGAGCCGGTTAACGTTGAGACACCGGGCATCACAGTGGTCTAAGCGGGAGGTGATGAGTGCAGTGACCACTGACACCCTGAGCTCTTTCGGAAGAAGAGGCAGTGTTTTCTTCAAGATCTGGTTGTCGAAAGTCACGGTGTTATCAAAAATCACACCCAGGTTTTTGGCGGCCGCCGCCGCTGGAATAGGTAGGGTACCACAAGTTTATGGCCACCAGCGGTCAGTCCAGATGGAGCTGTCCACGTCTAACGCCACGATCTCAGTTTTCTCCCCATTCATTTTGAGCCAGTTCTCCTTCATCCACGGGCTAATCTCCCGCATAAATACCCTAAACCCGTCACCTACCTCTTCCCAGTCATCGGAGATGGACGCGATGAGCTGGGTGTCGTCTGCTTTGGACTATACCTGGAAACCGTAGCAGCGTACCAGTTTCACCAGAGCGGTGACATACAAGTTACATAGGGTACGGCTTAGGGCCGACCCTCAGGGAACCCCACAGGGGAGCTTAAAGGGAGCCGCTCTGAAGTCTCTGCAACTAACTGTGATCGCTTTAATCACACGAAGGAGTCCAACAACATGAATGATGTCATAGAACATGTCATGAGTAATGTAATATGTGAGGTCATAAGCAGTGCATGGCGGGGGCGCAAGATATATAGTTAACTTTACCTGGTGAAGTTGTGCGTTTTGCTCTGTTCAAAAAGTTAATGTGACGTATTCACCGAACTCTAACGTTACTTTAACCTTTGTTTTTTTCAGTAAATATATATATATATATATACATATTTATAGATAGATAGGTATATATGTATCCAATTATTGTTTTCACATTGGCGTTCTCCGCTGTGTACATGATAGAAATGGCATTTCTGGTTCGCTCGGGCTTGCTCCTAAGCCAGGCAGAACGCACCCCTCTATCCAGAGCAAGCAAGTGACACACCAAAGAAAACCTGCGCTCACCCCCTCGGTAGCTTGGCACAGGACAGTCAGGCTTATCCCCAGAGGCAATGTATAAATCGTTTGCGCAACACGCTCACACCAGTAACACAAGAAATACAACACAAACAACAGACTCCACACAGGAGTATATCAAATATTTTGCATATAACATAGACCAAAACAACATAATCATGAAAACTGTGCGTTCTGTGCCAGTACTCATTATACTGATAATGCAAGAATTAAAATGACATACATCCTAACATCAGGGCACGAAATGCAGTAGGTGAGGTTCAGAAGTCCACATAAGTCACAACAAATGCAGGAATCACTCATGATGAATGCGAGAAAAACACGAGTTGCAAGGGGAACGTATGGTGCAATGCACCTGCTCTCTTATTAGAGGTTATACGACACACAAGCACCAGAATGTGAGACACAGACACACCTGCTCTCCTATTAGAGGTTATACGACACACAAGCACCAGAATGTGAGACACAGACACACCTGCTCTCCTATTAGAGGTTATACGACACACAAGCACCAGAATGTGAGACACGGACGCACCTGCGTGCCTATAGCCAACAGTATGGTAATTTTAGCATTACCAAACGTGGCAAGTATTTTGCAGCTGATCGGGTCTTCTGTCGAGGTATCACCCCGCCAAGAGACAGATTAATGCCCCAAAAGGTAGTTTTAACCAGAAAGGGGGAAGGCACAAATGTAGGCAACAGTGAAGGAAACCTTGTTTACCCCCCACCGTGTCCAGCGAACATGCGGTGCAGCTGCTGAAGACTATGGCAGCCCCCCGGGGCGGGATTTACAGCGGGACACAGATCGACCCGCAAAGGGAGCGCAGCACGATGGCACTGCTCCCCCACGTGGGAGCACCGGTGCACTCTTGGTAATAAAGGCAGAAGTGGGAGCGCCGATGTGCTCTGATTCTGGGATTTGAAGTTACAGCGGTCCCCGATGGGGTTCGGCAATCGTTCATCGATGCACGAAGGTGGATGCAACAACGCCCTCCCAAGTCCCTCAAGTGAATCACCCACAGGAGGTCTTGCCTGATCCCTCAAGATGTTTTAGACACCACTCTGCGTGCACTGGATGCTGCTGGCCCACCCTCAGGAGGGCAAGCACCAGAGTTTTTTTTTTTTTTAACGGGTTTTATATAGCGCGAACTTGACCAGAATTGGGTATCAGAGCGCTTTACATAGCGCCAGTTGCGTTACATGAAGACACATTCATTTTTTGTTAGGCACGGGGAGATTAAGTGATTTGCCCAGAATCACAGGATGTTCAGCGTCTTTGCAGAGACTCGCACCAGTTCTCCAGATTCCAGGACGGCCGCCCTAGCCGTTAGGCCGACTCCTCTCCCAGTCAGCCGCGCTCTTACTTAGGGACAGGAACCCAATGATCCACATGCGCTGACTTGGGCTAGGGCACAAAGACCAAACCCACGACCAGTGTGAATCCAGCACTTGCCCATGCTGGGTTGCAGCCAGGCCTGGGCAGAGTTTGCGGAGTTCTGACATGTGGAACTCGGAAAAAAGTGGCAAAAAAACTCAGCTGCGCATCGCCGAGTTCCGTGAGCGCCGGAGTGCGGTAAGTCACGCTGCTCGCGCTGATTTTAAGCGCCAGGTGCTTGCCCTCGCACTGTAAAATCAGCACGAACAGCACCACGTGCAGCGGAAGAGGACGCTTCTTTCTTCTGTCACTCGAGAAGATGTTCTACTGGAGCAGCAGATTCCTCAACGCGAGCATGGAGAAATCTCACTGGGAGGGAGTCTAGCATATGACTTTGCTTGCTTTCGCTCGTCAATGTATAGCCGGCAAGCCACGCAGGCAGAAAAACTTTGCTCCGTTCGCGAAGGGGGCAAAACTTAGCAAACTCCGCCGGCGGAGCAGAATTCATTGCCCACCCCTAGTTGCAGCAACTTCACTAGGAGCACCCTCAGTCCCGGCTCCTCATCTCCTCATGAGAGCACACTACTGCCGGACTCACGGAGACTGAGTCCCATTGTAGAGGGGCTCAAGGTGCCTCCTTTGATGACCCTGGAATGGCACAAATGTGGGGGCAAGCCTGTAAGCCACCTTGAGAGCTCTGGGGTCACACGGGGAGCAGCAGGCAGGCCGGAATACAAAGGCAAATAATGGTGGTTTCTCCTGGCAGTGTCACAGCATTCTTGCAGAGCAGAGTCCAGGTGCAGCAGGGCAACAAGCAGAAAAGCAATCCAGTGAGTCCTTTCGGCCACCCAGCAGGCAGCAGGCAGCAACAGAAGAGCAGTCAAGAGGAGTCCTTTCGGCGACTCAGCAAGCAGCAGGCAGCAGGCCAGCAACAGAGGAGCAGTCATGAGGAGTCCTTTCGGCCACCCAGCAAGCAGCAGGCAACAGGGCAGCAACAGAGGAGCAGTCATGAGGAGTCCTTTCGGCCACCCAGCAAGCAGCAGGCAGCAGGCCAGCAACAGAGGAGCAGTCATGAGGAGTCCTTTCGGCCACCCAGCAAGCAGCAGGCAGCAGGCCAGCAACAGAGGAGCAGTCATGAGGAGTCCTTTCGGCCACCCAGCAAGCAGCAGGCAGCAGGCAGCAACAGAAGAGCAGTCAAGAGGAGTCCTTTAGGCCACCCAGCAAGCAGCAGGCAGCAGGCCAGCAACAGAGGAGCAGTCATGAGGAGTCCTTTCGGCCACCCAGCAAGCAGCAGGCAGCAGGCAGCAACAGAAGAGCAGTCAAGAGGAGTCCTTTAGGCCACCCAGCAAGCAGCAGGCAACAGGGCAGCAACAGAGGAGCAGTCATGAGGAGTCCTTTAGGCCACCCAGCAAGCAGCAGGCAGCAGGCAGCAACAGAGGAGCAGTCAAGAGGAGTCCTTTAGGCCACCCAGCAAGCAGCAGGCAGCAACAGAGGAGCAGTCAAGAGGAGTCCTTTCGGCCACCCAGCAAGCAGCAGGCAGCAGGCCAGCAACAGAGGAGAAGTCAAGAGGAGTCCTTTCGGCCACCCAGCAAGCAGCAGGCAGCAGGCCAGCAACAGAGGAGAAGTCAAGAGGAGTCCTTTCGGCCACCCAGCAAGCAGCAGGCAACAGGCAGCAACAGAGGAGCAGTCATGAGGAGTCCTTTCGGCCACCCAGCAAGCAGCAGGCAGCAGGCCAGCAACAGAGGAGCAGTCATGAGGAGTCCTTTCGGCCACCCAGCAAGCAGCAGGCAGCAGGCAGCAACAGAAGAGCAGTCAAGAGGAGTCCTTTAGGCCACCCAGCAAGCAGCAGGCAACAGGGCAGCAACAGAGGAGCAGTCATGAGGAGTCCTTTAGGCCACCCAGCAAGCAGCAGGCAGCAGGCAGCAACAGAGGAGCAGTCAAGAGGAGTCCTTTAGGCCACCCAGCAAGCAGCAGGCAGCAACAGAGGAGCAGTCAAGAGGAGTCCTTTCGGCCACCCAGCAAGCAGCAGGCAGCAGGCCAGCAACAGAGGAGAAGTCAAGAGGAGTCCTTTCGGCCACCCAGCAAGCAGCAGGCAGCAGGCCAGCAACAGAGGAGAAGTCAAGAGGAGTCCTTTCGGCCACCCAGCAAGCAGCAGGCAACAGGCAGCAACAGAGGAGCAGTCATGAGGAGTCCTTTCGGCCACCCAGCAAGCAGCAGGCAACAGGGCAGCAACAGAGGAGCAGTCAAGAGGAGTCCTTTCGGCCACCCAGCAAGCAGCAGGCAGCAGGCAGCAACAGAGGAGCAGTCAAGAGGAGTCCTTTAGGCCACCCAGCAAGCAGCAGGCAGCAGGCAGCAACAGAGGAGCAGTCAAGAGGAGTCCTTTAGGCCACCCAGCAAGCAGCAGGCAGCAGGCCAGCAACAGAGGAGCAGTCAAGAGGAGTCCTTTCGGCCACCCAGCAAGCAGCAGGCAGCAGGCCAGCAACAGAGGAGAAGTCAAGAGGAGTCCTTTCGGCCACCCAGCAAGCAGCAGGCAACAGGCAGCAACAGAGGAGCAGTCATGAGGAGTCCTTTCGGCCACCCAGCAAGCAGCAGGCAACAGGGCAGCAACAGAGGAGCAGTCAAGATGAGTCCTTTAGGCCACCCAGCAAGCAGCAGGCAGCAGGCAGCAACAGAGGAGCAGTCAAGAGGAGTCCTTTCGGCCACCCAGCAAGCAGCAGGCAGCAGGCAGCAACAGAGGAGCAGTCAAGAGGAGTCCTTTCGGCCGCCCAGCAAGCAGCAGGCAGCAGGCCAGCAACAGAAGAGCAGTCAAGAGGAGTCCTTTAGGCCACCCAGCAAGCAGCAGGCAACAGGGCAGCAACAGAAGAGCAGTAAAGAGGAGTCCTTTCGGCCACCCAGCAAGCAGCAGGCAACAGGGCAGCAACAGAGGAGCAGTCATGAGGAGTCCTTTCGGCCACCCAGCAAGCAGCAGGCAACAGGGCAGCAGGGCAGCAACAGAGGAGCAGTAAAGATGAGTCCTTTAGGCCACCCAGCAAGCAGCAGGCAACAGGGCAGCAACAGAGGAGCAGTCAAATGGAGTCCTTTCGGCGATTCAGCAAGCAGCAGGCAGCAGGCAGCAACAGAAGAGCAGTCAAGAGGAGTCCTTTCGGCCACCCAGCAAGCAGCAGGCAGCAGGCAGCAACAGAGGAGCAGTCAAGAGGAGTCCTTTCGGCCACCCAGCAAGCAGCAGGCAGCAACAGAAGAGCAGTCAAGAGGAGTCCTTTCGGCCACCCAGCAAGCAGCAGGCAACAGGGCAGCAACAGAGGAGCAGTCAAGAGGAGTCCTTTCGGCCACCCAGCAAGCAGCAGGCAACAGGGCAGCAACAGAGGAGCAGTCATGAGGAGTCCTTTCGGCCACCCAGCAAGCAGCAGGCAGCAGGCAGCAACAGAAGAGCAGTCAAGAGGAGTCCTTTCGGCCACCCAGCAAGCAGCAGGCAGCAGGCAGCAACAGAAGAGCAGTCAAGAGGAGTCCTTTCGGCCACCCAGCAAGCAGCAGGCAGCAGGCAGCAACAGAGGAGCAGTCAAGAGGAGTCCTTTCGGCCACCCAGCAAGCAGCAGGCAACAGGGCAGCAACAGAGGAGCAGTCAAGAGGAGTCCTTTCGGCCACCCAGCAAGCAGCAGGCAACAGGGCAGCAACAGAGGAGCAGTCATGAGGAGTCCTTTCGGCCACCCAGCAAGCAGCAGGCAGCAGGCAGCAACAGAGGAGCAGTCATGAGGAGTCCTTTGCAGCAGTCCTTCTGACAGAGATTGAGTCCCACCACCAAACGTGCTCTAGAATCATGGGGTCGGAGCCTCTGTACTTATACTCCAAATGTCTTTGATCTACGGGGCACTTCAAAAGAAACCTTACAAGTGCACAACACTCCCTTTCAATCCCAGTCCTGGCTCCAGACGTACAGCAGGGGACAAACAAGCCCTTTGTGTGAGGGCAGGACACAGCCTATATAAATGTAAGGTGTGAACGACCTCTCCCAGCCCAAGAAGACTATCAGTATGCAGATGGATGCAAACGCCTCTCCTTTCACACCCAGCCCTAGCCGTGTTGTGGCTGTCTGGAAAGTATGCACAAAGTGTAGCTGTTAACCAGGCCCAGACGTGGATTGGAGTCAGGCTGCAAAGCACTAGAGTTATAAGCACCGAGTAATGCCCACTTCTAAAAGTGGCATTCCTAAAATAGTAATGTAAAATTCACCTACACCAGTAAGTAGGATTTATCACCACTTTTCCAAACATACCAAATATGGAAATGCAACTCCTTTCTGATCAGGACTTACCATTTAAGTACCTATAAGGGAATTCCCAATGCTAGCCTATGAGAGGAAAAGCACTCACAGGAGCGAGAAACCAAATAGGCTGGTTGTCACTACCAGGACATGCCACACAATAAAGGCACATGTCCTACCTTTTACCTACCCAGCACTCTGACCATAGCACTACCAAGGGCCTGCCTTAGGGGTGACCTATATGTAGTAAAAGGGGAGTCCCAGACTTGGAAAGTAACAGTAAGTGCCAAGTCACTGTGGCAGTAAACTGCGAACCGAGGCCCTATAGTGGCAGGGCTGAGACAAGTTTGAAAGGCTACTTCTGTGGGTGGTGCAAACAGCTCTGCAGGCCCATTAGTAACATTTAATTTACAGGCGCTGGGTATATGGGATACCACTTTACAAGGGACTTATAGGTAAATTAAATATGCCAAGCAGGTGTAAACCAATCATACCATGTTTAAAGGAACGAGCACATGCACTCTAGAAATGATTAGCAGTGGTAAAGTGCCCAGAGTCCTAAAGCCAACAAAAAGTAGGTCAGAAAAATAGGAGGAAGAAGCCAAAAAGTTTGGGGATAACCCTGCAAAAAGGGCCAGATCCAACAGAACTTTCGATCCAAGGTCAGAATTTCGATATATAGAGCATTTTTGTTTCCCACTAACTTTGGCCCTGTTTGGTCAATGTTCGCCAAACTTTCCAAGCTAAAAGTTCATCCACCTCTGCTCCTTCTTGCAAAATTTCTGGGTGATCTGTCAAAGAAGGGGGTCCCAAAATGCATTTACCCCATGCAACTTCACATAGGAATTTTAGGAAACATTTTAGAGAAGATATCTGAACAGAATTATACCAAGTTTGGAAGAAAGCTAAATTTTTATCTAAAAAGCATGATTTAATGTAAATATTGTCAGCAGTTTTTTCAAAAATAAGGTTCGGAACGTATAGATGTTTCAGGCCGCTGCACCTTCACTGTACTTCTGCAGAGTCCCACAGTACTGCAACCTCAAAGCATGTGATCTGACTGGTTGGCTACAACAAGCAAAGAAATGTTGTGGCTGCCATTTTAGGACTCGGGGACTCGGTCACTTTGTCCTGAAACACAAATAAAAATAAAAGCATAGGAGGGCAGAGTAGTATCCCGACACCCTGGCTCTTGTAGGGGTGTCCCAGAGGACCTCCTGCCCCAGCTCAAACTGAAATTTTTTCACATCAACGCGCACTCGCCGTAAACTTGCGGCACTCAGTATGGGCCCACATGAAAATGTGCCGGTGTACCCCAAAATTACCACAAGAATACTGCAAAATTACCCTGGGATCCCCAAACAATTGGGTGGGTGGAGGTGGGGTGTTGCCCAACCATGCAGCTTGTTACTTCAATGGTGGTTGGCTGGCTGCTATGGTTTGGGTACAGGGCATAGGCCCTGCACCCAACCTCACACCACACACATTTGAGGTCCATAAGTGGCAGGGATTTGTCACTCACGGCCAGGCCCTGCGCTTTTTGGCCATGCGCTGCACTTGGGTTAGGATAGTAAGGTATGGAAATAAAATTTTACTTTATGTTAAAAAAAAATCGATATTTACTGAAAAGTTAAACTGACATTATAGTTTGGTATGGTAGTAATATCTTTACATTAAATACATCTCATTAAAAAAAAGGTTAAAGTGATGGTATAGTTAGGTGAAAGGTCAGTTAAAATGTAACATTTGTAGTAATGTGTTTGGAGAGCACTGCTTATAATATGTTTTGAAGGCGGTGGATACATTTAAATGAAAAGTTATAACTATAACTTTATAATTTCTAATAGTTGTATATTTTAAGATTGGTTTGTATAGAAAAAAATAAAGTTTCCCTAACTATAACTCAGCTTTAACCTTTGTTTTTCTTTTTAGATTTCAAAGATTTATTAACATTTTTTGTAAAAATGTGTTTCAAATTGTAGAGTCCAGTGTTGCGGAGTGTTGTTTTGTGGAGGGTAGTGGATTACAGTAGAGGACTGTGTCGTACAGCACACGGTGTCATAGAGTATTGAGGAGAGGAATACAGTGAAGTGGAGTAGAGTGGGATAGTGTACAGTGAAGTAAAGTGTGATAGAGGGGAGTGGGGAATTATTCAGTAGAGTGGCTAATCCATAACACTTCAGTGGTTTAGTGTGCAGTTGAGTAAATTGTCATAAATTGGAGTGGTGTGCTGTACAGTACAGTGAAGGGATGTGTCATAAGGTGTTGGATAGTTTTGTAGATTGGAGTAGAGTGTTGTGCAGTTGAGTATTGTGGTATAGAGTTGAGTATAGAAAGTAAAGTTTATGTGGATGGAGTGTAGTTCAGTGTTATAGAGCAGCATAGAGTGTAGTAGAGTTTTCTAGATTAGAGTTTAGATTAGAGTTGAAAACAGTGAAGGAGAGTGTGATAGAGTTGAGTGGTGTAGCGAGGAGCATTGAACAGTGGCGTAGAGTGTGGTAAAGTATAGTATAGTGGAGTATAGTAAAGTGGAGTCGATTGAAGTAACGCAGGATCAACTGGATTAAAGTGTCATAGAGATATTGTTATGTTATGGAGTGACGTGGAGTAAAGTGGGCTGTCGTAGCATAGAGTGAGGTAAAGTGTCATAAAGTAGAGTGGTGTGGCGAACAATGTAGTGGACTGTCATTTGTTACACTGTTGGAAAGTGTCATACAGTGGAGTACAGTGGAGCCGCACACAGTGCATTAGAGAGACTGGAGTGCAATAGAGTAGAGTGGAGTAGTATGTGATAGTGTTGAGTGGAGCAAAGTGGGGTGGAGTGACATAGAAATAGTTGTGGAGAGTGTGGTAGAGTATAATAGAGTTTTTATAGTGGCATAGAGTAAATTAGAGTGGTGTCCACTTGCATAGAGTGGATTCAAGTGTTGTACAGTGGAGTGCAATAGAGTGGAGTATTGTGTGGTACAATGGAGGGGTGTAGATAGCCATTATAAAGTAGAGTGTCATAGAGCGGAGTTGATTGAGTGGTGTGGAGTTGAGTTGGGTGGAGTGGTGTGGCATAGAGTGGAATAGCAGAGTGGAGTACAAAGGGTACAGTGGAGTGGAGTACACTACAGTGGCATACAGTGGAGTGGGATGGAGTCGAATAACATACAGTTGAGTGGCATCCAATGGAAAGGCATAGAACGGAGAGCCATAGGGTGAAATGGAATACACTGTAATGGCACAGAGTGGAGTAGCATACAGTGGAGTGGAATACAATGGAATAGAGTACAGTGGAGTGTTGTAGAGTGTAGTCACATACACTGGAATAACGTTCACTGTAGTAGTGTTCAATGGAGTGGCATAGAGTGGAATACCACAGAGTAGCGTAAAGTAAAACGACATATAGCACAGTGGCGTAGAGTGGAGTGGCATACAGTGGAGTTCAGTCGAGCTGAATAACAGTGGCGTGGTGTAGAGTGTAGTTGCGGACAGTGTAATAGTGTAGAGTTGAGTGACGCAGAATGCAACGTCACAGAGTGCAATAGCGTAGAGTGGAGGACAGTGGAGTAAAGTACAGTCAGTGGCATGCAGTGGAGTGGGGTAGAGTGGAATAGTGTACATAGGAATGACATGCTATGGAATAGCGTGAAATAGAATGGCGTACAGTGGAGTTGCATACACTGGAGTGGCGTAGAGTGTGATAGATTACAATGAAGAGGAATACACTGGAAGAGCATAAGGTGGAGCATTGTAGAGTGTAGTGGCATATAGTGCAATAGATTTTGGTGTAGTGGCGTACAGTAGAGTGGTGTACCTTGGAATAACATATAGTAGAGTTGGGTGCAATTGAGAGACGTTTAGTGGAGTGGAGTAGACTGGAGTGGCGTACAGTAGAGTGGGTAGAGGGTAATACTATAAAGTAGAGTGGTGTTGAGTGAAGTTTTGTACACTAATAGCTTGGAGTGGAGTGGCATATAGTGGAGTGGCGTAGAGTAGAATAGTATAGAGTGGAGAAACGTAAAGTGGAGTGGCATACGTTGGAGTGGCGTACAGTGTATTTGTATACAGTGGAATTGCCTTACAGTGTAGTGGTGTAGAGTGAAGTTGTGCACACTGTAATAGCTTGGAGTGGAGTGGCATATAGTGGAGTGGCGTAGAATGGAATAGTGGGGAGTGGAAAAGCGTAAAGTGAAGTGGCGTTCGTTGGAGTGGCATACAGTGTATTCACGTATAGTGGAATTGCCTTTCAGTGTAGTGGTGTAGAGTGGAATGGTGCACAGTTGAATAGCATATAGTGGAGTAGTGTACAGTGGAGTGGCTAACAGTGGAGTAGCGTACAGTGGCTTGTCATATAGTGCAGAGTGGAATTCTATACAGTGGAGTGGAGTGACGTTCCATACACTGTAATAGCATAGATAGAGTGGCATGGCATAGAGTGCAGTGGCATAGAGTGACAATACTGTAAAGTGGAGCGGAATACAATAGAATATCATATAATGGAGTAGTGTACAGTGGAGTGGTCTATAGTGGAGTGACATAGACTGCACTGGTTTATAGTGGAGTGAGGTAGAGTGCAATACCATACAGTGGAGTGATGTACAGTGGAGTTGTGTACAGTGTAAAAGGGTAGTGAGGTTGGGTAGATTGGAGTGTAGTATAGTGGAATAGCATAGAGTGGAGTACAGTGTAGTGGCATGCAGTGGAATAGAGTGCAGTAGCATACCTTGGAGTGGCGTACAGCACAGTGGCATGGACTGGAGAGGGGTACAACGGAGTGGGGTAAAGTGTAATAGCATATAGTGGAGTGGCATCTATTGGAATAGTGCACAATGAAGTGGTGTTGAGTGGAGTGGCATACACAGGAGTGGCGTAGAGTGGAGTTGCATATAGTAGAAGAGTGTACGGTGTTGTAGCATAGAGTGGGGTGCTATAGAGTAGAATAGTGTATAATGGAATAGCATAGAGTAGTGTACAGTGGAGTGGTGCATAGTGGAGAGGAGTAGACTGAAGTGGTATGCAGTGGAGTGGGGCAGAGTGGAATACCAGACAATAGAGTGCCGTAGGTTGGAGTTACATACAGTCTAATAGCACAGAATGGAGTGACGTACAGTGTACTGACATACATTGGAATAGATTTGAGAGGAGTAGAGTGTAGTGGCATACAGTGGAAGAGTGTAGAATGTTTCAGCAAACAGTAAAGTGGGGTGCAGTGCAGTGGCGTAAACTGGAATGGGGTACAGTGGAGTGCAGTAGAGTGGAATACAATGCAGTGAGTGGTGTATAGTGGAATGGTGTCCACTGGATTATAGCAAAAGGAACAAATGATGGACGGAATGCTGAACAATGCAAACATTCACTCCCAGTCACAAAGATCTGGGTTTTATCCATCGTTTTCTTGGTCACCACGCCACCCCAGTTTGGACCCAGCCATATGCAAATCAGTCTTGACCCTGCCCCTCACTGGAACAGTCCAGCCCGAACTGCCAAGGCACGTCCTCCCTCGACCGTAAACAAGCATCCTGGGACCGGTTTTCCGTGCATCACCCCTCGTCAACCAGACTAGCTTGAATCAAGTGGCTCAGTGAGCACAGGACCCACGTCTGGGCATATTAGTCCCACTTGGGGTGACAAATGCATTTGTCCACTGGATTAGCATTAGCATAGAATGTAGTGGCAGAGTGCAGTTTCATACATTGGAATGGTGAAGAGAAGAGTAGCGTACAGTGGAGTAGCATACAGTGGTATTGCATAGAGTGGAGTGTCATGCAGTGGAGTAGCACATAGTGGAATATAGTGGAGTGTAGTGACATACCTTGGAGTGGCAGAAAGTGGAAAGCATACAGTAGAGTAGCATACTAGTGGAGTAGCACAGAGTGGAGTGATGTAGACTGGAGTGGAGTGCAATGTAGTGTGGTCTGGTGAAATACCATACAGTGTAGTGGTGTAGAGTGGAGTTGCCAAGAGTGCAATATTCAATTCAATTCAAATTATTTATTATGAGTTGGAGCTCAAAAGAGTTCCACATAAAAATGTACACGAAAAACTCCAATATACCTAATCATCCAGAACTGAGTAACAAGCTAAAAGACCTCACAGAATATAGATTTCACAAAACAATACAGAATTCATAGTTGCATACAGAGGGCAAAATAAGCAGGATTGAGGATGCAAAACCGATTTCATAGGTCCTTTAAAATACAGAGCTAACTAGGTCAGTGGAAATCGAGTTGTACCATTAAGTTCCTTGACGGCTTCGACAATGTACTGCAAAAAGCCTAAAAAAAATATTCATCAAGGGCTTATTTTACAAAAAGATTTATCGATTCTAAGTTTCATTGTACAAGATAACAAATTTACTGTACAGTACTCACTTCATAGCAGCATAAGAGATATCAAAAGCACCGGTGCTCAAGTATGATAACAATTTTGCAAATCCTTTAAACGAATTTAAATGCGGTAAAAAAACAAGTTTTACCCTAAGTACATCTTATGCAAATGACATACAAAAAGCCTAAGAATATACGTATTCCATTGTACGGGACAAAATTCATAGCAGCATACAGAGTGTTGAAAGTACAGGAGTGCGACTACAGGACCCACTGCACAAATCCTCTGGATTGCCATCCTGACTTAGTCAGTACAGATCATGTCATACCATTGAATACAGTAAGAACTTCAGCTGTATAATGACGAGGACCCTAAAATTCTGCTTTTAATATGCATGAGATGTAACCCAAAAAGAGCCCTATGCAGCCTACTACTGATCACATCTCAGTAATTCTTCTCTAGAATATATTTAAAAATTGCTTAAAAAAGCAAAACATTTTAAACATACTGATTCAGGGGGCAAAAGACAATTTTGGGCCTCCTCAGCTGTAGCAATGTTGTATTTTAAAAACACTAAAACTGACATTGTGCGAGTTGTTGTAGGGGACAGACAAATAAAACTTGATTTAGATCCTGCACCCAGTTTCCACATAGGTGACAAAGTCTAGCCTGCCTAGGTATACCCTCCCGTAAGGGAAGCAGATTCAACCCTAGCAGAAAGATGGTTCTGCACACTCCATGGGGTAAGATTCCATACAACATAAGTTTGGGGCGGTAGAGACAAACTACTCCCTGCTATTAGGTAATTGCTGGAATGCACAGAACACAATTCAATATCTCTTTTAGGAGAAACTTCGTAAATTCTTTTATTAATTTGTATTTTCAAAACTTGTCCAGGAAGAGGGCACATACCTCTGTACTCTATTTCAAATACATTTGCAGCTTTCTCATAGTTCCTGGAGAGAACACTTTTCTCCTTCAGGGAGGCAAATATTTCCTCACGCAATACTACCCGTAAGGGGTTCTCAACAATATTCAGCAGTGCATTGCTCCATCTTAAGCACGCAGCCATAGCGGACACGTAAGTAGCCTGAGTTCAAGCCGGATCACTGCTATTGAGGCTGCACATTTGTCGCCAAATGCGCCCCTCTACTTTCTCTGAATAATCATTGATTCACAGGCGTAACTCAGCATGGGCGGAATTTTAATTATGGAAACTGACTGATAAGACATGTGCAAAGTGTCTTTGGCACAATGTTTGTGGAGTCCGCCGATTGCAGTGGCCTGGGATATTGCCTCATTTCTGCACTGGTCAAAGGGGTCACTACTAGAACACTTGCTTGTACAAATTCTTCCTAAATACGGATACAACTTTACTACAAGTTTGTCTTTCCCCAAAAACCAGTGCATATTTTTCCTGACTCTACAACATCCCCTATATCTAAAAAAAACATAATTTTACTTTTTGAGGTATTTATTTGTAAAAACTGATCATCTGAGTAGAATGCTAGCTCATCAAGTCGTCTTTGCAGTCCAATGGGAGTTAGATCTAACAGAACGGCGGCGTCCGCATAGAGCAAACAGCTCAGTTTCACTGTTCCTAGTTTCAGGGAGTCCCCTTTACAGGGCCCGCCCTGCTCTGCAAATCATTAATATAAAGAGAGAGAAGGAGGAGGCTACGAGGCACCCCTGCTTCAGCCCATTATGAGTCTCCACTTTACTTGACAAGCCCTGGTTACCTCCCATCAGGCCCCGGGAAGTTGTATTTCTGCTGTTACGTTCTTGTGTGCTTTAAGTCATCTGGCCACGCATAGTTCAGGTTTGTCTTGAAAAGCTGGGTAGGATCTTGATCTGGTATTGCTTTTTGTCCTCCTGGCGATTGTAAAGGTTACTCTGTCCTGAGTGAACATTCGACCTGAATGTACAGAACCCTCACATCGGAGACCCCCTTACGTGAGGTCATGCTCAGCAGCATAGCTAGTTTAGGTGACAATTTCTTCCTGGAGAGGAACACATTATCCAATTAGCACCAGTTTATTCATAAGGGCACTTCCAGGTCACCAAAGATCCCAATTACACGTGGAGTCCCCAATGGTTCCATACTGTCTCCTGTTATTTTCATCCTTTACACAGACCTGACTGGGACTCTACAGATAACAGCATCAAGAATCACCATATGCCAATGATACACAACTTAACTTGAAATTCTTGTCTCCTTCAGACATCCAACACCTCAAACATTGCTTGCACATCATTCAGGCATGGGTGTCTGGAACCTACCTAAAGCTCAGACTAAGACAGAATTAATTTTATTCACCAAGAACAACAAACAAGATACAGGACTAACCTGGGTGAGTGACATGAACCTTGGTGGTTTCGAACACTAACTCTCGCCAAATGCCAAATTATTTGGATTCACCCTGGACGCCATCCCCTCCCTCAAGGAACACATTGCCAAAAAACAAAGATGGCCTGGTACTAGCTCACACTTTTAAAGAATGTCATGTCGATTCTTGCAGAAAGCAACTTCAGAACATGCTGTTCAAGCCCTTGGACTCTTGCATCTGGATGGCAGAAATGCCATACTCTACGGCATCCCAGACTCTACTCTGGCACCTCTTAGGGGCGTTCTACTTAGGGCGAGAAAGCAAAAGACACACAGTAGATGGATGGAATGCAGAACAAATCCAAACATTCACCCCCAGTCAAGAGGAGTCCCGTGCTCTCCATGCCACTGGAGTCAAGCTATCCTGGCTGATGAGGGGTGGAACCCCCAAACCGGTCCTAGGATGCTTGTTTCCAGTCCAAGGAGGACCTGGCCTGGCAGTTCGGGCTGGACTGTTTCCAATGGCCGCAGGGTTAAGACTGATTTGCATATGGCTGGGTCCACACTGGAAAGGCATGGTAAGCAAAAAACGATGGATTTAGGCCCAGCTCTCTGTACTGGGGTGAATGCATGACATTTTTCTGCATTCTGTCCATTAATTGTTCTTTTAGCAGTGGACCGTGTTATATACAACACTGAGATATTATGGCGCTGCCCACTGTACGTGATGAGGGTATGCAGGATAGGCGAGTGTGGCAGTTCCTTGTCACCGGCTCCCCAGGTAGTTCTATAGCATTATATGTCCGGAAGTGGCCTGTACCTAAACTGTAAGTGTCCATATCTTCGGCATAAAACTTCAGCGCCCCTTCATGAAAGAGATCTCCCAAAATTACGATTCCATCCTCTCATCATGGCGGTCCGACCTTCGCGTGCATACCTGGTTACTGATCCAGGGTGATCAAGGGAGAGTAGGGTATAACGGCAGTACTCTCGTGTACAAATCTATACCAGCATATGTGCCCCGTGTTCATCATACTAGAACCCCTTTGTGGTGGACAGGTGCTATCACTCAGTCAAGTGTATAAACCTGTTGTACCCAACTGTGCTGGAACTGCAGTTCTGCTCAGCACTCTGGCCCCATAAAGCCAGTACAGCAGCCGTTGCAGTTGCGCTGTGGCGTGATATAGTTCAAAATTAGGGGCACCCAGACCACCCTCTGATAGAGGACATTGTTCTATATCCAAAGCATGCCATCCCCTACATCAGTTCCCATTCAAGACCGTTCGATTCACGAAAGAACTGTTTAGGGTTGACTGCTGGCAGAGTGGTAAAGAAATATATCAATCTGGGGAGTATTAACATCTTGGGCAGCGCTACTTGGCCTAGTGGAGATAAGGGGAGAGGAGTTTGCCTAACGGCTAGGGCGGTCGACCTCGAATCTGGGAACCGGGTTCGAGTCTCGGCAATGACGCGGAACATTCTGTGATTCTGGGCAAATCACTGAATCTCCCCGTGCCTAACAAAAAAATAAATGTGTACTCATGTAACGCAACTGGTGCTATGTAACGCGCTCTGATACCCAATACCTTCGGGTCAAGTTCGCGCTATATAAAAACTTCGTAAAAAAAGGGCAATGAACACCAGAAGAGGAGAGATTGACGTATAGATCGTAATGCTCTATCTACATTGCCCTCTTTGAGGGCCCTATCCGTATGTTATATTGGGATGCCCAAATACTTGAAGGTCACATAGCACCATTTGTGTCGACACTCCATAGAAGCGGCTCGTTGGGTTTCAGTAGTCAGGCGAGAGGAAACAAACAGGATTTAGGCCAGTTCACCGCAAGGCCAAAAACAGTCCCAAATTCATCCAACAGACCCATCAATCGCGGGAGGAATTCTCGGGCATTATCCTACCAAACCAGGGCATCATCCGCATAAAGCAATACCATGAGACGGATATCTAATTACCGGATGCCTCATTGACGTGCCTACAGGTGCAGGCGACATGTGTGTGGTTCCATGGACACTGCAAAAAGCAGTGGCGACAGCGGACACCCCTGCCCAGTGCCCCTTAGGATCAGGGAAATGTCTGGTATTACCTGACCCGTTCTCACTTTAGCCGTTGGTCTCGAGTATAATGTGTAGATCCACCGAAGGAACGTGGTCCAAATCCCATACATTTTAGGAGTTAAGGGTATCGAAGGTTTCTCAATATCTAGAAACACTGACACCCTGTCACAAGCCTCCAGGGGTGTATCATGGATAACTCCACATTTTGAAGGAAGTGCTGCGTCTAGGTACAAATCCCGATTACACCTAGAGATCGTACATTTATCCATCTGGATCAGTCTGTTCACTAGGATCTTACCCAGGATCCACTGCAGTCCAGATTGAGCAGGGACAACGGGCGATAGGAGTGCATATCAAGAGGATCTCGCCGTGGTTCGGGGAGAACTACTATTAGCGCCTCGGGTTGGGAATCCAGAAGTTGGCCATGAGTTTCGCTTCATTAAACACCTCTAAGAGAGGTTGGGTAAGATGAGTGGAGAATGTTGCATAATATTCAACAGGGAGGCCATCCGCACCTGGGGTCTTGTTCCGGGATATTGGGCTATGGCCATTTTAATGTCTTTCATGTTCATGGGTTCTTCTAATTTGGCCCTCTGTAGCGGGGACAAACGAGGCAGGGGAGGCCCTCCAGAAAGCCATCCAACTGTCTAGGGCCCGGGGCCTCAATTGTTCCTTACAGTGCACAAAAATAATCACTAAAGGCATCGTTAATTTCAAATTGTGTGGAGGCCATGGAGCCATCATCCCGTCTGATCGCTTCAATCGGAGTACGCTGTTGATCTTCCCTAGCTTGCCACGCCAGTAGCTTGCCTGAGCGGTCGCCCTCTGCATGTAACATGGCCAACATCCGCCTAGAATCATGTTTGCTTAAGTGCACATCAGCCTCCCTGTGTTGCCTGTGAATGAGTTGGACTCTATTCACCCCGACTTCCCCCACAGCCGTCGCCCTCTCTAAAGGGGGCAGTTCTCCCGGTTGATGCTAGTTCCTTTTGACTCCCCAGCTGCTGCCAAACAAAAGTCCTGCACCACTACTTTATGTGCTTCCCACTCAGTCACACGCAAAGGAGTGGATTCCTTATTAAATTCACAGTATTATGCAATACAAGTAGAAAGTCCCTACCGGAACAGAGGGTCCAGCAGTGCCCCTAGCTGGAGGCACCAAGTAGGCACTTGTGATCATTCTGTCCCCCACGGCAGCACTCTTTGCAGTGGGCAATGATCCAATGATTCAAATCTGTAGAGCAGCGGACCTAGTTGATCAGTCCCGAAGATCAAGTCGATCCTGGTATGAAGATCGTGAGCTGGTGAGTAATAAGAATACTCCTGGTCCATTGGATGACACAATCGCCAGAGATCGTAAAGGCGCTGTTGTATCAGCCACATACGGAGGTGTCACGACGCTCGAGCTCCTGTTGTACCACGCAGAATGCGGAACTGAGCGGTCCCAGACCACGTCAGGTGCACAGTTCAAATCTCCACCCGAAATGTGCACGGTCACGCTGGACCCCCCAAGAGTGCAGGAGAGAGTATTTCAAAGAATTCTGATTGATTAGAGTTGGGGGAGTAAACCCCTACAAGTGTCAGGGGGAACCATCCAGTTGTCCCTCTAATACCACATACCTACCTCCAGCATCTAGATCATGACGCACCACCACATATGGTACCCCAGGGACTGTGGACACCAGCACCACTGGCTAATGGCAAACAAGAAGTGTAATATACCTGCCCCGCCATTTTGGCCACACTTTCTGGAGTTGTGTGGACCTTAGATGAGTCTCTTGCAGCATGGCGATGTGTGTGGGCAACGCTTGAGATATGCATGAATTTGGTAGCGCTTGGTAGGGGTCGCCCTGCCTTGCACATTCCAGGTCACCACATTGTACTGTGGGTGATGTTATGAGTGCGTGTACCCATGGAGTGCATTGACAGTGTATACGCCAGGCGGTGAATGAAATGTTCAAGGTGCACCTCATATGAGTATTGCCGCCACCCCACCCTTCAAAGCATTCTCCACCCACATAAATCAACATAAAGTTATATTCATAACTGTGCAAAACATTCCCCCCATGTCAGGTGACACCGACGTCCCCCAGCAAACACCCCAAAACACAGACCAAACAATAAGAAAACCATAAACTAGGTGAAAAGTTTCCAATTGGAAGTCTCTTGGAGGTGAGAGGAAGTACCAATCCCCACAGCTAATGCCCGGGATGGCTCTGATATCAACAAACCGATCAAAATCACAACAGCTTATTTGGAAGTGCCCAAACATCTCCACAATGCACGATTCCATATATGACAGGACTCTTTAGTGCAAAGGGTCTCAATGTGTCAGCAACGCGGATCACGATGTAAGTTTCGCGCCTTGTTGACTATACACCGACTATGTCCCAGCACCGCCGGAATCGTATTCCGTCTCCTAAAGGCCATCAGTTTGCAGCAAAAGGATTTACGATGTGTTGTGAGGCCTCCTGTAGTGTCTTAGCTCGCCCCCTCTGCTGCCTGACCCTCTGTGGACCTGAATCCCATGGATTTGCGCCCCTGCGTCCAGGGCATCAGCCACTTCTCGGTATCGGGATTCTCCAAAGAGAATTGAGCCATGCCCTTGGCATGCAGCCTTGTCCAAGCATCTCCAGGCGTCATTTTTCCATCCACTACAAGAAGATTTGCCGGAAACAAGAGGGCGTAGCGATAGTTCTGTTCTCAGACACGTTGCTTAACTTTGGCATATGATCCCCGTTGGCATTGCACCTCCGCTGTAAAGTCTGGGTGTGCTGTTACAGTAGTGCCCTAGTACCTCCAGGGACCCTTCCTTCTGAACCGTTGAAATATCAAGTCTCTGTCTCTGAAATTAAGGATTCAGGTTATAATGGGTTGAGGTGATGCACTCGGGGAAGGCGGCCTGGCAGGTATTCGGTGCGCTCTTTCCACTGAGAAAAATATAGGCACCTTATTGGTCAACACTGTTTCCAACAGCCATTTTTCGGCAAAAAGCTCTGTGAGGAGACATTCCGATTGTTCTGGAAATCCAAGGAGACAAATGTTATTGCGCCTGGAGCGTCCTCGGTATCCTCCGCCCTGCGATGCAGAGAAGCCACCTCTACGTTCGGGGATTTCAGTTAATTTTACAGCTCCTGCACTGCTGGCCTCAGGACTAACCCTGGGCGTAGTACTACGCTACGCTCGCAGAGCGTGCGTAGTTTGTGCTACTACGCACTACACAAGTCGCACATAGCAAAGTGCAAAAATGCGTAGTAGGCATTTTTTGCTTGCCCGCGGTCCTCAACGTCAAGTTGGCAACCACGAGTGAGCAAAATCAACATCCCGGCGAGACTTTTTCCTCATTCGCAATCAGCAACATCAAGTTGCCGATTGCGAGCGTGGAAAATAAACCTCCCGGCGAGATTCTCAACGGGGGAGGTCAGGCTTCTCATTGCGAGTGGTCGCGTATGCTCCGCGTTGAGAGAGCTGCCGCTCGAGTACAAATCTACTTGAGCGGCAGAAAACGACCGCTTGCACTGTGCAAGATGCCGTTTGCAATGATTGCACAATGTGGACAAGCATCCGGCACTGTGCAAACAGTGCGAACAGCACTTTTTCTCCCGCAGTACACAGTTCGCTTAGCTACGCGTAGCGTGCGTAGTGCAAAGTGCACTTCGCATAGCTACGCGTAGCGTTACTACTCAAACTACGCCCAGGGTTTCGAGGACAGTCAGGGATGACTCGCTCTTATCTACCCTGTCAAATAATATCCAGTGGTCAGCCCTAAGCAATCCAGGGAAAGTGTATCAATCTTGGCTTCTAATGGTGTTTCAGTTTCCAATATCGTTTGCAAGACCTTCTCGAACTGCCTCCAGTGTGTCTACAAGGTAGCTTCCAGTTGGCTCAGAGCATCAGAGGTACGAGCCATAGTTAGTTCCACGCTGTCTTGCAACTAAGGCTTGAGGGGCTTAGGTTTCAAATGAATCCTTTAGTTTGTTGCTCACACTTGTTAGTAGGAACTCTGGCCTGGTAAAATGCTAGAGCAGCTACTTTGACAGCCTTTTGGGTTAATCTCCTCTTTGCATAGATTTGTGTGAGGTACAGCTCCCCCGTTGACACCTGGGCATCACTGATTGACACACGATAACAGCTATGGGTTAAACAGGACTCAAACTTGTGAACTACAGAACACCTGGATATGTATCTACTACAGACTCTTAACCCAATGAGCTATCTTTTGCTGAGGCTTTTACCTCCATCTTGAATGGAAGACATACCAGGACAAGAGTTTCGGGCACATCATCACATGAGTTGAAAGGCAGAGAAGCTCCTGGGGAGATGGACTCATCAGCACCTTAGTTGGAGGGCTCATCATCATCAACGCATGTATAGGGCACAACCCTTCTTGGGATGGAGGACCTATTAGCGTCTACAATAGGGAGGCACATAAGCGCCCATGACAGAATGTATGCTGGCACTGAGAAAAAGGGCACCGAAACACCTGGGGTCGGACACCTCTGCACCTGTGTTAGAGGGCCACTCAGCACCTTGAGAGGAGGGATCATCAAGATATGGAGGGAAGGGGGCCTATGAACCATGTGATTGGGGCAAATCGGTGCCTGGGGAGATAGGGTAATCCACACCATGGTGGAAGGGCTCATCAGCATTTCAAATGTTGGGCACAACAGCGCCTATGGAGGAGAGCACACCTGGGACTGAGCGTACATCAGCACCCAGGGAGGAGAGCACACCTGGGACTGAGCGTACATCAGCACCTGGGGAGGAGAGCACACCTGGGACTTAGGGTACATCAGTACTGGGAGGAGAGCACACGTGGGACTTAGGGTACATCAGGATCTGGGAGGAGAGCACACCTGGGACTGAGGGTACATCAGCAACTGGGGAGGAGAGCACACCTGGGACTGAGGGTACATCAGCACCTGGGAGCAGAGCACACCTAGGGCTGAGCGTACATCAGCACCTGGGAGGAGAGCACACCTCGGACTTAGGGTACATCAGCACTGGGAGGAGAGCACACCTGGGACTTAGGGTACATCAGGATCTGGGAGGAGAGCTCACCTGGGACTTAGGGTACATCAGCACTGGGATGAGAGCACACCTGGGACTTAGGGTATATCAGCACTGGGAGGAGAGCACACCTGGGACTGAGGGTACATCAGTACCTTGTGACGAGAGCACACCTGGGACTTAGGGTACATCAGCACCTGGGAGTAGAGCACACCTGGGACTGAGCGTACATCAGCACCCGGGGAGGAGAGCACACCTGGGACTGAGAGTACATCAGCACCTAGGGAGGAGAGCACACCTGGGACTGAGAGTACATCAGCACCTAGGGAGGAGAGCACACCAGGGACTGAGGGTACATCAGCACCTAGGGAGGAGAGCACACCTAGGACTGAGCATACATCAGCACCTGGGAGTAGAGCACACCTGGGACTGAGCATACATCAGCACCTGGGGAGGAGAGCACACCTGGGACTGAGGGTACATCAGCACCCGGGGAGGAGAGCACACCTGGGACTGAGACTACATCAGCACCTGGGAGCAGAGCACACCTGGGACTGAGAGTACATCAGCGCCTGGGGAGCAGAGCACACCTGGGACTGAGGGTACATCAGCACCTGGGGAGGAGAGCACACCTGGGACTGAGGGTACATCAGCACCTGAGAAGAGAGCACACCTAGGACTGAGCGTACATCAGCACCTGGGGAGGAGAGCACACCTGGGACTGAGCGTACATCAGCACCTGGGGAGGAGAGCACACCTGGGACTGAGCGTACATCAGCACCTGGGGAGCAGAGCACACCTGGGACTGAGAGTACATCACCACCTGGGGAGGAGAGAACACCTGGGACTGAGCGTACATCAGCACTGTTGGACTTGGCCCTTCTGGCAAGCTCACCCTTAGAACTTTTTGCATTATCCTAGCCTTTTTCCTGTGTTGTACTAGTGGTTTTAGGCCTCTAGGCGCTTTCACACTGTGTCCCAGTGGAAAGCGCGTGCGCTCTGTGTATGTTGTAGTGAGACTGACCTGCCCTCCCATAGGAATGCATGGGGGATCTGAGTGACCGTGTCAAGTCCTGATGTGAGAGGAGTGCAGTGTCGAGTTTGGTATGTGCGAACTTGTGAGATTAAATGCTGCGCGATGATGTGTGCGGCGTTACTGTGGCTAGTGTAGAAGTGCCACTTCTAGACACTGGCATAAATGTGCAGTGACTGTCTGGCTTTGTGATTGGCTGGCGTGTCTGTCTCCAGGAGTCAGGATGGGTCTGCCCCGGTGGTGGGTGGAGAGATCTGCATGTTGATGAGTGGGAGGAGTACACCTGGGACCTGAATAGGGCTGGGCTTTCCCCACACAATGCTGGCTCCGCCCCCTGTGGTGCGACTGATGACCCTGGCCTGTTCTGTGAATAGGGAGAGGGGCTGAGCAAAACAAAGTGCTCAGGAACCAGTTGCAACTGGTTCGCCCCTTCCCTGCACCTTGAGACAAAGGAAACCTGTGTATAAAAAGGGGCTGTGACCCCATGTAAAATGTTCTTGTTCTGACTTGAATCTACCAGGGGCGTGCTGCTGCTGGGGCCCAGGGGAAGGCTTGCCTCCCTGGGCCCTGACCTGCCCCTGGATGCCTGATGGACTTCAAGGCCTTTGTTTCTAACGCCTGGTGGGCGCTTTGTTGCTTCTTCTTGCGTGGATCCTGACAGGAGGGGGCTTGCTGCTGGTGGGGCCCAGGAGGGACCGCCATGGGGGCTGCCTCCCTGCTGGAGGGCCCTGTGTGCTGGCCCCTGGGCCCTACATTGCCCCCGGGATGCTTTCAAGACTTTGTCCAGCCTCCTTGCGCCCTGTGAGCGCTTTGCTTTATTTTGGAAGGCACCTGGCTCGTGTCTGCTAAGGAGAGCTCTGTGCTTCTCTACCTTGTGTGGGTTACCGAGGAGCGCGGGCGATGCAGCGCGGCGCTGCCCATCCCTTTAGAGGGAATCCCCCACCGGAGGGATTCCCCGTGATGGCTGCCGAGCGGGAGCCCACCCCGCTCAGTGATCATGCTTTCGCGGGCTCCCACCCCGCTTCATCTTTACTTTAAATTGCGGGTGCCACCCCGCTCCTGTGTATTTTGATTTGCGGGTGCCACCCCGCTCCTGTGTATTTTGATTTGCGGGTGCCCACCCCGCGTTACATTGCTGGGAAAGGAAATCGCGGCCCGAGCCGCCAGAGGAATCTGTCCGGGCCGCTGCCCAGCGCGACCCGGAAGAGAAACCAGGCTCTATTTCCAGTGGGCGGGGCTTCCGCGAAGGAGGAGGGAAGCCCTGCGAGTGAGTAGTGGTAGAAGCTGAGCGGGGCTCCCGTGACCGAAGGGAAGCCCCGCGTTCAGCTGATGTGTAGAAGTCCCGGGTCCCCGAGAGGGCCCAGGTGAAGAGGTGTCCGGAGCAGCCAGCGGGCCGCCGCAGAGTAACCGGGTGAGAAGCAGAGTCCCCGCCCAGAGGCCCGGTGAGTGAGGGCTGGGCAGGTTACATGACGGGCACCTATTTTGGTCATGAGCGGACCCACCGTTGCGGGCCGCTCCTACGATTGTGAGCATATTTTGTTAAAGGGCCAGAGGGGCCCGTAAGCATCCTTCCGTGCCCACATGAGGAGCTGACCTTCACAGCGGCGCCGCAGTTGCGGCCCGCTGCAACGAGGGGGACATATTTGTTTCGAGAGCCCGGCCGCTCCAACATGTTGCCTAATTATTTACGGGGCCAGAGGGGCCCGTGTCCTTTCTCCGTGTTGCCCCCACCCTCCTCAAGGGGATGAGTGATGGTCAGATTGCTCCTCAGAGCCAGATGGCTCCAAACACCCCCGCAGTTGTTTTAAGAGCCCCGTGGCTCCAACGTGAGCATAAGGATTTCCAGAGCCTGTGTGTCTCCAAAGGGGCATAGTTGTTTTCAGAGCCCCGGTGGCTACAGCATTTTTGGCGCGGAGTAATTTTAGGAGCCCCGTGTGGCTCCACAGTACTGGGGGACATGTTGTTTTAGAGCCTAGGTGGCTCCAACGTTTTGATATTGTGTCAAGGACCATTTGAGAGCCCATGCCTCATTTTACTTCCCCAGCTGCGCAGCACATAGTGCCAGCTGCAGCGTTTAGGCCCTGTTCTTGTCCCCAGCTGGCCAGCAAGAAGTGGGCAGCTGCTACGTTTAGGTTCTGGCGCAACCTGGACCCTAATGTGAATGAGGTGTTATTGTGATTCATATATTAATGCTTATGGTGTTAGGCAATGTACTGTGTGTAGTATGTTTTGCGCACCTTGTGTTAATGCTTATGGTGTTAGGAAATGTACTGTGTATAGTATGTTTTGCGCACCCTGTGTTATACCTCTAAATGTGGTCTTTTCTGGTTATGAGGTTGTTCTTGCTAGTGAGACTATGTCTCCATGTGTGATGTACACCCCTAGTGTAGTTATACTTAGGTGGTTAGGTCTAATGAGTTAGACTAATGAGAAATTGCATAATGTGTTTATGCCCCTGTGATGGATGCCGGATAGGTTTTATACCTGATTCTACTGTGATGACGCTGAGGTCATTATTGCGCCAGTAGTAACTGGTTGTGCTCTACAGTGATAATTTGTGTTACAGTTAGTATATGTTCTACATGTACAATTGGTGATTTGTGCTGATTCTGACAGTGGTCCATGTGGCCCTGTCCCGTGTAAATAGTCCCTTGTAAAATTCTGCCCAGTGCCAGTTGGCACAGTGTATATTATGTGATTATGATCTAATGTGTTTATTATAATACAAAGGCTATTTTTATATATAACCTTGTGTGGAGTTTCCTTTGTGGTGGGCCTAGGGTGTTGTTGCTGTGTGTGCGCACGAAAACGCTTTACACATTGCCTCCGGGATAAGCCTGACTGCTCGTGCCAAGCTACCAAGGGGGTGAGCAGGGGTTATCTTTGGCGTGTAACTCCCCAGCCCTGACTAGAGTGGGGGTTTCTGCCTGGCTTTGGCGCAAGCCCTAGCCAACCAGAGATCCCATTTCTAACAAGCACCTAGGGAGGAGAGCACACCAGGGACTGAGGGTACATCAGCACCTGGGGAGGGGAGCACACCTGGGACTGAGGGTACATCAGCACCTGGGGATGAGGGCACACCTGGGACTGAGGGTACATCAGCACCTGGGGACTAGGGCACACCTGGGACTGAGGGTACATCAGCACCTGGGGACGAGAGCACACCTGGGACTGAGGGTACATCAGCACCTATGGAGGAGAGCACACCTGGGACTGAGGGCACATCAGCACCTGGGGAGGAGGGCACACCTGGGACTGAGGGTACATCAGCACCTGGGAAGGAGAGCACACCTGGGACTGAGGGTACATCAGCCCCTCGGGAGGAGAACACACCTGGGACTGAGAGTACAACAGCATCTGGGGAGGAGGGCACACCTGGGACTGAGGGTACATCAGCACCTACGGGAGGAGAGCACACCTGAGACTGAGGGTACAACAGCACCTGGGGAGGAGAGCGCACCTGGGACTGAGGGTACACCAGCACCTAGGGAGGAGAGCACACCTGGGACTGAGGGTACATCAGCACCTGGGGAGGGGAGCACACCTGGGACTGAGGGTACATCAGCACCTGGGGATGAGGGCACACCTGGGACTGAGGGTACATCAGCACCTGGGGACTAGGGCACACCTGGGACTGAGGGTACATCAGCACCTGGGGACGAGAGCACACCTGGGACTGAGGGTACATCAGCACCTATGGAGGAGAGCACACCTGGGACTGAGGGCACATCAGCACCTGGGGAGGAGGGCACACCTGGGACTGAGGGTACATCAGCACCTGGGAAGGAGAGCACACCTGGGACTGAGGGTACATCAGCCCCTCGGGAGGAGAACACACCTGGGACTGAGAGTACAACAGCATCTGGGGAGGAGGGCCTGGGACTGAGGGTACATCAGCACCTACGGGAGGAGAGCACACCTGAGACTGAGGGTACAACAGCACCTGGGGAGGAGAGCGCACCTGGGACTTAGGGTACACCAGCACGTATGTAGGAGAGCACACCTTGGAATGAGCGTACATCGGCACGTTGGGAGGAGAGCACACCTGGGACTGAGGGTGCATCAGCACCTGGGGAGGAAGGCACACCTGTGACTGAGGGTACATCAGCACCCAGGGAGGAGAGCACACCTGGGACTGAGGGTAAATCAGCACCTGGGGAGGAGAGGACACCTGGGACTGAGGGTACATCAGCCCCTCGGGAGGAGAACACACCTGGGACTGAGAGTACAACAGCATCTGGGGAGGAGGGCACACCTGGGACTGAGCATACATCAGCACCTGGGGAGGAGAGCACACCTGGGACCGAGGGTACATCAGCACCTGGGAAGGAGAGCACACCTGGGACTGAGGGTACATCAGCATCTGGGGAGGAGAGCACACCTGGGACTGAGGGTACATCAGCACCTGGGGGGGGGAGCGCACCTGGGACTGAGAGTACTTCAGCACCTGGGGAGGAGAGCATACCTGGGACTGAGGGTACATCAGCACCTAGGGGAGGAGAGCACACCTGGGATTGAGGTTGCAGCAGCACCTGGGAGTAGAGCACACCTGGGACTGAGAGTACATCAGCACCTGGGGGGGGGAGAGCGCACCTGGGACTGAGAGTACATCAGCACCTGGGGAGGAGAGCACACCTGAGACTGAGGGTACATCAGCACCTGGGGACGAGAGCACACCTGGGACTGAGGGTACATTGGCCCCTGGGGACGAGAGCACACCTGGGACTGAGGGTACAACAGCACCTGGGAGGAGAACACACCTGGGACTGAGGGTACATAAGCAACTGAGGAGGAGAGCACACCTGGGACTGAGGGTACATCAGCACCTGGGGAAGAGAGCACACCTGGGACTGAGGGTACATCAGCACCTGGGGACGAGAGCACACCTGGGACTGTGGGTACATAAGCACCTGGGGAGGAGAGCACACCTGGGACTGAGGGTACATCAGCACCTGGGAGGAGAGCACACCTGGGACTGAGCATACAGCAGCACCTGGGGAAGATAGCACACCTGGGACTGAGGGTACATCAGCACATAGGGAGGAGAGCACACCTGGGACTGAGGGTACATCAGCACCTAAGAAGGAGAGCACACTTGGGACTGAGTACATCAGCACCTGGGGAGGAGAGCACACCTGGGACTGAGGGTACATCTGCACCTGGGGAGGACAGCACAGCTGGGACTGAGGGTACATCAGCACCTGGGGAGGACAGCACACCTGGGACTGAGGGTACAAAAGCACCTAGGGGAAGAGCACACCTGGGACTGAAGGCACAGCAGCACCTGGGGAGGAGAGCACACCTGGCACTCAGGGTACATCAGCACCTGGGGACGAGAGCACCCCTGGGACTGAGGGTACATCAGCACCTGGGGAGGACAGCATACCTGGGACTGAGGGAACATCAGCACCTATGGAGGAGAGCACACCTGGGACTGAGGGTACATCAGCACCTGGGGAGGAGAGCACACCTGGGACTGAAGGCACAGCAGCACCTGGGGAGGAGAGCACACCTGGCACTCAGGGTACATCAGCACCTGGGGACGAGAGCACCCCTGGGACTGAGGGTACATCAGCACCTGGGGAGGAGAGCATACCTGGGACTGAGAGAACATCAGCACCTGGGAGGAGAGCACACCTGGGACTGAGGGTACATCAGTACCTGGGGAGGAGAACACACCTGGGACTGAGGGTACAACAGCACCTGGGAAGGAGAGCACACCTGGAACTGAGGGTACATCAGCACCAGGGGAAGGGAGCACACCTGGGATTGAGCATACATCAGCACCTGGGGAGGAGAGGACACCTGGGACTGAGGGTACATCAGCACCTAGGGAGGAGAGCACACCTAGGACTGAGCATACATCAGCACCTGGGAGTAGAGCACACCTGGGATGAGCATACATCAGCACCTGGGGAGGAGAGCACACCTGGGACTGAGGGTACATCAGCACCCGGGGAAGAAAGCACCCCTGGGACTGAGGGTACATCAGCACCTGGGGAGGAGAGCATACCTGGGACTGAGGGAACATCAGCACCTGGGAGGAGAGCACACCTGGGACTGAGGGTACATCAGTACCTGGGGAGGAGAACACACCTGGGACTGAGGGTACAACAGCACCTGGGATGAGAGCACACCTGGGACTGAGGGTACATCAGCAATGGAGGAGAGCACACCTGGGACTGAGGGTTCATCAGCAGCTGGGGAGGAGAGCACACCTGGGACTGAGGGTACATCAGTACCTGGGGGAGTAGAGCACACCTGGGACTGTGGGTACATCAGCACCTGGGGAAGAGAGCACACCTGGGACTTAGGGTACATCAGCACTGGGAGGAGAGCACACTTGTGTATGAGGGAATGTCATCACCTGGTAGGAGAGCATATCAGCACTGATTAAGGAGTGAACAAATGTACCTTACAAGAAAGATACTTCAGCACCTTGGTTGGAGGGCACATTAGCATTACAGGTGGAGGGAGCATCAGCTCCTTGGGTGGAGAGAGCATCAGCACTCGGGGTGGAGGGAGCATCAGCACCTGGGGTGGAGAGAGCATCAGCACTCGGGTGGAGGGAGCATCAGCACCTGGGGTGGAGGGAGCATCAGCACCTGGGGTGGAGGGAGCATCAGCACTTTGGGTGGAGGGAGCATCAGCACTCGGGGTGGAGGGGGCATCAGCACCCGGGGTGGAGGGAGCATCAGCACTCGGGTGGAGGGAGCATCAGAACCCGGGGTAGATGGAGCATCAGCACCAGGGGTGGAGGGAGCATCAGCACCTGAGGTGGAGGGAGCATCAGCACCTGGGATGGAGGAAGCATCAATGCATATTTGTGACTGTGGGTGGGACCTCTCTGCAGTGCTGGGGTCTCTGGGTGGCACAGTGACTTGTCTGAGGTCACACAGTGTGTCAGTAACTCTTTCTCCCCTCAGCAGTCCTGGGGTCTCTGGGTGGGACAGTGACTTGTCTGAGGTCACACAGTGTGTCATTAACCCTCTCTCCTCTCTCTGCAGTCCTGGGGTCTCTGGGTGGGACAGTGACTTGTCTGAGGTCACACAGTGTGTCATTAACTCTCCTCTCCCTGCAGTGCTGGGGTCTCTGGGTGGCACAGTGACTTGCCTGAGGTCACACAGTGTGTCTTTAACCCTCTCTCCTCTCTCTGCAATGCTGGGGTCTCTGAGGGTGGGACAGTGACTTGCCTGAGGTCACACAGTGTGTCATTAACCCTCTCTCCTCTCTCTGCAGCGCTGGTGACTCTGGATCCAGACACGGCTCATGTAGACCTGATCCTGTCTGAGGACGGGAGACGTGTGACTCTGGCAGACAAGCCGCAGCCCTGGACGGACAATCCCAATAGATTCACTTGCGGTCCCTGTGTGCTGGGGCGGGAGGGGTTCACCTCCGGGAGGCATTACTGGGAGGTGCAGCTGCTGCAGGATAAGGGGTGGCATTGGGCAGTGGGGGTCGCACGAGAGACTCTGGGAGGGGAGGAGGGCGGGGCCCAGCCTGTGCTGCCAATGTATGCTGTTCACTACAGGACTCTGGAGCGGAGGGATGGTGGACAGATCTGGGCTCTCTCCTTCTCTCCCTCCCGCCTGTCCCTCCGTCCACACCCCCTGAAACTGGGTCTCTACCTGGACTATGAGGGGGGGCGGGTCTCCTTGTACAACGCAGACACCTGGGAGCATCTCTGCACCTTCAATGACACCTTCACTGGGGGGCTGCGCCCCTTCTTCATGGTCCAGCCAGAGACAGACATGCGCCTGGTGTGATAATAAAGCCCCCCCCCCTCCGACCCCCACCAGGTCAATAACAGGCAGAGAGGGACAAGCAGGAGCCCCCCCCCCCAGCACCTTTCATACCTGCTCTGATTTCCTGCATTTTGTTACAATTAGCGCTCTAGCGTTTCACGCTAGAGCGCGCTGTGTGATTACGCAATGCGTACGCCACGAACGTGGCGTACGCCTAGCTATAAATAATAAAGGGGCGCGGCCTGAGGGCAGTCACGCGCCGACACGAGAACCTGGTGTTGTGTCCATCATTGCCGCAGCAGCGCGAACACCGGGGGGTCCTCACCAGCGCAAGCGGCCCCCGCAACACTGGCGACGAGAGCGGATGGTACACCACGTGTGCCCCAGCTGATCGGCGTGCTCCGCGGCAGTCCCGCGCATGCACGTGCTCCTGAAAGGCCGACTAAACAGCTCGAGCTCGATCTCAGGCAGGCAGAGGGCAGCTGGGCCCATTTAATCACCGGTGAGTGCACGTATGCACCAAGCACAGCCCATCCTGGCAGATGAACATCCCTGCCATTGAACTGTAGCCCTCTGTGTCCCTGCTGCATCCTGGCTGGGCTTTGAGGCCCTCTGCTCCAGCTGCCTGTTGCACCCGGGCTGAACCCTGCCGCCCTCCATCACCACCAAGAGTGGGCATCTCCTGCCACTGCAGACTCCTCTGCCTACTGCCGTCCCGCCTGCTGTGCTGTGCCCCAGAGAGCCATGGGGGATGATGAGCGCCCCGCCCAGGCAGTGCCCCTACACCCCGCGTCCGGCGTTCTGCCGCCGTTTAGTGAAGCTGCTGACCCTGCCACAGCCGCCCCACGCTGGCAAACGTGGATTGGCCGGCTCGACAACTACTTTGCGGGCACCAGAGAAACGGATGGCACCGTGAAAAGATCGCTACTACTTCACTACGCAGGGGAGGAAGTCTATCTCCTTTTCAAGCACCTCCCCAACACAGGGAACGCGGACGACTATGACGCGGCAGTGAGAGCCCTCAATGCGCATTTCGACCCCCAGCTGAACCCAGACTTTGAACATTTCAAATTGCGCCAAGCGAGACAAAAGGAAGGGGAGTCGGTGGACGCATTCCACGCTCGACTGAGGGTGCTGGCAGACACACACCTCGTGGGCGATAGAGCCAAGGAGGAGATCAGGGCCCAGATAATATGCGGAATACGCAGCAAAAAGCTGCGGACACTCATCCTCCGCCAACCGAACATCCCGATGGCCGACATTCTGGTGCTGGCACGGTCCCATGACCTATCCGACGCCCGCGCGGAGGAGATGGAGATGGCGCTCACAAGAAGCGCCGGATCAGGAGTGACAGTCAAGACAGAGCGGGCCGACGCAATACAGTCGCGTGGAGCTTCCCGCCGGCCGGCGGCAAAGAAGCCGGCAGCCCCGTGCGGGTACTGCGGATATGATGAGCACGGAGGCAGACCGTGCCCCGCGAAAGGAAAGGTGTGTGACAACTGCGGCGTGATGAACCACTTTGCGTCTGTCTGTCGCAAACGCGCCACGCAACGCGACCGGAGAGGAAGGAGGCCGGAGAAGGCCATGGTGAGACAACTATCTCAGCTGTCGCTGTCGTCTCCCACCAACCCAAGGGACAAGCAGGCACAGGCCCTGCAGGAAAACGCAACGGAGTCCGATGATGACGAAGGAGAGACGTACCTGATCTCGTTCACCAGGGCCCTCAAGAGTTCAAGGAGGCCCCAACCAAGGTGCGACATCCTAGTCGCCGGGTCCCGGATAAACGCAGTAATCGACACAGGGGCGTCAGTCACCGTAATGGGAGTGCAACAATACAATCGCCTCCGACCCAAGCCGGAACTCCGACGATCAAAAGCTCAAATTTATGCCTATGGGAGCGACACACCCCTGCCGTTGGCAGGAAAGATGACGGTGCCGGTGAAGTCAGATGACGCAGAGATAACGATTGACATACATGTAATCAACCAAGAGGCCGACACCCTCCTCAGCGGGCACGCAGCTGAAGACCTGGGGCTGATCGCATTCCTCCGGAAGGTACAAGACTCCCAAACAACTACCCTGCTGGACCAGTTTCCAGAGCTGTTCACTGGGCTGGGGAACATCCGACGACCACCAGTCAAGCTCCACATTGACCGGTCGGTCACCCCCACAGCGCTGAAGCACAGGAGGATTCCCTTCCACCTACGCCCGTTGGTAGAGGAAGAGCTGAAGAGGCTGGAAGAGCAAGGGGTCATAGAGACAGTAACTGGACCCACCCCCTGGGTATCACCCATGGTGATAGCGGAAAAACCCCGGCAACCAGGCAAGATTCGAGTGTGCATCGACATGAGGCTGCCCAACAAGGCCATCAAACGGGAGAGGCACATCACACCCACGATGGATGACATAATCGCAGACCTTAACGGAGCACGGTGGTTCTCCAAACTAGACCTCAACGCGGGGTACCACCAACTAACGCTGGACGAAGAGAGCAGGTATATTACCACATTCAGCACGCACCTGGGGCTACGCAGATACCGACGCCTCAACTTTGGCATCTCTTCAGCAGCCGAAATATTTCAGAACACCATTAGAGACATCTTGCAGGGGCTACCGGGAGTGCTAAACGTCAGTGATGACATACTAATACACGCCACAACCGTGGATGAACACTACCGACGAGTCCGGTCCACCTTGAAGAGGCTGAGGGAGTTTGGAGTCACGTTGCACAAGGAGAAGTGCCAGTTCTTCCAACAAAGCATTGAGTTCTTCGGGTACACGTTTACCAACCATGGCATTCAAGTAGATCCAAGAAAATCCCAGGCCATCAAGAACGCCCCACCACCAACTTCAGCGTCGGAAGTCCGCAGTTTCCTCGGGATGGCCACATACTGTGGGCGGTTCATCCCAAACCTGGCCACCACGGCGGAACCTCTCCGACGCCTCACGAAAGCAGAGGCCCTATGGCGCTGGGGGCAAGAGGAAGAAGACGCCTTCAATGCGATCAAGACCACGCTCCTGGACCAGGCCACCCTGGTATACTTTGATCCGACCAGAAAAACAGAACTGCTTGTCGACGCCAGCCCGGTGGGACTGGGCGCGGTCCTTACGCAAGAGCAAGAGCCAGGAACGTGGCCACCCTGGCGTACGCCAGCAAGGCGCTCACCCCGACTGAACAGCGGTATTCTCAGATTGAACGCGAGGCACTAGCCATCCGATGGGGTTGCCGGCATTTCCACCTATATGTCTGCGGTCACCCATTCACTGTGGTACAGATCACCAGCCTTTGGTGCCCCTATTCAGAGGAACAGCACCCCACCCCCCCCCGAGGATCGAGAGGTGGGCCATTGGCCTACAGCAATACCAGATGGAGGTGACGTACCGGCCAGGTGCGAAGAACCCGGCAGACTTTCTGTCACGACACCCGGAGAAGGAGGTGACATCTTCGGGCGGGAAGGATGAAGAAGAAGAGACCGAGGCACACATCGACCTCCTAGCTGCTCTCACGTGCCCGCGGATCCTGACAATCCAAGAAATCATACGTGCTGGGGAGCACGATGCCGTGCTGGCAAGAACACGGGGAGCTCTTCAAAAAGGGTCCTGGGTTGACTTCCTGCACACCGCCAACTCGTGGGCAGAGGAGGACAAGAAGGACCTGCAGCAGATGTGGCGAGTGCGGAATGAACTAAGCATGACCCGTGATGGGGTCGTCCTGCGAGGGTCTAGGATCGTCATGCCCGCGGCACTACGCCGTCAGGCCACGGCAATTGCTCACGAAGGCCACCAAGGGACGGAGAAGATGAAGACGCGAATGAGGGTGAAGGTATGGTTCCCGGGGCTAGACGGCATGGTGGACGAAGTGGTAAGAAACTGTGCCGCGTGTCAGGTGACGAGCGGCCCGGAACCTCCGGCCCCCATCGTGACAGAGGAACCAGGAAAGTACCCGTGGGACAAGATCAGTTTAGACTTCGGGAGCCTCCCAAACGGGAAAGTGTCGCTAGTAGTCATGGACAACTTCTCGAAGTATCCCCTGGTGGAGGTTCTGCCGTCTACAGCTTTCATGTTCGTGGGACCAGCCCTGGAGAAAATGTTTGCCATGTTCGGGCGGCCCTCGGAGGTGAAGAGTGACAATGGGCCACCCTTCCAGGGTCATGAGTTCCGGGAGTTCCTTCAGAGTCAAGGAGTACAACATCGGCGAATCACTCCCCAGTGGCCAAAGGCCAACGGAGAAGTAGAGCGTTTCATGAGGACCCTGAATAAAGTCATCCGAATAGCCGGAGTAGAGCAACTAGACCCCGAGAGGGAAATCCAGCGATTCCTGGGAGAGTATCGGAGCACGCCCCACTGCTCCACCAAACAAGCCCCGTGGTCTCTTATGCTCAATGGGCCCCGCCGCGATGGGCTACCCACAGCCCCGGGGTGGGCGCCCCCACCGTTTGAAACGGAGGAAGTCTTCCAAAGACGAGCACACCGCAACAGACAAGTAAGCCGAGCCAGGGGCAGTCAAGACCGCGACATCAGACCAGGGACAACGTCCTCGTGAGGGACAGAAGGCCAGGAGGAAAATTCAGACCCCGGTATGAACCAGGCAGTTGGACTGTGGCACAGAGGCGGGGTACGATGGTCACAGCAGAAAGAGGGGCGGAGTCGACCACAAGGAACATCTCGTGGTTTAAACGCATTCCGGAGGCCACCGACCGCGACCCGAGGGGACTGGACGGAGCAGAGGAAGAGATCTCAACCCCAGAGTTGGGACCAGGACTGACGTCCAGTGGGGCCTGCAGCGCCCCAGAGCAGAACCATCATACCCTCACGGAAGGTGAAGCCCCGAGTAACCACCCACCCTGTTCCAGCACTCGTGCCACTGCCAGGTATGGTCTGAGAGCGAATCCTACACCCAGCAGCCGCCTTAGAGACTTTGCCTGCCACGCAAGTGAGTGACTGTTATGGACTTTAGTTTATTTTGTTGTCCAAGTTGGGGAGGGATGTTTCAATTAGCGCTCTAGCGTTTCACGCTAGAGCGCGCTGTGTGATTACGCAATGCGTACGCCACGAACGTGGCGTACGCCTAGCTATAAATAATAAAGGGGCGCGGCCTGAGGGCAGTCACGCGCCCGACACGAGAACCTGGTGTTGTGTCCATCATTACCGCAGCAGCGCGAACACCGGGGGGTCCTCACAGCGCAAGCGGCCCCCGCAACACATTTAATACCCCCCCTCCCGCCCTGATAGACCTTTACAGGGGGGTAGGGGGTGCAGTGTAGCCCTGTTATTCGTCAGTACCCTGTGATCTCCCAAGGGAGGGGGACGGAGATGTCCCCATGAGAGGGGGGATCAGGAGATGTCCCCCAGGGAGGGGGAAGGGGGAGACATCCTCCAGCAAGAAGAGGGATCATGAGATGTCCCAGAGGGAGGGGGGAGCAGAGATGTCCCAGAGGGAGGGGAAAATGTCCCAAGGGAGGGGGGAGCGGGAGATGTACCTTCGAAAGCTGGGAGCAGGAGATTTCCCTGAGGGAGGGGCGCAGTAGATGTCTCCGAGGGAGGGGAGTGGGAGATCCCCGATAGAGGGGGCAGCAGGAGTTGTCCCCGAGGGGGGGGAGCAGGATGTCCTCTAGGGGAGGGGGAGTGGGACATGTACATGAGGGGGTAGGGGAGTGGGAGATGTCCCCGAGGGAGGGGGAGTGGGAGATGTCCCGAGGGAGGGGGAGAGGGAGATGTCCCGAGGGAGGGGGAGCGGGAGATGTCCCGAGGGAGCGGGAGAGGGAAATGTTCCTGAGGAAGGGGGTGCAGGAGATGTCCCAGAGGGAGGGCAGGGCGGGGTATATGCCCTAGGGTGGGGGGTAGCGGGAGATTTCCCAGAGGGAGAAGTGCGCAGGTGATGTGCCTAAGGGAGGAGTTGCAGGAGATGTCCCCAAGTGAGGAGGGAGTGGGAGACGTCCCCTAGGGAGGGGTTGCGGGAGATGCACCCTAGGGAGGGGTTAGTGTGAGATGTCCTGAGGGAGGGAATGCAGGAGATGTCCCACAGGGAGTGGATGCGGGAGATGTCTCTAAAGAGGAGGGAGCGGGAGATGTCTCCCATAGATGTCCCAGTGAGAGGGGGGTCAGGAGATGTCTCTGAGGGAGGGGGGAGTGGGAGATGTCCCGATGGAGGGGGAGCGGGAGATGTTCTTGAGGGAGGGGGGGGGGGGTGGGAGACGTCCCCGAGGGAGGGGAGGGTGGGATATGTCCCCGAGTGAGGGAGGTAGATGTCCCAGACGGAGGAGGGAGAGGGAGATGTCCCGAGGGAGGGAGAACGGGA